>NW_017728886.1:129352009-129393372 GCF_001723895.1 Crocodylus porosus | reverse complement strand
TGGACGCAGTACTCCAGCTGCGGCCTCACCAAGGCCGAGTACAAGGGGAGAATGACGTCCCGGGATTTGTTTGAGAAGCATCTATGGATGCAAGCCTGTGTTTTGGTTGCTTTACTAGCCGCAGCATCGCACTGCAGGCTCATGTTCATCTTATGGTCAATGATGACCCCCAAGTCTCTTTCTTCCATGGTGCTAGCCAGCGTAGCACTGCCGAGCCTATAAGGATGCTGGAGGTTTTTCCTCCCAAGGTGGAGAACCTTGCATTTTTCAGTGTTAAACGCCATCAGGTTCTTGTCCGCCCATTTGCCAAACTTGTCCAGGTCAGCCTGGATCACCCACTTGTCTTCTGGTGTGGATGCTTTGCCCCAAAGTTTGGTGTCATCGGCGAACTTGGCCAGTCCACTTCTGACTCCAATGTCCACATCATTAATGAAGATGTTGAACAATATGGGTCCAAGGACAGAGCCTTGGGGGACCCCACTGGTAATGGGGCATCATGATGATTGACTTCCATCAATTACTACCTCTGGGTCCAACCATGGAGCCAATTTCCCAGCCAGCGGATAGTGGTGGAACCAAGGCCACAATTCGCCAGTTTTGTCAAGAGGTGATCATGAGATACCAGATCAAAGGCTTTTTTGAAGTCAAGATATGTGACATCAATCTCTTTTCCCTTGTCCAGGTGATTGGTCACCTGGTTGTAGAAAGAAATGAGATTGGTCAAGCAAGACCTACCCACAACAAACCCATGCTGGCTATCCTTCAGGATGTTGGCATTGGCCAGTCCATTAAGGATGACCTCTTTAATAAACTTTTCTAAGATCTTCCCTGGGATAGACGTCAGGCTGATGGGCCTGTAGTTAGCCAGATCCGCTTTCCTCCCTTTCTTGAAAATAGGCACCACATTGGCCTTCTTCCAGTCTTTGGGCACTACACCAGAGTGCCAGGAATTTTCAAAGATCCATGCCAGAAGCTGGGCTATGATGCTCACCAGTTCCTTGAGTACCCTGGGGTGTAGAGTGTCAGGGCCAGCTGACTTGAAGGTATCCAGCCTCTCGAGGTGTTCCTTCACGAGGTCAGCATTTATGGAGAGCAGGGGATCACCCTCACCCGGACCTCTCTGTCCTGTAGTGGGCATGGGCGTCCCATGGGACTGATGAAAGACTGACGCAAAGTACCCACTTAATAAGTTAGCTTTTTTCTGAGCGTCAGTTGTCCCATCTGGTTCAGCAGGGGTCCAGTGTTGCCCTTGCTTTTCCTCTGGCTCCACACATATCTGAAAAAGGGTTTTTTATTGTCCTTGATGCTTAAAGCTAGTTGGAGTTCAGTTGCAGCCTTGGCTTTCCTGGTTTGCTCCCTGCAGGACCGGACCAGTGCAGAATATTCCTCCTTGGAGGTGAATCCCATCCTCCATCCTTTGTAGGCCGTTCTTTTGAGCCTTAGGAGGTCTGCTAGATCCATGGAGAGCCAGGGGAGCTGCTGTGCCTTCTTGCTGCCTTCCCTTCAAGATGGAATCAAATTAGCTTGTGGGAATCAAATTAGCTTGTGCATTGAGGAGCAACCACTCTTCCTGAACTCCCCTCCCCTTGGGGTCATGGTCCCTTAGGGCCTCACTGAGAAGCCTCCTGAGCTTGTCAAAGTTGGCTTTCCTGAAGTCAAGGACTTCGATGTTGCTGACTGACTTGCCAGCTTTACAGCAGATGGTGAAGGTGATCAGCTCGTGGTCACTGTCACGCAGCTTCCCATCGATCACTAGGTTGCCGATTTTAGGTCGTCCCCAGTAGCGAGTACCAGGTCGAGTAGTGCTTTACCTCTTGTTGGCCTGTTGACTTCTTGGGTCAGATAGAGCTCATTCACACATGATAGGAAGCTTTGCAACCTCTCAGATTTTGCTGTTATATGGATAACTGAGACAAACTTAGCAGCTTATAAGGATCACACCTACTCATTCACACTGTACACTCCATTCACACCATCCATACTAAGTCACCTATCCGTGGCACTTCTGCAGTGGCCAGTCACAGGCTTCTTCAAGGTGGTATTCAGTTGAGAGGGGCGCCAGCTTCAATTCTCTCTACGTGCAGGTAAGTTGATGTTGCTGGTTAAGGTGTCTGTCCGAACTCTGCCTTTGCTGCCCTTTTATTTCCATGAGGCAGACTTTGATCGATGCCTGGAGATTCCTTCACCAGTCATCACTCAATTTTTCACTTGTGCTCATCTTTTGTACTCTGTTACCAGTTATGTTTTAAAAAAAAAAAATTATTTCAGTCTGCTCTTCAATTCTTATTTGTATTATCTCCACATTCTTGGATCGTCACCTGCACTTTATCCTTATGGTTATCTCTGTCTAATACCTGTTGCAATTATCCAACTATTAATCATACACCCACACACACCCTTATTACTTCTTTTTCTGTAAAATGGAAATACATTTAAAATGGCAGCTTAGCATAAGCATAAGTATATCATAGATATAACATATTTTAGAACATATTCTAACTTATTTCCCCCTCCCTTGATGCCTAATGGATTAGGGTATCACACACTTAGCATGTGATGCTACTCTAGCTGCTGTCAATTTTACATCTAATTTATACAATACAAAATAATAACTAACAAGGTTAACAACACAAATACAACACACACAACTACTATTGGCTATAACACCAAATTAAATATCCCATTGTCTGATGGTAGCCAGCTGAACAGGGTTTAGTTGGCTTGCACTGATATGGGTTTGCTTTTTCTATAAAATGGAAGTACGTTTAATATGGTGCTTATCATAAGCATAAACATAGCATAGATATAACATATTTTAGAACATATATTCTAACAGTGGGAGGGGATGCAAGTTTAAGATGATCCTCCAATAAGTAGATTCTATACATGGAAAATCATAAAAAAATAATCATTTTCCATGTGTGGGAAATTATCCAAAGTTGTCTTGGATTAAAGTTAATAAGGTATTTAAACTACTTTTTCTAGTTTAAGAGAGAAAATGATATGTAACTAGAAATCTAGTTAAAATTGCACAATGAGGAAGCCTGTGGATTGAGAATTGCAGCTGGAGCCAAAGTAGCAACAGACAAAGCTGGAAGACCTTGGTGTTCTGTAAACAGAACCATATGCTTCACAGTAAACTATATTTCATGAAGTATATTTGAAACAGTTGTTTATATCTTCTCCTGGATAAATAAACATGATGCTTTAACTGAGCCAGAAGGCAGGATTCCATGCAACAGCAGCAGGAGCTTTGGTTTGGAAGCTTTTGATCATTCTCATCCCTAGCTTTTGCTGGGTTATAGAAAGAAGAAAAAATAACTTTTTTCATTTGAAAATAGGTCAGCAAGAAACAACAGTGGCAATTCTAGGTGCTTTAGGCTGTGCTGCTTGAAAATGATTTCTTGTACTAGGTTAAAATACTTTTATTCCAGTGAAGATTATTACTTCAAAATATTTAATCATGGAGTTAAGACTTGACAGAGAAGATTTTCCAAACTGAAGGGAATGAAGCCACCCTACGTTAAGCAGGTCTGGATGGCTCCATAGTAAAAGTGCTGTGGCCCTGTCTGTGCCAGTACTTCCATATTACGCTGATTGGTAGAGCTGAAGTAGTGCGTGGCTGCTGAAAAAAATACTAGTTCTAAACACAGGGAAAATGCACACAACCTTTTGTTTTTTCACTTCTCTTCAAAAACTGTGGGATTGTTTTAGCATTTTGAAACTTAAAATGCTGAAGATCTGACAGAGAAGGCTTCATTATAAATGCTAAATTTTTATCTATTATTATCTGTCTGAAGACCAAGTTAATTTTGACTTAACTTACCACATCTTTCCTCCTATGTGCAAAAGAAATATTTAATACAGATCCTTTTTAATACTTCAAAAGGACACTCCTAATAAGTGTTGTGAAATTCTTGCTTATAAACCAGAAAAATCTGGATGATCATTTCAGGTCTTTCAAAACCACAAAACAATGAACACACTTTAAAGAGATATTTGAGAGACCATATTTAGGGCTATTAAAACTGGAGGAACTTTTGTTTCTCACATCTTTCCAATGTGGACTTTGTGGATTCATTCACCCATTCACACAGCCCCACTTTCATGTCTCAAAAGCGAAGAGGGTGGAAGCTAATAAAAAGACAAATTATGAAGGTGAGGAGCAGATGGGCTGGGGGTGGAGGCAGGCATTCACTTAGTTCATGTAACAATAGACTCATGAACTCATCAGCCCTTGCAATCTTCTGGACTTCTTTAGGGTAGAAACTGAAACCACCTACAGGAAGTCAGATGGTTCTTCTGACACAGTGTTTCTCCTGGAGTTCCTGTGCTACAAGGAGAAATAGATCATAGGTTGAAATTGGTCTTCATGTTGTTGTTGTGACTTTATTTTTCCAAGGTTTTAAAAATCTTGAAAACTCAAATTTCCTACAGATGGCTCCTTAAGACTTTAGTCTTTTATCCTCGATTTGGATGATGCAAAATTCATGTGCTTCCCTTTTTGTATCACCTACCTCCGAAGTCTTAGCCTTATACCTAATTTGCCTGTTGTTGCAGCCATATGACTCAGCTCAGTCAGATTTGAGCTAGGTCATCATTAGCAACCATTAACTTGACAAAGTCTGACAAGCCAATTTGTTGTTTATGACTTAAAATATGACTGCTTTTCTTAGAACCAAGCTCCATTTAGGGTCGGTCTTAGATCCTTCAGAGTAATTTCTGAAATTGGTGATCAAACCTTGACCAAAAGATAATATGTACAAAGTACGTTCCAAAGACAGTCACACTCCTAAAATTATTACATTACAGTTTTGAGTAATGGTGCTGACTCATTAGTGCTATTAATGGTTGCCTGGATTTACCACTTAAATGTAGAGTTACAACTGATTGACAGATTGCAGTTTATGATGCCAGCTCTGGGGTAGAATAGCACCGGGAATAAAAGAAAAGCCTTAGGCCAGTTCTGTTCTCACTTCACTCCTGGAGAAGAGACAAAAGTTCATGGAGTAGATTCAGATTTTCAAGAGCTTGTGTTCCCTCTCTAAACCATCTACTGGCTCACTCCATTTTCAGTTTAAAGAATGTTGAGGTTGCTAATTTTTCTTTAATTACTGCTGTGCATCAAAGATCAGATTTACTGACAGGCAGAAGGTAGGGCAGGGTGGAAAGAAACTAACTAGTTCAGAAAGGCATTATCTTTCATAAGTAACAATCTACTTAGTGCATCTGATGAAATAGGTTGTTGCCTCTAAAGCTTGAGTCAGAAAGACACTGTCCAAACTCTTTCAGTATTCTTGCCTGCCATGTCCTGACATACACTCAGTAGGGGAGGCCTCCCAGAGGTGAGGCATACTTAGAAAATGCAGGCCATTGTCTAGCCCCGAGCTCTTCCCTGGCCCCATCCCATTTTTACTTTAGCTGACCCTTCTAGCTCAGGCCCACTATTTGGGGCCTCCAGCTCAGCATTGGTCACGTTTTCTGACCCTAGGTTCTAAGATATCTAATATTGCACATGTCATCTGCTAGTGTTCCCAGAAATCTTCTTTCTGTGGCTTCTGCCTCCCCTTCATCACAATCCGGTCTGCCAGGGGACAGAAATAAAAAGCACATGAGGCCATTGCCCACCCCAGTGCACTTCAGTGTCCTGCAGAGGTTCACCTCACCCCAAGTGGCAGGCTCCACGCAGAAGGAAAATAAAATGAAATGCATGGGGTACTTAGCTTTCTTTCCATACAGGACCCTCCCTGTTTGCTCAGGACCTCCTTTTGAAGGGCTCCTACCATCAGGCTTTGGACCTTGCACATCTCTGGAAGGGCTCTGTCTTCAGCAGCTCCCACAGCCAAATTGCCTTGCTGTAGCGTCAGGTGTGGGCTTACGCAGCATGGTCTGGATCACCTGACCCTTCACTTCTGCCTCCTGGGTTATCTCACGGATTCTGGTTTTCTCTGTTTAAAAAATCCAAAATTCTCTCATTAAAACCTATAAAATTCACTTTTTTTCCATGATTAAAATGAAACCCCCAGTTTATCTATCGAGATATAGATATATATCAAGCAAGAGAGAGTAGCGTTTCATTTTAATATTTGCTATATATATATGTATATGTGTATGTAACCAGTTATCAGTTGAACACAGTGTTTTATTGATATTTCCTATTTTAAAGCAATTTGGAAGCCTACCAAGGGCCTCAATCGTAATAATAAAATAAATTCTAAATATCTGTATATTTTGGCATTTATTTCAGTTTTTTATCATGGAAAATCGGAGCTCCCCCTGCCCCCTTCACTCACCAGGACATGGGTCTGGCTGCAGCTGCCTTGCTGCCTCATTGTGGAGCTGAGCAGCCCTGATATGCCAGTGTCCTGCCCCTGCCCATGCCATTACCCCTTGCTCCCAACCAGCAGCCCCTCCACCTCCCCCCAGGCCTGTTGGTGTCCTTCATTCCCACCCTGCAGCCCCCTGGCCCTGCTGAAGCCCCTAAGTCCCAACCCACTGTCGCCTGCCCTCAGGCTCCATCCTGTGAGTGTGGTGGGAAAGGGGGAGTGTGGGCATTGAAGATTCCATGGGTGACATGTCAGGGTGAAATGAGGGTGCACATTTCCCCAGATTTCTGCACCCACAATGGTGCACCGAGCTTCTTGACCTTGCTTCACCCTCCCAGGTTGGGTCCCACCTGCTGGGCCACGAAGGCAGCTCCTGCCCAGTGCCAGTCTGACCAGGCTGCAGGCCCGTTGTGGGTGCAGAAATCTGGGGGGACAGGGATGTGCCTTCCATGCCCCTCCCAACACATTGTCTCTGCTCCCACATGTTGTCTATGCCCCTCCCATAGACTTACCTGCGGGGAGTTGCAGGACTTACTCTCTACCACACTACCTGGTTGTATTACCGACCACGTGCATGGTGCCTCCTGCCTCTGATCACCCTCCTCCTGCTCTCCCCAGCCCCAAGAAGCTTCTTGTAGGCTGTAAGAGTGCTAGCCTGCAAGGGGAAATCCACGGTTTCATGGACAACTGGTGCCTCCTGAGCCCGGGACCCCTCTGTGGCTGATCGTACTGATCCAGAAGCATTAACGCTCCCAGAAGTGCCAATGGCGCTGCTCCTGGCAGCCGCAGTCCCCAGCCGGCACTTACGGGGGGACATTGGCACCCCTGCCTGCCCCCTCGCCTGTCACCTAACTGGCGAGTGCCAGCTGTCAGGCCACTACATGGTTTCTTAGGTCTTTTTCCTTTAAAGGGAAAATCCACATTTTTCCATATTCAGTATACACAGTATGCTGTTACTTTCAAAATAAAACTTTTTGTAGCTTTGCTGCCCTCTGTCTGTGGTTTTATATTCTGAGTTTCTTAAGCTTGACAAGGAAGTCTGGTGCATCTTTCTACCTGGACAGTTGGAAGATTTATGATCTTTATAAAGGAAAGTCTGGAAAAATATTAGAGATGGCAGCCTTTTTTAAGTAACCTCCTGTGTGAAGTTGTATAATAAAATAAATTTGAACCCTTGTTAAGTGAAGAGAAGACTTGTGTATGCTTGATACATTTTCTTCTTGTTCGTTCCTGTGTTTCAGGGACTGTTTATTCCAGCGGGCATTGGAGAGGGGAGCGAATGTAGATTTTTTTAGGCAGAATTGGTCTGCTGCAGATTTACGGTTCAATTTTCCTGGCTTTGAATACTTCCAGCTTAATTAAATTAGTCTTTTTTGCATTGATTTATTTTTAGTAACCAAACCTCGGTCCTAGCAGCCTCATAGTGACACTGAAATCACTTAATGGTAAGAGTCAAATTTAATTGTGTGTATGTTTGAATAGATATAGGACATGGTCTTCTCTTATCAAACATCCTTGCTTTATTAGTGGATGTGGATCATAACACTCCCAAAATCACAGTGGAAAAGTATACACGTTTTTGGCCTTTTTAGAGACTAGAAAATAAATCTCATTTACAGGATGATCTTAAGAACACTTTGTTTCGTTCTGAATGTTTATTCTGGTGTACACAAAGTTTTCAACGTGGCCTGTTTATTATTACTTTTCTTCTATTCTTACTACTTGCCATTTTAATACTTGAACAACTGCGCGAGAACTTATAATCCTATGGTCATTTGGCTTGCCTTCTTAGAGAGTATTTATAAAAGAACATTTGTAGAGTCCACAGTGTCACTTACAACACAGGGAGGGCTTTCAATAATGAGAAAAAAAACTAGATTGCTCTATGCTTATGTAGATTTTCTGAATCGGAATGTAAGCCATGATTTGATAAACGTTCTTCTATACAAACTCATTCAACAAATATACAGTACCAGACTGAAAATTTCTGTAGCTCTTTTCAAATCAACAAGGAAAACTCCATTATATGATCCTAATTAGCCTTAATAAAAAATCTAATGGACAAATGCTATCAAAAATGTAAACACCATTTTTTTTTTAAATACTGAACCAGATTAGCCTCCCTTCTAGAGGGAAAAAAAATTGTGTGGATTTGGGTTCCAGGGAGGAAACATCCATTAGGAGACCACTTTAAAACTTGTCAGGGAGAGAAACCAGGTTTTCTCTCTAAAGAAAAGGCCATGGGGTACCAACCCCAAAACCTACCATATCGGTTTGTATCAATCATTTCTGTTGTAAATTAAGTGATTAACACTACTGCTGGTCACACATCAGTCATTGTTGCTACAATGGTGAATATCAGTGATCATGTAGTTGCAGGAATATGTATCTGGCCAGTGTAGAGATGGCTTCTTTGTCCTCAAGTATTGACTTCTCATCACAATATCTATGTAGACTCATACTGACGTATTTTCTCTGAAGAAACATGCATAGAATCTGTAGGCATCTTCCTACTGCTCATCCAGCTCCCTTTTCCATGGTTTGCAAGGCAATGACTGAAGTTGCTTTTCCAGTATTCCTCTGTGTGTGTGTTTTCTTTCTAAAGCTGTCTCATAAATTTAATAAAGCCAAACAAAAGGTCAGGTCTAGTTTACTATTTCTTACATATGACAATAAGGAGCAAATACAAACTGAAAATCATTTTCCATTTAAAACAGAGAACTTGTTTTTCTGAGAGGGCTCCTGCTTGAGAAAATATTTGCAGCACTCATGGCAAGCCTCTTTCAATGGCTAATGAGATAATTAGGATCCATTTAATAACTTATAAACCACATTGTACATTTCAAAAAGAAAAATTTCAAAATTTCAAAGCTTTGGGGAGGGGAAAAAATAATTTGAGAACTCATGAATGTTTCACGTTTCTGTGGTAGTAAATGAAATAAGACACCCAGAGGCAACTCTCAGATATTTCTTGTCACTGTTGAGTGAAGATGATTTAAAACTTAGAACAAATTAGAATGGTTAAAGACAGCAAAGATGAGAATAAGTTAAGTCTAAATTTATAAAATTTGTTTTTGACCTTTACTTGTATCCTGCAAGCATTAGATTACAAAATGCACTACGGAAATTATTTACAGAGGGCACAAGAACGAACAGTAACAGTGTTTTTTCTTCCCTCTGAGCATCGTGTGCAAACGTCCGGCTTATGACACTGGAGGGTGTGCTTCCCAGCGGAGCATCTGATTAGTCACTAATTTAGCAGGGAATGTCCTGGCTCGCTGTTTATCAAAGCACGTGAACTAATCAGTGGAATAACATGTTTTTTTCCTTTAAAGCATTTCAGCATAGTCTAGTGAAATGGCTTGGCATTCTGAACTGCAGGGTTTGGAAACAAAATGTTATGACGTTATTTCTTTGACTTGGTTTTGCAAAGGTTTGAGGCTTACATTTTTACTATTCAGATGTACAGATTACGTATCTTCCTTGAATAAAAGACTGAAACTTCTTTAGAGCTGTTATGCAAAATGAAGGAAGGAAGGAAGCTTTTGACACTGTGGCTTTTAATGATTTATATTATTATCATATTCTTGTAAAACTTGTTATTTTTGGATTAAACAATAAGAACATTCAAATTTTGTACAAAAGGAGCAATAAAGAGGGGGAATGGAAGGTCAGTTGACACCATGGGAACAAAGGGTAAATAACTGAAGTTGGAATGCGACCCTGTATTAAATAAAGGAACCAGAACTAGAAAACAGATTAACCTGAGGCTTTTTTTAATAATGTGTAGTTTAGCAATCACTGATATTTTAATGACACAGTATACAGAACTATACTGAATGTGAAAATGATCCCATTCAGAATTACTTATCACACTTATGTTCAGCTGAATAATTTTAAGAAGGGCTATGACCCCGATTCATACAGGGGTCTAGCTTTCCACAAGCTTGGGTAGAATTGAGGTGCATAGTAGGGGCTGCATGAAATTTTGCTGAGTGTTTTGTTTCAAAGCTGTTTCGACTCATTTCAAGCTGAAAAAAACAAAATTGAAATGAAACAAAAAGCAGCGAAACAGCTTTGAAATGAAATGAGGGCACTCAAAACATTTCGAGTTTCAAAGCAGCCCAGTGGTGGGAGGCAGGGGAGAGCCAGGGCTGCACTCCGAGTGGCTTTGCAGCCCCACATAGCTCAACCTGGCGGGGAGTGCAGCACCAGCTCTGCCTGCCTTCTGCCAGTGGGCTGAGCTCCAAGCGGCTCTGCAGCCCCATAGAGCTCAGCCAAGTGGTGGGAGGCGGAGCGCAGACCCGACTCTGCCCGCCTCCTGCCGCTAGGCTGAGCTCCGTGGAGCCCGGCGCTGGTAATGGGGATGTGCCCAGCACCGGTCCCAGGTGGCAGCGGCAGCCTTCTGTCATCCAGCACAAATCTGGGGACCCGCACCCCTGGAAGAAGTCCTGCGCAGCCCTGCAGCCCTCCCAGGGGTGCAAGGCCCTTGAACTGTGTGCCGGATGACAGGAGGCTGCTGCTGCCAGCAGATTTTGCTTTCAAGATTTGAGGTGCAGTTTCCAAGAAACCTCTGCATCTATCTCCTTGAAACTTGGCAGGCTTCATGCCCTCAGAAGGGGCTACCATCCCTGCAATTTACATCTGAATCAGGCAAGAAATGACAGCGTTTTAGGCATTTTCATGATTCTCCATTATAGCCTATGGGCGAAACAAGTTGAAAGAGCAAAACAGTTTAGACGAAGCAGGACAGTGCTTTGAAATAAAACACTGTCCCTTTGAAACAGCAAAATGGACATTGAAACAAAACAATGGTGTTTCACACAGCTCCAGTGCCTAGGTCCAAGAGTATGATGCCAGAAAGCCTATAGGAATGTTTTTTTATGCCAGTAAAGTGCCCTAAGAGGTGTGTGAGACTATATGTCCAGAACTGCCATTTTCTTGGCAGAGCTGAGCATCTTGGGATCTATCTCCTGCGTAAACTCCTATTGTTTAAAACCCAAGTGAATTGATCTATCCCATGGCAGCAATATGTCCTGACATTGATAGGGTCAGCTGCAGGCAAACTCCAGACCAGGAAGTTTGTCAATAAGCATGTTCTTGCTCACTCCTTGGTTGCTCTCCAGTTCTTGGTCTCTGCCATGCCCAGTGGTGGTCATTTAGGATTTGCTCAGAGCAAATTTCAGAGTTTTGAAGAGCATCATTAGGCTCAAAAAGCTAGGGCATGCTCAGTCTCATCCTTCCCAGGACTTGCAGCTGTAGCAATATAGGCAAGCTCCTTGGTATCTTTTGGATCTCAGTCTGGTAAGTGTGTTTAAAGCAGTGGTTCTCAACCTTTTTAGATTCAAGATATCTCTCGGAAAATGTCAGCTTTTAGATTTCACTTGTTCTCATTACAGAAAAATAAAAGAGCAATTCTTCTGTTGCAGAGAGCTCGGGAAGACCACCACAAATTAGAATTTTTTTGATACTATGGATTTCTATTTCAGCATTCAGTTTAGCAAATAAATTCAATATTTTCTGACTCAACAAGAATAAAAAGTCTTTAAAAAGGTAGAGTTTTCATGATCTTTCAGTCTGGTTTAGAAAAATTAATAGTTTTGTGGATGCACTAAACCAAGCTTTGAAAATGTAGGAACAAAATATAGATCTTACTGTAATCTCTATAGTTTATTTCTGCAAAGGTTTCATTTTCCATAGGTATTACATTTAGGAAAGTCTCTTAGGAAAAAAAAAGTAAAAGACAGCTGCATAACAGTGTATGTTTTGATTAAGAAAAATGCAGTGTTATCTGGCAAGAAACACGTAGACAGTGTTAAAAGTAAATGCTAAAATAACAAAAGCAGTATGATGCATCAAATTAAAATGTGTGAAATTAACCCTTAATTTGCTTTTTGTGCACCTGGTATAATAGCATAATATTATGAGCATAATGGCTTCAGTATGTCATAGCAACCAAATATTTACTTTGACACTGGAAAGAATCATGGAGCTAATTAAAGCTTGATGTAATTTCCAAAGAGCACGCCATTGTCACTTTTAAAATTTTAGATCTGGGTCAGGTAAAGCCAGATTAGGAAATTTTTCTTTTTTAATTTTCTGGCTTAACATCTCACTGAGACTTTAGGTTGAGCTGAATGATCATTATCTCTTGCTTGCTTAGACCACATGTATGCCTACCATATTTAAATGATGAATCATTTCCCCCACATCATTCATTTGGCTTAACTTTGTCATTCACTCTTATCTTACAGTTTGTTTTAACATAAATAAATGGGGTGGTCTTAAAGTCCAGGGATAGTGCAGGGAGGTAGAATGAGCCATATACCATGTTTTCTTGCACACAGCACACCCCAGAATATAATAGACATGCCCTGTTTTTGTACAGTAGAATGAAAAAAAGAAGATTTTTTTCCCAGAGTTCTGTCTGCACAGGCAGGAATAAAGCCTAATCTTTAGCTGACTTACCCTTCCTTTTCTTCTAAAGCTAAAACTCTAGCTGCTGCTGAAGATAGATCTGCCTACGGAGAGCAATGATTTTGAAAAGAGCTAAAGAGTCTGCAGGGCTGTGAAATAGGAGCTAGCAGGCAGCAAAATTGCCCAATAAAAGGTTATCTTAATAAGTGGAACATCAGGACCATTAAAAAGGAGAGATGATCATTAACATCTGTGGAATGAAGGGCAACGAGCCATTAAGTCAGTTGACTCCCTCAGCTGCCCTAATAGCTATGTTACAGCTGCTGGACAGTGGAACCATAATCAAAGCAGGGTGCTTTTATCCCAGTCAGAAATCAGTTTAATACATAACCCCCCCAATTTGAGGGGGAAAGATGTGTGTTGTATGCGAGAAAATATTGTAGATAATACATTCCTGAATTCTTATTCCTAATATTGGTGGTTACTTGGGAATCTAGCTGTTAGAAACCTCTAATTTAAGGTGACACCAGATCCAAATTCCTGAGAGCACTCCCCCCTCAAGGACGTTCAGTAGTAGAGTTATGATGTACAATAAACTGCAACTGTAATTTTATATATATGTGCGTGTGTGTGTGTGTGTATATGTATATATATGTGTATATAAATTGTGTGTGTGTGTGTATATATATATGTATATATATGTATGTTAATCTAGGCTTGTGGATTTGGTAGGTAACTGGATTTCAGATTTTCACTCTTAAAGATGAGGTGATGCAGTTGGAAAATGCTGAGGACCTTCAACTCTGTGGTGGTAACTGTTAGAATAAATGGGGAGTTTGGGGAGAGAGGTGCTAGCACCAAAGGGATTATTAAGATTAGCAATATGCTGGAGGAAAAAAGCCAAGAAAGAAGGGAAAAGAAAGTGTGAGTAGGACCTCAGATTCTGGAGAGGTCAGTGGAGGGAAAGCCAAGCATGAGCGTGAAGTAGGCCATACTAAAATGGCAACCAACATATACCTGAAGGGAGCACCATAGATAATTCTTCCAAGAATAAAAATAGAATATTATTACTCAGTGTGAAGGATCAAAAGCCACTCACCTCGGATGTTCCCTCAGCCATGAGCAGAGACCCGACCAGAATAGGGTCTCCATCCTATGGTGGGAGCTCCTGGTGTACCCCAGCACCACTTTATCACCTTGTCAGGTGAAGTGGATTGGTGCAGGTCCGCAGCTGGGGCTTTTTCCAGGGACCACAGGCAGAACTGGGAAGCCAGGGAAAGAAGAGATGGATGACGGCACCCAGGACGGAGGCTGGGAGGGCTCAACCTGAAACTGGGGACCCCAAGAGCAGAATAAGAGCCTGATTGTGCCTCAGAGGCTCCGGGGAGCATGCGCTAAAAGGGTGAAGGAAGAACGGAAGCAGTACAGGGGGAAAAGAAAAAGGAGAGAGAAAGAGAGCGAGGTACGAGAGGCCGTTGTTTCCATGCCGCTTGTTTGTTTACTTCTGAAAGTGCCAGTTGATCACCGTGGGCTGGCAGTTAAGCTGGGCATCACCACAATAAGGAAGAAAAAGAAAAAAAAAGAGGAGAGGGAGAAACTAAAAAAGGTAAAACTGAACCCTGTTTGCCGGTGGCGCCATGGGTCGGGCATCGGGGAAGAAAAAAGCTACCAACCAGTAGAGAAAGAAATGGGGAAGAGGGCACCGCTCTCCCACCTCTTATCTTTGTATTTGTCTGTTTGTTTACCTTGGTTCATTATTGGCCACGGGCTGCCAGCTAAGCCGGACAAGGCTGCAAGCTGGGAAGAGAAAAAGGATTCCCCGGTTGTCTGCCGGCGAAGAAGAATCGACGCCAGAGAGTTTACAGATTAAGCCAAGGCGTTGTCCAGGACTTCATCCCTGAAGAGGAGATCCATCAGGCGTCGTAATAGAAGAAAAAAAATGAAAGGAACAGAACGTTTTCCGTCTGGTGTTTTTTTTAATTTTATTGACACAGAGCCTGGGGTGGGAACCGATGGTCACTTGTGGTGGAGGTGGGGGTAGTCACCACCCTCCCTTTCGGTAACAACTCCAGAAATTGAAACATCCAAGTCGTGGCAGGTGGGAAGAGAGAGAGAATAAGAACCCCCACCCAGATTGACCAAAGGTTGCGGTGTCCCTGGAGGAGACTAGTGGATGTTGACCAGACGTAAGGGCACTCGCCCATACTCGGTGACTACCCAACTCAGTTTGACTAACTCCAGAGCAGATTGAGGTGGCATGCTTAGCATTGCTGAATGGGCCCTGAAGCCAAATAGCTCTCATCTGGCCCATTTTATTGTATTGGACCCCTGTTGTTCTAAGGGCTGAGGCTGAATCAGAGAATGAGTCAGGCAGTGTTAGGATGCAGATACACATTGTAAAATTCTGTGTATTATGTTCACCTTTCTTCTCTGTGTTCTACCTTTTTATATTGGCTTTGTAGAGAATTATAGTTGGAAATACTAGACTTTATAATTTTACCATCTTTTGTCCTTATTTTACAGTTCTATGTCATAGTTCACAAATGTACCATTAAACATGCATGTTGATGATGATGGTGATGAAGGTAAGTACCAACATGGCAAGCATGTGAGAGGCGATGCCTCTATCCCAGCCAGGCTGTTGATTTCATAAAAGATATCACCTCAAAATCTTTGTCTCTCACAGGGCATTTCCTAAACCATCATGGTTGCAACATTTCTCCAACACCACTAGCTATCAGTTTAAGTAGGAAATTGTGCGGCTTGAAATTCCATCTCTTGAAAATATGGAAAGAGGTATTCAGTTTCCTTGGGCATTTAAAGACTGCTTGTTACTAAATAAGGTGATGCATAGTTATTTTTCCCATACTTGTTTCTTTCACAGTTGTTCAGCAGGATTCCCTGGCCAAGGAGTTCCAAAACAGTTGTGATTTACACCCTCAGGGGCAAGAACTCCAAAGAATACTGTCTCAATCATCTTTGGGTGTTACACAAATTCAGCATCCTACATCTGAAAAAGATTTGCTCCTTGGACGTATTTAGAATGTGATTGTGCTTTTTACCTTTGAAGCGTGCTGTGCCTTTTCTGTTGTTCTTCCTATCATGTTTTCCATAAAAAAGGCTAAAAGTTGGTACTTCATGGTGATGTGGTAACAACACACACTGGAAAGATGCTGGTCCTTGTTTAGAACCCAGGTTTTGGTGTCTGTTGACAGTCATGTCTCCAGTATATATTTTCACTTTTTTACCTCCTTTTAACAAATATTTGTATTCTTTACTCTTCAAATTAAATATTTGTTGCATGCTTTAACTCTCTTGGATGTTTTAATACTACTTTTTTTTTTTTTAATCTCTCATACAAAAACATCTTTTTCTAAATATTTGTCAGTTTCTTAAACTCTCAGCGATGAAGTTGTTTCCTTCAGGTACTGAGAAGGGCATTACTTTCAGGATTCTGTCTGGATGCTAGATATTTGCATTACTGTTTATTTTGGACAATTTCAGTAGAGTTTTGTGAACTGTTGAAAAGTATTTGTCATTGATAATTATGTACAAATGCTCAGTTTTCAGAGAATTGAGTAACAGAGCTTGGGTCTAACTTTCCTGCAGAGAGGCTTGTATTTGATTACGTGTGTGTGTGTGTGTGTGTGTGTGTGTTACGCAATTATTTTATCAGTATAGAATTTATTTTACATTTAGATTTAAATATAATAAATCAAAAAAGGTCCCTTTGAAATAAATTTATGAAAAATACTTGTTGTATGCCTGCATAATACGTATGCAAACGGTTCTACGTGTGTGTGTGTGTGTGTGTGTAATATATAAATAAATGCACGTAATGTTTTGCATAAGCGTATAATGCTTGCTTGCTTTAATTTTTACAGGGATCTTGTTGGCTCACAGCAGTAGCTAATGATAAAATGCTGTAAAAAAAAATCAGTGACCAGGCCCTGATGGACCTATTTTGAGATAGGGGTTGGACTAGATGGCCCGAGGCCCCTTCCAACCCTAATTTTCTGTGATTTTATGATGAATTTTTAATGTAGGATGACATTACACCATAAATTAACAATTGTTTAATTAAATTCTCTGGTGACCATACCAAAATTACTTTTTTAATAAACAAATACATAGAACCATGATGGTGACTACTCACCAGAACTCCTATATATCCACTATAAGAAGCTGGATATGAATAGTCATGCACAGTTCAAATGCAGTTGGAATTTGAATGGATGGAAGTTATACTCAAGCAGACCTGAAAGGTTTGGAACAGAAGTCCTTAACATGCCTCATCTATTCTAGCAAATGTGGGGTGTTAGACAAAGCTTACTGTAATAGACTGCTCTGATGAAAGTAGTGTAAAATGTGTGTGAGAGAGAATTGCATATATTGACAAAGCAGGACAGTATATTCATTTTCTCATATGGAAAAGGAAGGTAGTAATTTTTATGTATTATTTGACTAAAATTGCCTTGTAACTGCATATTTTTCCATGCAAAATGAACATATATCAGGTTTTTAAAAAGATATACATTTATTTATTCTGAAATTGTGAGAAATCTTAAATATACTTTTAACAGTGTTGTTCAGAGCTCTGTGCAGTTTTCTAAGTCCAAAGTACTTTTTTAAAAACATTAACTTTGTGAACAATAATTTTCCTAGAATACATATTCTGGAGTCATTAAACTTTATTTTTCTACTTTTATTGGGGAAGTATTATGTTCTGGTTATTACTTCAGTTTAATGATTCCTGCCACAGTTTAAACAAAATATGAGTTGTCATGAAGACTTCCCTGAAAGTAACTTCAGTATAATCCATTTCTATAGAAAATACAGTTTAAATTTCTTGTTCTAGTTCCAAAAATAATTTGTTCTAAATTGAATGTAAGAGCACAGTTACTGTGCAGTAGGATTTTGCTTTAGATTTAAGTAGGCACATAATGTGATTCACATTGCTGTTTTATCTACTTTGGCTGTATTAAAATTATGGAATTCACTCTTAGCTAAGTAATTTCGTTGTATATGTTAAAGGCCCAAGTCTGTGAATAGCCTCATTGAGTAAGGCAATAAGTGTATCTGTGTATTCATATAGAAAAATTGGTCTACATGCTAGATCACTATACAAGCACAGCCAAAATTCATCACTATACAAGCACAGCCAAAATTCATATTAGAAGTCCTCCTGTGCTTACAATCAAATCTAGGTTGGTATGGATCTGTTTGTAAAATGAGTTTCAAGTTCTATGCTTTGCTCACTGTTCAAGAGCAAAGTATCTATTTATGTCTAGACTTCCAGATACTTTGAATCTTGATTGCCAGAGGTGGAAGGAGTTAGCATTCCTGCTTACTCACTTCACTGAATGGAATAGAGAGGAAGACTTTTCATATATGTATGATTGTAGGCATAGTGGTATGTGGGGGCACATAATGCCATATTTAATGCATGATGTTGCCTATGCCTTTCATGCCTATAATAAACCTTACATAAACTAAGCCTTGCAGAATGAAATCACAATTTATTGGTACTTTGAGTAATTTAAGGTGCAAGTAAGATGATTCATAAAATATTAAAATATCCTTTATATACAGTAGCAATGTATATCCCTCGCTATTTAAACAAATAACCAAAGGCCAAAGGAGATAGCTCATGCCTGAAAGGTTGTCCAGCAGCTCTCCCAACTCTATACTTGGTTCAATAAAAGGTATTACAAATAATCTTTGTCTCTCATACAAATTATATATCCATTATAACATGTTATACCAGGTAGTTCCTTATTCTTTTTTTCCAGGCTATAAAACAAACACAAATCTTGTACATAACATGAATAGTTTTCATACTTATTTCTCTCTTGATCTGGGTATTCAGTGCCAATTGGAGTATGAATCAACACAGTCGCTAATGCATAGGAAGTGAACAACTTCCTTGTGCAATCAGAATCAGGAAGAGAGACAGAAGCCTCATAGAGTAGATGAAAACTCTGATGGGGACATTGTACTCCAAACTAGTGATCATGTAGGTTCATTACTAGCCTACTGCTTATCTTCAGGAACTGGAACTCGTGCATTGTACAAGCCATGTTGTAACGTTAGCATAATTAGTTGTGAAGAGCTGAGTCATGGCCCAAGCGAACCATGTCTGCTTCTTTCTCACCTTCATCCTTCAAATGTTCTTCCATTCCTTTTGTGCAAGTGAAAGAAGTTATTTCAGTAAACACTAGCTCTAGTGTCAGAGATATTTTAGAGTACATACAGAACAACTATTAATGGATGGATGAAATGCACATGCTTTCAACACTGGTTTTATTGTTGCTGTATTTGGAAAAGTGATTTAAATCAGGGTTGTCCAACAGGTGGCCTGTGGGCTGCAAATGGCCCCCAGAAGGCTAGCATGCAGCTTGCAGGCTTCCACCCAGCTGCCCCCACCGCACTGCTACTCTTTTTGCAACTGCCAGGTTCTTTGGGTTTCCCCACACTCCTCCAGCTTCTACTTCATGACCCTGCTTCTAGGGACAGGGTGGCACAGTGATAGGGGGCTGGGATACTCGAACTGCACGCATAGCAGTGGAACCAGAGCATCCATGCTGAACATGAAAAGCCAGGCAAAAGGCTGTGCATATTACAGATGGGCAGTGTGCATAGCTTGGAGGAGAGTGAAGCTGCCCTATAGAGTTGGCTAATACAAAGGATGCCATCCCACTGTTGCTATCGGTTTTTTATTAGCTTAGGTTTGCTCAGCAAATCTAAAGGTTCCAAGCCTGGCTATAATTTTTCTGGTGCCTTATGAAACGTGTTGTTTTCATTTCTTTTAAGTTAGGAAATTTCATACACGCACAAAACTAAGCTAAAATGTTAAGGTTGCAGAATAAGGTACTTTAACAAATCAGGAAATATCAGAAATAAGTTTGCCTGTATGTTATAATCCCTCTTTCATGCACAGGTATTATGTTATACCCTTTAATTATAATTATCCTATTTTTCCCCAGGGCTTCTGCTTCATTCGGGGCACAGGATGTTTTGGAGATGAATCAGGGTTGTGTATATATAGGACTCCTCCTTCATTTGTTGAAGAGGTTGGAAGTTGTACAGTGAATGAGCCAAGGGATTGCAGATCAAAAATTACTTTGGGCGAAGCACCATACTAACATAACTTATACCAAAGCTCATTTTCAGAGCTATGTTAGATGTCTGTACTGTGCTGAATTGTGTGATGTAGACAAGTCTTTGTGTTCCTCCTTTTTTGGAGTGTTTGGCTTGAAGGTCTAGGTCGGGGCCCTCCATTTTGGGTGGAGGACCATTTACTGAGTTTTGGCAAACTGTCGAGGGCTTCATGGGTAGCCCCGCCCCTTGACAGGTGCCCTGCCCCCTTGTCACCATCTTGTGACTGGAAGTCCCACCTGACCTTTGCCACCAAAAGTCCCTCCCCTAGCCCCCAGAAGTACTTCTTTCAGCAAGAGGTTTTGCCATCTCAGAACCAGAAAAATACCAAATTATATTCTAAAAAGCAAAAATTTACCACATTCATTAATTTCAGAAAATATTTTTGTACTGGTTTACATGTGTTTGTGTATATAGAGGTAATTATAATAGCTTAAAATGAAGTCTTATTCTTGTATGTTGTGAGGGAGGGTATAAAGGAGGGTGTGGGGGCACGTGAGTGGGTGTGTGGATATGTGGGGTGTGGGTGGGTATGGGGTTTGGGGAGAGGGTGGCTGGGGCATATGTGGGGGTCAGCAGGTATGGCAATGCGAAGGTGTGTGCAAGTGCATGTATATGGTGGCGTATGTATGGTACATGTGGGATTCACCCTACACACACACACACACACACACACACACACACACACACACACACACACACACACACACACACACACACACACACACCAGGATACCAGTGCAACCCCATGCTCCACGATCCAGCAATGCAGCCAGGAGCCATGTGGTGCTGGAGCAGTGGAGGAGCAAGAAGAGTGTGAAATGACTGGGGGTAGGATTGGGCTGGGCTGGGCTGCTGTGTCCTGCTGCCAGCTCCCCCTGAGTCCTACTCCCCCTGGCTCCTGTCATCTTTGACAGGCAGCCAGGAGCTGATAAATATTAATTTTCTAAATTTTTTATGGGCCCCGCTGGCCGGATAGAATGGCCTGGTGGGTCAGATCCGGCCTGTGGGCCATATTT
This sequence comes from Crocodylus porosus, assembly GCF_001723895.1. Classification (NCBI taxonomy): domain Eukaryota; kingdom Metazoa; phylum Chordata; order Crocodylia; family Crocodylidae; genus Crocodylus; species Crocodylus porosus. The sequence goes on along the minus strand of NW_017728886.1, from coordinate 129,372,452 downwards.
TCCTGCCCCTGATGTAGGTCCTCTCGAGCATGGGCCAGGGGGTGGTATGTGTGAGGTATCAGGGGTGCTAAGCAACCCCTTGCAGGCTGGAGCTCTGGACCCTTTCGTATAGTCTTGCGACCTGCTTTTGGGTCACAACTCATAGGTTGAGAAATGCTGCTCTAGTGCAGTGGTCTCCAAAGTGGGGTGCGCAAGACAATTCATTGGGGGTGCATGATCAAAAATTTTTTACTGATAGGGGTGCGCGATCAAAAAAGTTTGGAGACCACTGCTCTAGGGACCTGATTTGTCATAATGTAACACTGAAATTAATAGGAGCTGGACTTCACATTAGACAGCCCTTTATATGTTTGAAGTACTCTGACAGTCGGATCCTAGGTAGCCCACATTAATTGATCAAAGTTAATGGACACTTTTGGCCTAATTAATGTTGCTCTAGGGATGGCCAGCTTCTAAATGGGCTACACTAATATAAGCCATGGTTCCCCTAGATCACATACTATACAACTGGGCATGTCTCTGGTGCACCATAACATGGACTCCCCCTGGCACTGTGGTCTGTGTTGCAGAAGCCAGAAGAGGGAGGGGGAGCCCAGAGACCCTGGCTACTGCTGCAGCCAGAATGATAGTGGGAATGGCAGCTGAGTGAGAGCCTTGGGGCTGCAGATTATCCCACAAACTGCTAGTTACAGCCTTGGTCTAAATTATAGTTGGGAGTGAAGATGGCTCTGCATTAGATTGCTTATCTACTTGAGAATGGGCCATCAGGAATACAAGAGACTGCTTTGCATTATGAGTGAACATTCATCCCAAATGACTTTGTTGCGGAAAGCAGCATTTTTACTAGTATGCTCACAGTTTTTGAATCATTGAGTATAGAACAGCATCCAAGGGTGTTGAACCCTTAACATTTTTAACAAAGTGGGGCTGGAATGAAGGGTTAGGAGGAAGAGATGGCTAGGTCAGGATTAAAGGTATGTACAAAATGTGGAAGACTAGTGGGATTAGGAAATTGGTGTTGTCTATAAATTTGGGGACAGGGAGAAAAGGAGGAAATGTTCTCTTTTGCAGTTGTGTAGTCCTGTGCATTTCTTTTGTTATCTACCTATTTCCTAAGACTGCAAAATGGTTTTTAATCCAAATATTTATGAGCCCAGTTTATTTGTGTGATTTGAAATGGATGGTCTTTGATGGTATAACCTATGTGAAGAATTTGGTCCAATATCGCTAGAGACTAGACTTGGATATTGTTTGTTTAGATTCCATTTATTTTAAAAATGTGCATTTTTAAATCTTATTTTAGTTTATTCTTTTTAAATAAGAAACTGTTTGCTGATCAGTATTGTAGTAATTATAATACACAGTATAAACTTCAAAAGTCTTAGTAAATGTAATATTTTTCTCCTTACATAGTATGCCCACTTGGAACCGATACTTACATTTTTTTTGTTTGTTTGTTTAAGACTTGACAGTCCCAAAACAATTCTGCATCCTCCTTCAGGTAAGGGAAAGCTGTTGATTCCCTTTGGATGTGTCTACACATCGCCCTATGGCAATGTAGTGATGAGCTATGTCACCGTATGGCACACTACAGCGACACTAGCTATCGTGTGTCTACACATGATCGGCAGCTACAGTGACATAGTGGCAAAAATCTACTCATGCACCACACATGTGGTTCAGCACCTGCCTGTACTGTGCTGTGCTTTAGTACTGCCTTGTAGAAGTACTACCCTGTTGCAGCATCGCTATATGGCGACATGTAGACACACCCTTTCTGGAAAAAAGATTCTTACATGATACCCATAAATCGCAGTGGTCTTCAGGAATATTATAAAGATTGCATGCCTCGGTAAAGCAGTCAAGTGAAGGAACAATTTTATTCAACAGACTTGCAACCACATACCAAATCAGGAAACATGCCCATATCATGAGAGAGGAATAAATCCTAACTGGAAACTTAAGCTTTTCCCATTCATTTTTCCTAAAGAGCTTAGTCTTTAGATATCTCTGAATTCAGCAGAGGGAAAATAGCAACAGTATTGCAATGCCTACCAAGTGCATGGCTAACACAGCCAGCAAATATAACATAGATTGTATCACAGTTACAGTATAACTTATAAATCCTTCTTTACAGTATTTCCTAGATTTGATTTGTTGAATTCCTGCTCAGATCCATGCTTGCTATCATTTTGATAGTGTTTAGTTCTAACAAAAGGTGCTGACTAAAGGGAAGAACTTGTAAGGCAGGCACATAAAAATTAATAACTGGGTTCTGATTCTTTCTCACATGACCATGGAAAAAATGTTTGGCTTTTGGACTGTGCTTGCTACCAAACTGCCTGTCATAGTGCCTGGAGTAAAATGTGACTTGTTTATTTATAGAACTAGCCAATCGAAATAGAGCACAGTGAACTTCATTCAAGACAAGCAGAAGCTTAGGATGTGTGTAAACACACCCACTCTGAGCAAAAAGCACACGGAGCAGAGTCCTGGATTATCCTTTTCTTAAGAAAAAAAAGTAAAATAGAAAAGCTTTGCCTGGATTAACCAGTTTGGTGGTTGTTGTTTTTTTTAATATTTGAAATGTCAGAAGGTGAGGACTTTGGACAAAATAAAAGGTACTGTAATGTTTTCAGATACATCTTTTCTATTTTTTTATATTTTAAAAGAGTATAATTTATGTAGGTTTAAGACAGGAGTTCCTATGTTCTAATAATAATTTTGACATCAGCTTGCAGTATGGTTGTAGAGAGTAAGTTTCCTTGTGTTGGGGCCCCACTATGTAATAGGTCTAAATTGATGTGGACCACAGAAGTGTTGGAAATTAGTGTTTATACAGGTCTTTTGAGTTGTATGGTTAGTATTATCTTTTTTAAGTTAAAAAAAATAGGTAAATGATATACAAGGGCATGATTTTCATAAACTCATTCTTCCCAGCCAGGGTCCTGATAACACACAAACCTCAAAATGTCAGAGACATAAATAACTTCCTTTGGAGCCTGCTATTGACAGATCCATAATTCATACTTGATAGAGCACTGTGTCCTTTGAGGCATATTTATGTTGATAGGACTTGTTCCTGCCACGTTTTGATCCTGGAACTCCCACTGATTTCATTGGTCCAGATTGTGGCTTCCAACTCTACCACTCTCCATTAAGGCAACCAGGTTTGAAAGGTGGTATAACCAGAAAGCTGAAGATTTTTGTTCTCATTTTATTTGCCTTTTTATCTTCCTATCGAAGACAGCATGATGATTCTTTTTTGGATACTTAATCCTCACTTGAGTAAATTCTAAGGTAATGTGAAAATGACTGCTAAACATGCATCAAGAAAAATATATTTTGGTTTTACTACAGCCTTATAATGTTTTATTTTATACATAGTTTCCACTGCAGCCTGTATGTGTCAGTGCTTTGAAGCATTAAATACAGTTAAACTTTATTTCTCCTCCTGATATTTTAGGCAAAGCAATAACACTTGACATGCAGAGCCTTATCTCACCTCTGTAGGTCATATGATTTTGCTTAGCAATCATAGGGTTTCCCAGATGGAAAGTGCAGAGGCAGAGGGAGAAAAATGGGCAGAGTCTGTGAATGAGTGAGACATTAGTGTTAAGCCTTGGATATTGAGAGGTGCAACATAGCTGCTTCTGAGGATTAGATATACTGTAGTTATTTTAGCTTGAAGATCTGCAAGAATGGAGTTGACTGTGTAGTCATTTACCATCTTTGAGGGCACAGGACTTACTTGTGTATTTTTTGTAAACAAATTCATTTCAGTTAAAAATAAATGACTGTTTGTGTTGCCAGCTTCAATTCCAAACAGGAAATTGACCTGCAGTGTCTCAAATTTTGCTAGAAGAGCTACAGTGTGATACCATGTAGCAGTATTTTTGTATTTACATGTATAAAACAAATCTCTAATTACATGTTTGTTAGCACTGAAATGCTTATTTTCTGATGACATTTTTAGGAAAATAAAAATCCTCCCTCATTTAGCAAAATTAAGACTTTAGACCAGTACTATTTGCCTATTGTATTGCATCACACCATTTTTAAATGATCTCAAATCACAAGTCTCATGTTCTAAAACACTAACATTGTACAAGAGATACTGGAGAGAGTTGGAATTGCTGGTCAAAGACAGCCTTTCTTTAAAGGCTGCCCAATAAGATTTGCTCCCAAAAGTAGCTTTGTATAGACCAGTGGTTCTCAAACTTTTTTTTTCATGGACCACTTGAAAATTGCCAAGGGTCTTAGTGGGCCACTTAAACTTTTTTTTGTGCTACAAATCAAAGCACATAACTCATATTTTAATATCAGTAGTCTTATCTTACAAGTACAGATATTCTCAATTGTTCCTGTCTGCAGACCACCTAAATAGAGCTCGTGGACCAGTGGTGGTCCACAGACCACAGTTTGAGAACCTCTGGTATAGACAGATGTGATGGTAGTTGAAATGCTCAAAAGGTTAGGCTGGGATTAATGTAACTTACTTAGCAATGAGTCTTAACAAATGCAGCTAAGTTTATTGTGATTGTTTTTAGGAACTAGGGGACAGGGTTGTTAAATGTAACTAGTCTACTATCTGTATCTCACAACTGAACATTGGAGGAAGGAGTGTTTATTCCCAGATTCAGTCATAAAATAAAATTTAAAAAACCCTCTTATATCACTCATCCTGTATCTCAGCCTTTTCTTGAATTGAGGTGATTGAGTGCCCTTTCTACAGAGTAGATTCCAGGTAGACGTCTTTTACTTCTAAGGGTAGCTAGAAGAGAAGATGAACTTTTTCCCTGCATTCTAAAATAACTTACAGGTTTTACTCAAATCCAAGACCTGTGGGGGGGGAGGTTTCTCCAGTCATCATGGGGAGGGAAAGAAGCCTTGCTTTAGATTCAGGTACCAGTCCAGAGCAGAGTTATTGCCTGCCTTGGGCTGGTGTGGCTTGTTCAGTGGGTGAGGGAGCTCACAGTGGAAGGTTAGGCAGGGGAGACTATGCAGTGGGGGGTAAAGGTAGGTGAGCTCAGGGGAGACGGTGCAACCACCCAATCTCTCCCCCACAGCTACTTATTCCCCCACTCTCCTCCCTGTCACTGCTGTTTTCCTTCAGGCCTGATTCCAACTTGGCCCAGAGCTGCCTGGCTGGGCCAGGGCTGCAACTCTGGCTGCAGCCACTGTTAGTGACTTTCCCAGAGCCAGAGTGGCCCAAAAGTTAAGGAGTAGGAAGGTGCAAGCAGTAAGGGGAGGAGGAAGTATGGGGAACAGGTGGCAGGGGAGCCAACACTGATGGGGAAGTGGAAGCAGGCAGGCAGGCACAGTCACAGGAGAGGGCAAAAGGTGGGTGAAGTGGTCAAGTGGTGTGTGGGTCAAGCAGACACTAGCTTGGGAGGGCAGGCAACACAGGCAGGGATCGTCATGGGGGAGTCAAGGGACAAGAGATATGGGGAGGAGGGCAAGTGAAAGTGGGATGCACCAGGAACAAATGATGCTGAGGGGACAGGTCACAAGGAAGCAGGCGTGGAGCGGGGTTGAGCAGAGGAGACAAGGAGCAGAGGTCTAGCCCCTCACCTCCTGCCTCTGTTTTCTCTGCCACGGTTTTGGGGGTGATGACGCATTTAAGGTGATCTTCCTCTAATTAGATTCTATACATGGAAAATTTTAACAAATGTGTAATTTTCCATATATAGAATCTAAGGGGAGTGTGTAATCTTAAATTCAAAGTCATCTTGGATTCAGGTAAATATGGTAATATTTTTCTTTAACAGAGGACTTCTTGTCTTTAGAAGTGGTCTGCACTAAACCAGTGGGGCTCTTGTACGCATGATGAAAATTGCCAGTTTTTGCAGTTTAATTGCATCACACTTCACAGGAACAAGGGTTTTTTTCAATTTAAATGAGTTTGTTGCAAACTAAACCACATCTTTCAAGGTAGCTACTTGTAACATTGTAGCCTTTAATCTAACAGCTGCACCCCTGTCCCCCTGCTACAGGAGAGGTGGGCTGAAGGCAGAAGCAGCAAGGGACCCAATCTTTTTTTATTCTTTTTTTACCCCACAGAGCCTAACCATCTCTCCTGTGGCCAGGGGGTGAGCTGCTGGCAGGCCAAGCAGCCCCTGAACTGCCGGGGCTCTGGTCCTTCCCTCCACAGAGGTGGTGCCCCCTGGGGCTGCCCAGGCAGGCTCCTGGCAGGCACGTGCTGCTCCACCTCAGAGGCACCCAATCAAATGCTTCCCCGAGCCTGCCTCAGCTTCCAGCTCACTGTGCACCGTCCCCACCACCTTCTCCAGCTGCCAGCACACCCACCCACCCTCTTCCCCATGCTGCCCCAGGGGCAAGGCAGTCTGTTCCTGGGTGGTCTCAGGTGGTGGTAAGGTGACAGGAATGGTGCACAGATTGCTTCTCCCCAGCTGGGCTTGGGGAAGAGTTGGATCTGCAGGTACTGCCTCTGAGCTGGGACAGCACCTAGTTTCATAGTTTTTAGGGTCAGAACAGATCATCAAGTCTGACCCCCTGCTCTGGGCAGGAACAAGTGCTGGTATCATAATACCCCAGCCAGATATCTATCCAACCTCCTCTTGAAGATCCCCGAGGTAAGGGAGAGCACTACCACCCTTGGGAGCCCATTCCAGAGCCTGGCAGCCCTAACTGTAAAGTAATGTCTCCTGTTATCAAGCCTAAACTTATTCTCAATCAATTTGTGGCCATTATTCCTTGTTATCCCAGGTGGTGCCCAGGGGAACAGAGCCTCATCTACTTTCTGCTGGTCGCCCCTGGTGAATTTATAGATGGCCACCAGATCCCCATTCAGGCTTCTCTTGTGGAGGCTCAACAAATTCAGGCCCTTTAGTCTTATCTTCGTAGGGCCTGGCCTGCTGCCCACTGACCAGGTGAGTGGCCTTCCTCTGGACCCTCTCAAGGTTAGCCACATCCCTTTTGAAGTGTGGTGCCCAGACCTGGATGCAGTATCCCAACTGCGACATGACCAGTGCCACATAGAGGGGAAGGATCACCTCCCTGGACCTGCTTATGATGCATCTGTAGATGCATGACAAGGTGCGGTTAGCATTACTGCCTGCTAGCACCCTGCCCAGGGGTTCCCACTGCTGTGGAGGAACGAATTGGGGCTTCCTGCACAAACTGGGGCCACTTAGCCTACCAGCAGCTTGCACGGGCAGGCTATGCTAGAAAAGAAAACAGCAAGGGACCTGATCCTTTTTTATTTTTTCACGGAGCCTGCCTGCAGCTGGGGGGTGAGCTGCCAGCAGGCTCTGAGCTGTGGGAGGCCCTGGTCCTTCCCTCCATGGTGGCAGAACCCCCCTGGGGCCACCCAGGCAGGGTGTTATTGCGGAGGCAACACCTGCTGGATCCAGCTCTTCCCTGCACCCTCCCAAGGAGCAGCGCCCTATGCACCATTCCTGCCTCCTGGGACCAGAGAAGGCAGCAGAGATGGTGCATAGTGAGCTGGAAGCCCAGGCAGACTCGAAGAAGCATTTCATCAGGTGCCTCCAATCTGGGGCAGCACCTGCCCACTAGCAGCACGCCCGGACAGCCCTGGAGGGCACCACCATTGTGGAGGGAAGGACCAGGCCCCCTGCAGTTCAGGGGCTACTTGGCCCGCTGTCAGCTTTCCCCACAACCACAGGAGAGGCGGACAGACTTCACCAAAAAAAAAAGTATCGGCACCAGGAAACTACAGGCCTGTTAGTCTTACCTTGGTCCTGGGGAAGCTCTTCAAGAAAATTATCCAGGAGCACATCTGTGAGGGACCAGCAGGGGAGATCATGCTTAGGGGTAACCAACATGGGTTCATTCGAGGCAGGTCTTGTCAGACCAACCTGGTGGTCTTCTGTGACCAGGTCACAAAATCCTTGGATGCAGGTGTCACGGTGGATGTAGTCTTTCTGGACTTTAGGAGGGCCTTTGACACTATCTCTTACCCCATTCTCAGTAAGAAATTAGGCAACTGTGGCATTGCTTACACAGTCAGATGAGTCACAAATTGGCTGGAGAGCCACACCCAGAGTGGTGGTGAATGGGTCTTTTTCGACGTGGAGGGATATGGGCAGTGGGGTCCCCGAAGGCTCGGTCTTCGGGTCCGCACTGTTCAATATCTTCATCAGCGACTTGGATGGGGGAGTGAAAAGCACCTTGTTCAAATTTGCAGATGACACTAAAATGTGAGCAGAAGTGGGCACGCTGGAGGAGAGGGACAGGCTGCACCTAGATCTAGACAGGTTACAAGGGTGGGCGGATGAGAACAGGATGGAATTCAATACTGACAAATGCAGGTACTGCACCTGGGGAGGAAGAACCAGCACCATACCTACAGGCTGGGGATCTCCCTTCTAGTCAGCACAGGCAGAAAAGGATCTTGATGTCGTCATTGATTCCAAAATGAACATGGGCTGCCAATGTGGGGATGCAGTCAGGAAGGCTAACCACACCTTGTCGTGCATTCACAGATGCATCACGAGCAGGTCCAAGGAGGTGATCCTCCCCTTCTAAGTGACACTGGTCAGGCTGCAGTTGGAGTACTGCATCCAGTTCTGGGCACCGCGCTTCAGGAGGGATGTGGACAGCATCAAGAGGGTCCAGAGGGGGGCCATTTTCATGATTGGGGGCAGCAAGGCAGGCCCTGCAAGTGTAGGCTACGAGACCTGAACCTGTTCAGCCTCCACAAGAGAAGGTTGAGAGGGGCTGAGGGGCCGTCTACAAACTGGCCGAGTGGGACCAGCAGGCTATGGGAGAGTCCCTGTTCCCCCGAGCACTACCAGGAGTGACGAGGAATAATGGCCATAAGTTGACCGAGAGTAGATTCAGGCTAGATTATCAGGAGACGCTACTTTACTGTCAGGGCAGCTAGGAACTGAAACCAACTACCAAGGGAAGTGGTGCTCGCTGCTACCCTGGGGGTCAAAAGGAGGCTAGATAATCACTTAGCCAGGGTCATTTGACCCCAACATGCTTTCCTGCCATGGCAGGGGGTCAGATTTGATGATCTGCTCAAGTCCCTTCTGACCCTACCTACTATGAAACTATGAACCCTCGCCGTAACAGGGACAGGAGCCCCTAAATTGAAATTGAATATCAATTTAGGGGACTAAACCCCTGTCACGTGTACGAGTGCCAGTAGTTTTCAAAGTTTTCTGTGAAACCCTGGGATTCTGCAAAAAAGTTTGGGAGTAATGGCGGTGCCAGCTGGGAGCAGTACACTTCCATTGCTGGGCCAAGTCACCTGGCTCCTTGGTTGTAAGTAGGGGTTATGCAGCAGAAGTGATATGAAAGGATTCCATTGCTTTTGAAAGTTTGAAACCCCTACTGTAAACTAGCACTATCATATAAATTTAAGCAGTTACAGAAGTTGGTTGTATTTTGCAGCTAATCCAAAAGTAGGATATTCCATTATTAGTTCAAGAAAAGAAAATACTAACAAGGGTTGGTATATTCCATACTACTGAAAGCAGAGATGGGATGTAGGCATCTTGACCATGCATTTTTTTACAGTGTTTTAAAAACGGAGTGTTTTCAGTGTGAGTTCACTGTAGATCAGAGGTGGCATACTTCAGTCCTTTTAGCAGTAGAAGTTCTGAGCTTAATTAAATTGAATGCATTCAATATCTGTAACTATTAAAACTGTTTCCTCATGGTAACTGCATCTACCAAGAGAGACTGAGTCAGGAGCCTAATTGTTTCCTGCTCAGCTATGATGTTCTTTTGCAATGTTACCTGAAATTACACCATATTAAAAATTGCATTTGATTGTAGGTAATAGTTTTTCTCTTTTTTGCCAGAATTCTTCCAGGCCAAAAAAGTGGTGCCACACATTGTTAGAAGAGCTGTGAAACACTGTGCAGCATTAAAAGTGTATTCATTTAGGGTGTCAGAAGTAAAGTCCTCAGATAAGAGGACTGGAGAAAGTTTGGATTAGCCAATGAACAGCTTCAATCTGAAAAAAAATCCAAATAAAAACTCCTCTGATCACAAAGGTTACTGGGAGGCAAAGTACCACCAGAGAACTAGTCATAACTTGAAGTGCTGGGACTGCTTGTGGGTTAGTCAGGTACAGCTGCCATGTGAGAGCACCGATCTTGAGATGAGTAGAGAGAGCATGACGTGCTATAGGAAGACTGAACTGTTTATAATGAGTAAAGTAAAAACCACAAGTGTTTAGACAAGGAACAAACCAGTTTCTTGACTGAGGACAAAGTATATTTCTAGGTGATGACTATGTTTCTTGTTCGTCCCCAATAAAACACTAGTTTATGAAACAGTTCAAAGAAATATAACTTGCTTGAACTCAGTGACTGATGTGATTAATGTTATGAACACTTTTTGCTTTGTCATTGTCAGCTGACATAAGTTACTCTTATTATCTTAATATATCAAATTATTGCATTGGGAACCCCACGTAGCGCAGAATAAAACACATATGAGTTTGATTACGTAGCATTCCCAGTTGGGCACATGTGTCATTAAGGATGTATGGCATGAGTTCACACTAGATCTTTCTACCTAGCACAAAAAGGATTCTGCACAAAACATTCAGTGTTCACAGATACAAAATACTGAATTATAACAGATATGTTCAGTACAGCTTAATTTTTCTACTGTGTTCTAGTCTATGTTCTAGGAATATAAAAATTAAAATAGTGTTGTTCTTTTACAGAAAAGTTTGGGATTTTTGTTTTTTATTGCTCATCAGGTATATACTACAGTCAGTTGACATCTAATTTTTTATGGAACACATTTAAATGTATCAACACATTAGCATTACTATAATATGTAAAGGCAATCTTGTTATCTTCATAACAGCATATCTGTAAAAACATAGTTTAATGAGATTTTCATATGGATTTGACTGTAAAACTTTTGAATTAACAGAATTGACACCATGAAGTTTTTTTACTATCAAGTTCTGTTTTATGTCAGTCAAACTTTTGGAGAGGTGCACTTTCTAGAATATGTTTCAGTCATGCTTTGCAAACTTACTGTCATTTTTTCAAGGTTTGTGCTTACTGCTAGCAGCCAATGGGATATGTCTTTTGGCACCCGAGTCATCTAGTTGCGTTATTTTATACAATTCTGTAAAGTTCCTAAATGGAAATCCTAAGTAACAGCTAAAAAGTAACTTAGTTTAAATTGAGAAAGATCAACTGATTACAGAGATTACAAAAATAGACAGGTTGATTATGCTTTGATTTCTATATCTATAGGAATTTAGCTTTTAATTTTGCTAACTTGAACAGTAGGTCTTGAATGGCATCTTCAAGTCTATAAAGCCTGCAGAAGTTTGTGCTTATGGTTGTTAGGAAATCAGAAAAGCTTTAAGCTGTATAATTACAAATTCTTTCCTTATGCGTTTATAATTGTCCTGTTGATACATCATGTTCTACTTTGTCCTGGCTGTAATTTTGAGTGGTATGCCTGTGTGTATGTATGAAAACGTGTACACGTGATTTAAAAGATCCAGCACAACGTGGTGAGAGGTTTAAATCGGTAACATGAGACTAAGTGACCTTTCTAAGAAAAATTTAATGGGGCATTGCTTGGGCAGATGTCTAGATACAAACTGAGAACATGAGACCATTCGTCATTTTCAGAGAACATAATGCCACTGAATCTCCTGGCTAAAATTTGTGACCGTGATAGGTCGAAGCATCTGTTTTTTACAGCTGTTAAGTGACAACTTGTGCATTTGTTCAGTTTTAGAAATGATGTAGCAGTTTGCCACAAGGTTGAGGAAAAGATCAAAAAATAAAAGCCAAAGTTCAAAAGCAATTATTTGGTTATTGTTTTTGTTTTGTTTTGTGTATCACATACAAATGAAATAACCTTTCTTCTACAGATACTAACATGAGAGGAATCATATCAATACAAGTTTTCTCCTTTATATACAGATAATAACTCTATAATAGTAATTTCTGTCTGAATCTTACAAAGTACCAAGCTGTGTAGTCCCTGTTCAATAAAACACTCAAACACATGCTTAATTTTAAGCACTAAGCACTTATACTGAAGTTGAATCAGACTAGGCACACAGGTAAGTTAAACACGAGTGTGTTTTGCTGAACCAGGTACTAGGCAGTATAGGCCACCTTGAGCACATCTTGCCTCTCCTCTGCTTTCTTCAGTGGCTTCATATAAAATAGAGTATGTAAGGTTCAAGGTTTCCCCCTTTGCCTTAAGGCAGGGGTAAGCAACGTTTTTGGCCAGTGCCGAAAAAACCTCAATGAATATCTTGTAAGGTGCTAGAGTGCCAGCATGCCAAAAAAACAAAACCGGGACAGGGGTACATGGCAGGACACACTGCATATTAATATAGTTAATAATCATAAATGTTGATTTTTTTTTTTTTTTTTTACAGTAAATACCAAGTTTTCTAAATAATTCTAGACCTGGTGACAATAAATAAAAACTTCATATACTTCCTTTGTTCTTGTGTATTCTTTTTTGTTGACCATGTTGTGTTGAGAGAGAGAAAAAGGAGAGAAAAAAGGGAGAGAGAAAGAGATAAAGAAAGAAAGGAGAGAGAAAAAAGAGAAAAGAAAAAAGAGAGAAAGAGGAGAGAGACAAAGAGAAAGAGGGTGTGTCCCTGTCCGCCCATGTCTCCCACCGCTACTGGCTGTGGCTTGGGCCCACTGGTTCAGGGCAGCGTCTGGCAGAGGGAAGCAGCAACACCCCAGCAATGGTGCTCAGGGCCATCCCGATGGTCCCAGAGTGTGGGGAGCCTGGGCCCAGCACTGAGAAGGAGAGCCCAGTCAGGGCTCAGGCAGATAGATGCCACATCCCACCCGGGCAGAGGCAGCACCAGGGCACCAAGTGCTGGGACCAGGCACTCAGGGCAAGGTCCCGGTAACACAGGGAGAAGCAGGCACGGGGGCAGGCTGACCTAGCTGGGCCCTAGGGCACACAGCAGCTGGAGGAGAGCAGGGATCAGGTGGGAAGCAGGGGCTGCCCTGCGTCTCGGCAGACTCAGGCTGCGGCAGGGGGGTGAGGGCGCCCAGCAGCACCCCAGATGGGGACTGGTCCAGCCCAAGTAGATCTTCATGGATGGGCTGCAGCTGCTTTGCTCACAAGGGGACACTGCCTGGCCAGGGCAGGATACCAGACTCAGGGGGCTCCCGGCTTGGCTTCCCTTGCGTGTTTGCTCTGCTCATGCTGTGCCTGAGCCACTCCTGGTGCAAGGGCCCAGTTGCAGGAGCCCCCAGGCCTGGGAAGCACAGCCACAGGCACTGCTCAGGGCCAAGCCAGGCTAGGGACTCCAGCACAGAGACCCTCTGCAGTGCCTGCCTGGACCTTGGTCTCGCACCCCCAGCTCCCTTCCAGGGGCCTGGCCAGGGTAGAGGGCACAGCGTGGGGACGGGATGGGGTCAGCAGAACACAAGCAGTGTCCCTTCCTGTGTTCTCCTGACTTCAGTCCTCATGCCTGCCGCAGTGCTAGGACCTGTGGATGCTCTGGAGAGCCCAGAGCATCAACTTAAAAAATATACATTTTTTTTAAACAATTTTCTTGCACACCACCTGGTGTGCCAAGGAAACTGTCACCATGTGCCACTAATTGGCACATGTGCCGGGGGTTGCCTATCCCTTCCTTAGATGAACACCGCACTGGATCAGTGCACTTCTTGGGCATAATGGAATTCCTTATCATAAGGGTAAAGGCTCACCTGTGAAAAGGCTGAGGTTTCTTAAGGGTGATCCCAGACAAATAAGCTTCATACAGTGAAAGATTATCACAAACTTCATTGCTTGAAGCTCAACCATAGGCTTTCAATTCAAAAACAGCTTTGACAATTGTTTTGTAAAAATGCCAGTAATATTTCTTTTTGTTTCAATCTGGAACAAAAGCACATTTCAAGACATTCAGAATGGTTGTGAATTTAATGATCATTCTCCAGTGAGTGACCCCTAATAACAAATAATTTTATATGTTGAAGTGGCTAACATTGATAAATACCAATATTATGCAACATAATGCTTAAAGAAAATTAATTGCTATGGGTATTTGCATTAAAATACATATCAATGTTCTACCTTGTAATCTTCCTGCTCTCAACAGTTTGGTCTGTAGGCCCATAAAGCCTACTAGGGGTATCTCAGTTGGCTGGTTGCTTTTTGCTTGATAACAAAGGAAATAGGGAAAAGGGAGGCAGATGCTCTTTTGCAAAAGAATAGAGGAAGAAGCGCTCATGAGAAGCAAAAGAGATCTTTTCCACTGAAGTGCTCCTAAATATCCCCTGCTTACTAGAATCTTATGCTGAGACCCTAAAAAGTTGAGTAGTTATGAAAATCTTTAATTGCTTGAATGTTTAAAGTTTTCTACCTGTATTCTATAAAAATAATTAAGACAGTCTTTAAAAGATAAAGGATGTTATCCAACTTCTTTAGAATCACCAAACAGTTGAAATTCATTACTGTTATTTAAAACTAAACTAAACTTCAGCGGTAACCAGTCAAATTAAATGGTGTCATTCACTTCTCCTGCACACTCTGATAAATTATTTCACTTGCGTTTGTGCTTTGCTACTCAGTCTAAGCCTGAATGATATCCTATTTGAAGGCAACTAAAGCATAATCGTACTGAACCTTGTTTTTCATTAATTTTATCAGATGTTTTCCAGGTGTTTGCATTGGGCCATGCTTGTCCACTGATACTTTTTCTATTTTACATAGAACATATAGGCCTGTGCGAAGGGGAAAGTATTCACTTCAGATTTGGAGGGACAGTGATTCAATCCGACTCAGCTGAATCTGAAAATATTTGGCTCTGAATCTTATTTGGCCATAGAGTATACAGGCAGGCAGTGGTAGCGGGAGCAGCTGGATGAGCCCTGGCTTGAGCCAGCAGCCCCAGGAGAAACCACGGCTCACCTGGCCGCTCCCCCCGCCAGGGTGAGGCAGGCCGTGCTGGCAGCTCCAGGAGAAACTGCAGGGAATGATCGGGGGGATCAAAATGGGAATTGGGGAATCGAACCGGGAGCAAGCCCCTGTTCGTTCCCCCATCTCCCCAATCATTCCTCCCAGCCCCTACGGCTTCTCCTGGGGCTGCGGCTCTAGTTGTCTCGTCTGGCTGCTCGTCCAGCTGCCCTGACCCCCACTGGGGCGAGGCAGGCAGTGCTGGCAGCCCCAGGAGAAGCCACAGGGGCTGGGGGCAATGATCAGGGAGCTGGGGGGAGTGATTGGGAGCTGGGGGGTTGAACCGGGAACTGCGAGGAAGCCCCTGTTCATTCCCCTAGCTCCCCAGTCACTACGGCTTCTCCCGTGGCTTCTCCCACCACTGCCTGCCTCACCCTGATGGGGAGCAGCCGGATGAGCCACAGCTTCTCCTGGGGCCGCTAGGTCAAGTCTGGGCTCATCTGGCTGCTCCCTCAGCTGCTCCCACCGGCACTGCCTAGTGCCTGCCTGTACAGTCTATGACTGAATCTCTCTGAATCACTTCATAGGCTTCTGATTTGATTCCGAGTTGAAGATTTGGCCCCCGAATCAGGCCAAATCTCGTCCAAATCGAATCAGCTACCAAAGCTTCACACAGCCCTAATATGCTACATTTTAGAAATTCAAGTATAATATCAAGATTAAAACGAAAAGATAAGGCTCTGTATGCATAAAGACTATACAAATAATTTGCATCTAAAACAAGGACTGAAAAGGGTATGTTGTTGCAATTTGAAAATCTGTACTATTGTAACTTTAGTGTTTAGTGGGATAATGTTCCAGGTATATTAGGAACCTGCGTGGACATACAAAGCCATAGTTGGGAGAAGGAAACAGTAACAAGAGACAATTTGAAAGCCAAGAGAGAAATGAGAACTAAGAATTCTTTGGGAAATAAGATGATTCATGCTTTTAAAGGTGAATTTAAGAAGACTGAATTTGAGAGTATGAGACAGGAAGTCACTTAATGGACCTAGCAGGGTTGATAAGACTATAATATCAGTAAAAGAAATGTAGTTGTATTTGAGAGGAACTGTGAGGAGCCAAGGTGGAACAATGGGAGGCTGGAGAACAGCATGTTTTATGCTTTTGTGTTGTATTTTGTGGAAATAACTGGCAATGCAATTAAAATGACTAAACCCATATTGCCAAACTACACAGTGTGCTTGCTTTATTTTCTCTTTTAAAGTTAATATTCCATTTCTTTTTCACCATTTTTGAATCCCTAAAGTTTTGTGTGCTCTGCAGTAACTGAAGAAATCGATATATATTGAAAAAGAATGGGACTAACAGTCATAAAATGTTTGAATAATATATGTTACTGGTATAATTTTAGTTCTCTGTACTAGCATAAGAAACCCACTTTCTTAAAGTAGACATTAGACTGATAACTTCAGACAAGAGTTGAAGATAGTGGCTCAGTTCCCAAACTGGTAGCTTTTTTGGGTGGGTGGCATTGTATGTACAATTCATAAACCTTTAGTTATCACCATGAGGAAATAACCTGGTAATGGCATTTCTCGTTGGTGGAAGACAGCATCTCTTCCATAGAACTAGTTGCACACATATAGGTAGTTACCCCCCCTCTTCATTTACCCAGACTAGCTCACTTCTACTTCTGAACTAAGTTCATTTTCAAAACCAAATGTTCCAAGTAGCTTTAATTTACATAAACACTTAACTACATTACTAGGTTTGTGTACTAATCATGGGAAGCATCAAAGACTAATTTGATTTTGCCACAAATGTTAGCATTATCAATATGTGGAGAAGAAAAGAAAGGGTTTAGGTCTACAAGGGCCATATTTGTGATGGTAATGTTGACACTTGACAGAAATGTATTATTATGATTATAGTTATATGTAGATTTAAGGCCAGAAGGAACCATTATGATCTTGTATTCTCGTCATATGTATAAGATAGGCCACAGATTTCCCTTCCCCCCCCCAGTAATTTCTATATTAAAGGCAGTTATTTATTTGTAGTATTTAGACTTTTCCACTTGAGAAATTGTAATTCTAAAAAAGAAATGTAGTTGTCGAAGTAACTATTTTTGCAGATTCCAGAAAATATTACAGCAAAATATTATGTACTAACTAGGACTAGCTTTCTTTTAGTGTTATTAGAATTTAGATTACCGAGAGAAATCCTAGAAACAATTAATCATACTACAGAACACAACTGGAAAAAAAGAGTTTTTTAAAATATACATTGAATCTATAAATGTCTGCAGAGATGATGAAGCCAAAAAAGGAAATGGTTTCAGATAATTAATCAAGTGTAGTACACATCTCAGTTGTACCTTTGGACTGGGTGTCATAACTTCCTTAGTGTACAAGAGTTCAGGTCAGCTGTATCAGTAAAGCACTGACAAATTCAGTTAAAGCTGTCCAGAAGTTATTCCACATGTTTATGATGCAGCTGCTGTGTCTAGCAGTTAACATATTACACCTTGTAATATGCTGAATTTTACATATCTTACAAAGGTAACTTAGCCTCTTAGTTATAATACTTTGAACTGATAACTCTCAGATTCATTATTTCATATTCATTGTGCTTTTTTTTTAATAAGAAATTGAAAATCTGATAGTGTGTGGGGATAGTCGCATTTAACTATATCAACGAAATTAGAAATAAAATAACCTAGTTCATGCTATTAAAAGCTCTGTACAGTGGCTATTAATACTGTACTTGTTTTTCTTTCCATCGTGATTTATATTTCTCATGTTTGCTTCAGTAGAAATCACCTTGCAGTTACTATTTATAAGGACTCCTGAAATGGATTCCAAATCTCACTATAATTTAGTTTTAGTACACTACCATCTAGTGGTGCAGTTTATATGTAGGAATTGAGTACAAATTGTAGACAAAAGTGAGGTTTCTGTACTCATAAAAAATATTAAATGCCCTCAGAAGTTAACTCAGACTTTTTCCATTAATTTGAGCAATTTCAGGTTTGAATAAAATACATGTACAAAATAACAATCATTTTGAATACATTTTGAATACATTTATAAAGCAGATTCAAAAAAATCAGCCAAGGCAGATTGGAAGTTTGCCTAATTGGTCTGTTATCCTGATTTCATTGACTAGCCTTGATGAAAAAGGAGGAGGGGAACGTACCTCACAGATTGTTCAGTGTCACACGCAGGATGACAGTTGTCTGTTTGGACTTCTTCAAAGGACCACTTGCATAGCAGTGAGTGTTAATCATAAAATTATTCCCATGTGATTAAAGAAAAACTGGCAATTTGAATGGCAAGTTTGTTTAAAATATGTGCCTACCAGAGTGACAGTAATGTTCCAGACTTTTGTGACTGAAGGACTTTAGCAAAAAACCCTGTCCATCTTGTACACATGGTAAATAGTTGACATCATCAGTAAGGCACTACTGGAGTGGCAATCAGCATGTCCCCCCAACCACTGCTCAAATTATTTTGTGATCCATAGTTATCATTTCATAATTATTGTTTTTATTTGATAATCTAATGCAAAACACTTTGTCTCAGATAATGGTATTTAGGCTACACACAGACATTCAGTTGCTACTGGCAGAGTTGCTCTCACAGTAGAAACCATGAGTCTACAGATGTTTGGGATGTCAGCAAAAATGCCGATTTCAGAAGAAAGAAAAACCCAGCAACCATCAGGCTTAAATTGCTCTTGGGAATGTTTCTGAGAGAAGCTGCAGCACAGCCCTCCAGAATCCCAGTGTGCTTTGTTCCAAGCTCTCTCCCCTTACCATGGGTGGAGGGAGAAAGTGTCTTTGGACTGGATTTTAGTGTTCCAGCTGAGCAGAAAGCTGCTTCACAAGCTCGCATCGTGCTACAGTCTGGATCAGCCAATCAGAGCCACCCCATGCACTGCTTATGCCAGGCAGATTGGGGACCTGCAGAGCATGCTGAGATATGTATACAGGGGGCTGGTTGGGCAGTGGCTTGGCATTCAAACGTCAGTTCAGGGGTCTTCAGCTAAATTTTCAGGCAGGAAAGCAAAACCAGGAGAATTCTTCCAGATAAACATCTTTTGAACATGTGTATTCAGCCTTTGTCTCCTGTTATCATAGAATATTTCTTCATTTGATCAAGACTGTTTGTCTCCCTTTCAGTCATTTGGCCCCTTAATAAACTTCTGTACTGTACTTTATTAGTAGGTTATATCTACTGCCAAAGATTATGTGAGCTAAGACTTACTGTATGTAAGTAATCGCCTCTCTGTCAATTCAATATCAACATGTAGTCTTATTCCACCAAGAGAAACATTTCAAGAGTAAGTCCTTCTAGGAAAAATTAACTTCTTAATTTACAAAGTTGAGAGCAATTATATGTTATGGTAGTTTTTCAAATAAGTAGCCCAATTAAAAAATTAAAATAAGTTGCCCAAATAAAATTAAAATATAGACTTTATATTTTCATCCATTTAATTGTCTCTTAGGGTTGCATAAGTAAAATTGTTGCTCTTCCTAGAAAGCTCTACTTCTTAGATATCAATGCAAGTGTAGTATGAGCTTCTGACATTAAAGCACTACAGCTTTCAGCCTGTAAACTCTAGGAGTAAACCAGACAGCAAAGGAGAACAGTTTTCCCTACAGAAGGATACAGGAGGGAGTTTGTAGTGCATGACCAGGACAACTACTTGCATTTTCAGCTCACATAGTACATATGAACTAATATAGGTTAGTGAAGTTAGAGAGCATGAACTACTGTTGTGCACCTACACTCTTGTATTTAGTCGTGAATGGGCTCCACATCTGTGATACTGCAGTGTCTTGTGGGATGCAACTGCTCTATAGCACCTAATAGTGAATTAGCATCGTTCTTAATGTTATGGTTTCTTGGTTGTGTTATTTAGTAAAACGTCTTTATAACATTGGTACTAAATACTATTTTCAAAAAAACAGCTGTACTTTTAAATGCTTTTTCAAAAGGTAATACGTGGCATCACTGATATAGATTTCATAGACATTGGGGCTGGAAGGGACCTCGGAAGATCATCGAGTCCAGCCCCCCGCCCAAAGGGCAGGAAGTCAGCTGGGGCCATAGGATCCCAGCAATATAAGCATCCAATTTGCTCTTGAAGGTGTTCAGAGTAGGCGCTTGAACCACCTCCGATGGCAGGCTGTTCCATATCTTGGGGGCTCGGACAATAAAGAAATTCTTCCTTATGTCCAGCCTGAAATGGTCTTGCAGGAGTTTATATGACTGTTCGACCTCGTCATCCCTTGGGGCGCTCTGGTGAACAAACCTTCCCCCAGATCCTGGTGGTCACCCCGATAAACTTACAGGTGGCCATCAGATCACCCCGAGCCTGCGCTTTTCCAGGCTAAAGAGCCCCATGGCTGTCAGCCTGTCGTCGTAAGGTCTGTTTTCCTGACCTCTGATCATGTACATGACTCTTCTCTGGACTCGAGCTTCTCCACGTCCTTTTTGAATTGTCGAGCCCAAAACTGGACGCAGTACTCCAGCTGCGGCCTCACCAAGGCCGAGTACAAGGGGAGAATGAC
>NW_017728886.1:129335690-129350751 GCF_001723895.1 Crocodylus porosus | reverse complement strand
TCAAGCTCAGGACTTTGGGTGGGAGGTCTGTAGTAGACTCCCACTGTTGTGTCCCCTGTGCTGTGTTCCCCACAAATTTTTACCCAGGGGGTCTCTGGCTGTCCACCCTGGTCACCAGTATCAGCTTGCAGGGACATGTAGCTTTCCTTAACATAGAGAGCTATACCTCCGCCCCATTTATCTACACGATCCCTCCTGTACAGGGTATAGCCATCTATACCCATGGTCCAGTCGTGAATGGAGTCCCACCAGGTCTCCGTTATCCCAATGACATCCTAATCCTTTGCATTGAGCAGGAAGACGAGCTCCTCCTGCTTGTTCTCCAAGCTCCTGGCATCTGTGTACAAGCAGGCAAGTGTGCCCTTGGGGGCTCTTGCCTTGCCCATAGATTGTACCAGGGCTGGGGCAAGGGTGGGCTCCCTTAAGTGCCTTGGCCTGCTGGCTTTGCAAGGGTTGCTCAGCAGGCCAGCAGTGGTGGTAGTCCCCCCGTCCTCCAGCAGGCTTAGTTTAAAGCCAAGTGGAGCAGGTCAGCCAGTCTGGCTGAGAAGAGCCTCCTCCCCAGGGGAGAGAGGTGGAGGCCATCTCTTCCCAGCAGCTCGCTGCCTCTCTTGCTAAAGAGTGGGCTGTGGTCATGGAAGCCAAAGCCTTCCCAATGACACCAGTGCCGCAGTCTTTGGTTGACTACGTGGATCCTTCTCTCCCTCCTCAGCCCATAGCTGGAGACTGGGAGGATCGACGAGAACACCACCTGTGCTCCCAGACCCTTTAGCCCTGCTCCCAAATCCCTGTAGTGCCTCATGACTCGGCTGGGAGCACTTCGAGCCATGTCATTGGTGCCCACATGAATAAGGAACATAGGATAATGGTCTGTGGGCTGGAGGAGCTTTGGGATCTTCTCCGCAATGTCCCGGATGCGGGCCCCAGGGAAGCAGCAGACTTCCTGGGCTGAGGGGTCGGGGCGGCAGATTGCCCTCTCAGTCCCCCTCAGGATGAAGTCTCCCACCTTACGTTTTGTCTTGGGGAGAGTGGGGACGGTAGCTGTAGGTGAGCCTGTGTTGCCTGTGGGAGCTGGCAACTCAGCAGGCTCTGCAGGAGCTAAGCTCTGGCGGGGCAGGGGTCTTGGTGCATCGGGCCTTAGGGCCCTTAACCACCTTGGTCCATGCCCCTGACTGGACAAAATAGAGAGAGTGGGAGGTCCCGGAGTCCTCCTTTGTCCTGGAGGGAGATGGTGGTCTACCCTCCGACTCCTGGGGCAGAAGGGCCTGGCAGTAGGAGTCAATCTCCTGCTCATAGTCCCTGATGGCACGTAGTCTCTGGACTGTGGCCTGGAGCTCCTCCAGCTGGCGTGCCAGAGACCCCAAAAGGGAGCAGACCCCACACGGGGACGTGGCAATGCTCCTGGGCCCCAATGCCTGAAAAGGGGACAGACAGCCCCTGCAGCCAAGAGCCAGGGGCTCCATCTGTGTGGAGCCTGGAACCATGAGCTCCAACTGGGTGGCAGTCTCTGAGGTGCGCGAGGGGGTGGGTCGCAGAGCCCAAGGGAACCCTCGAGGTGTGGCGAGTGCCCATCTGTGTCATGCCTCTGGTACGCTGGCTACGGCTGGAACTGACTACCCTGGTGGGTTCGCAGGCAGGGTCTTGGGCCCTCTTGCGCACCCTCCTGCGTGAATTCCACGCTAACTCACACGCCAGCAGACAAGCGTAACTGTTTGTGCAGCCTGTTCGTGTGGCTCCTTGGGGGGCTGGGCAAAGTAGGGGCCTGGGCGGAGGCTTGACCCAGCCCGGCTCCACACAGCCGCCACCTCCCACTCAGAGAGGGGTTAACCTCTTCCTACCATGATCCCCGTTTGCCTCTGGTTGTGCTGGGGGTCGGCAGGGGGCTCTGTGGCTGCTGGGGGGTGTCCGGGGGGCTTCGGGGAGCGGTGGCGCGGCGGGCTTTCACCCACGCATCTCTCGCCACTCCGGAGCCTAACTGGGTTTTTTTTGCTGTTTGGCGGGCCCTTTTAAACTGCGCGCATGCAATATGTAACACATTGCATTCAGGTGCAATGACTTAACATTCCCATTCCAGTCAGGACTAGCTTTGATAAACTGAACATCCTCATTCCAGCAGGGAACAAGTGTTTAGGGATTTGGCATTCAATTCCATTTCCTGCTGTGCCTCTGATAACCCATGTAACTTTGGCAAATCACTTAACGTCTCTGTGTCTAAGTTTTCTGTAGAACAGGTGTGGTAAAATACCTACAGTACTTTACAAGGATATAGTAAAATAAATTAAAAGTTGGTGTGGATGTAAATTGAAATCTCAAGCTTTCAACATTCTAGAAAAGAGTAGAAAAATAATCTATTTTAAAATATCAGATTTGCAAGCATAGTTAAAAAATCAAAGAAGAATAAATTAATGCAAATATTATACAATAGGTGAGATTTCTAAATTTGAAGTTATCCATATGCCATGTTGTGAAAAAGACTCTGATAATGATTTATTTAAAATTAAACACCCATAAGTCAAGTTTGATATTTGATTACTTGTGTAATTTTGGTCAGAGCTAGCTTTGAAGTTAAAGCTCTCCATTGGTCCAGCATGAATAAGTAATAATTCCTGGTGTGCTTGTTTACATGAGCAAAAAGTTCATATTTTAGTGCACTAAGTCTTAGGATACTTTGGAGACATCCGCTCACATACCTGCTTTATGTTTGTTTAGCAATATATATAATGCGTTGATTCACAATATGAGGGATACTGCTCTAATTTAGAATACCTGAAGCTTATTGAAACAGAAACCTTTGGTTTTTAACTTCTTACAAAAGGCTTTTTTTTCCTTTTCAGTTGGGAAGTTGTCAGTTCCAAATCAGACTACAGACCCCGAATAAATCAATGTATTGCTGAAGCACTGATGAATTTGTTTATATTTCTTGAAGAGATGTCACACTTCAAAGAGCAGAATCCTGGCAAGGTAAGTTCAGTAAATAAGTGATTTTATCCTGTTTTTATGAGAATCGGACATATGTCTCACATTCATGTCTTTGCAAACAGCGATAAGCAAATGTTCCTATTGTCTCTTCTTCAGAATAAAGATACCATGCTAGATTCTGTCTGTAACATCTTATTGGACAGACAAAAGCTACGCCATGGGAAGATTTACAGCAGCAAGCCTCCTCTTCTTTTAACTGCTGGGCTCTCAACCCACTTTTACAACACCAGAATTGGGACAGGATGCAGTATATACTGTGTTGGAGCTCCCAGTAGAGGTGAAATCTGCTTCCTGTAATAGACAGATTCATTCATTTACTACTTCTAAAAATAGGAAAAATCCATACCATTTCTGAGTGTATATAGGTATTTTCAGACTAATTGTGATTGAACTCAGAAATCATTACAGAAATATTATGTAAATACCATGGGCTATAAGGAGATCTTATCTGTTGTGTAGACTATATTATTCTTCTGTTTATAAGTGTAGAACAGGGGTGGCCAAAATATGGCCCACAGGCTGAATCTGGCCCACCAGGGTATTCTATCCAGCCTGCGAGGCCCCTAAAAAATTTAGAAAATCAATATTTATCTGCTCCTGGCTGCCTGTCAAAGATGACAGGAGCCAGGGGCAGTAGGACCCAGGGGGAGCTGGCAGCAGTGCACAGCAGCCCAGCCCTGCCCCACCCCCAGCAATTTCCCTGCCTTCTTATCCACACTGCTCCAGCACCACATGGCTCCTGGCTGCATTGCTAGACCTAGGAGTATGGGGCTGCACTGGGGTTGTGTGCGCGCGCGTGTGTGTGTGTGTGTGTTCATAGGGTGAGACACACACACACACACACACACACACACACACACACACACACACACACACACACACACACACACACACACACACACACACACACACACACACCCTTGCACTGCCATACATGCAGACACCCATACCCCTTCACATACCCCAGCCACCCTCCCTCCCACACATACCCCCACAAACCTCATGCCTACTTGTACCCCCATATCCACACACACCCACATGCTTCCTCACTCCACCCCACCCTTATCCACCCCCACAGACACACCCACACCCTCCTCCACACCCCACATTCCTACAGCTACCCACAAACCTATATCCATGCCCCCCACCCCTCCACAAAATACAAGAGTAAGACTACATTTTAAGCTATTGTATATCATCACCTCTATGTACACTGCGCAAACATGTACATTTTCAAAAATGTATTTTTATACTTGAAATGAACTTTCAAAAAAGTATTTAAAAATGTTTTGAAATCAAATTAATGAATGATGCAGGTCAGGGGTTTTCAATCTTTTTTAAAGAAGTGTGCCCCTTCTGTGGGTACCCCTTCTGCACTGTACTTCCAGGGGCAGGGAGAAGGGGGAGGATGGCAAAGGTTAGGAGGCGGGACTTCCAGTCACAAGATGGCAACCTGGGGGTGGGGCACCTGTCACCCCCCTCCACAATATACAAGAGTAAGACTTGATTTTAAGCTATTATAGATTAGCACCTCTACATACACTGCACAGATACATGTAAATCAGGACAAAAATATTTTTTTTAATTAAATGTAATTAAAAATATTGCCTTTCTAGAGAATTGTTTCTATTGCACTATTGTAAATATTGTCATGGGATTATGGATTCTGATCGTCATTTCTGATGTGTTCTGTTGTTAGTTTTGCCTTCTAGTCTGCAGCGTGTGCACATTTTTCACCGTCTTGGGAAGTTACGTTCCTGGAGTTGTACTGTCCTACTTTCTATGTAAGTATAGTCTTTTCACCTATGTCTTGTGTGTGGTATGTTTGTAATGCTGTCTCACATACTGTGGAATGAATACTGCAGTATATGGCTCTTGATTAATGATGTACGTTATCTGGTTTCAGTTTACAAGTTTTTCAGCACAACACAGTTCAGCTGCATCATCTCTAATACCAACCATAATTAAAAAGTTTCATTGTTAGTAAACAGTTTGCAGATAATCTGTAAAAAAAAAAAAAAGAAAAACAAAAAAAAATTCAGTTGGCAACCCTGCTTGACTGCAGGAATGGTTTTACACTCTGGTGCCCCTACTTCAGGGATCCCTTATTTATCCTAACATGCTGATGCCCCAACAGTACCCCATACTACCCTGCTACCTACCCCCAGCCTGCTGGTCCTGACCCCTGCCTCCCCTCCCTCTCTCCCCCTACCTCTCCTGGCACAGATCCCTGAAAGCAGGAACTCACCAGTGTTACAGGCAGGTAAGGGAACATCACGCGAGCAACAGCACTTAGCTTGTGCGGGTGGCAGGGGGAGAGATGAGGCATGTGTGGGAGGCTATGGAGGCTTCTGTGGGCTACAAAGCCATCTGAGCATGCTCCCTATGGGATGCTGGTGGTGCTGCTCAATTCTGTCTGTCCAGTGCTTTACCTCCCACATTTTTCTGCCCAGGGATCTTCAGTCAAGCTTCTGGTTGCTTTGTTTTTGGTTTGTTTGGTTTGTCTTTCACGGTCAGCTCTGACTTTTTTTTTTTACAGACAGGCATTTTTAACCTTGTTTTTCACAGACTATCCATCAATTTATGGTCAGTTGGCAACCGTGACTAAGACCACAAACTCCCTTGTGATAGTGTTGGTTTCTCATAGGAGCCAATTCTCTTAAAAACGGGTCAGAATGTGCTGTTCCCAGTTTTTCACGGTACATTTTCCTTTCTCAGAAAGTGATATCTTCAGAAGCTGATGGTAGGTTTCACTGACAGACTGTCCTGTTACCATTACTACTTTCTTCAGATGTTGCTGCCTGACAGCTATATTATTTGCTGTATCCAAACAAGACATTTGTACACATGTTTGTGCCGCAGCACTGGGCACTTTTAAAAGCACCCGGCGCTGTGGCACATGCATTTGTATAAACAGCAAAATGCACGTGTCAGTGCTGAGAAAATGGTGTTGGCATGCTTTTGAACTGAAACACATCAAAGGTGCTTTAGTTCAAAGTGCACCACCATTTTCTCCACACTGACACACATTTTGCCACTTATACAACTGCATGCGATGCAGCGCCATGCACGTCAACTCACATGCAGAGCAAACTCAATCAATCGAGTCTGCTCTGACACTGTGTCTCTGGCATGTTGCAGTGCAAAAAAGTACGTGTATAAATGCCCACAGTGTCCAAATACAATGGTGTATATGCTATTAGGACTTTTTATCTCAGATTGTGAAAGAAGGAAGAGTAAGGAGTTTGCCATTGTATGGGAACTGTCCGTACAGGTATAGTCAAGATAGTTGAGACACATGATATCATGTAACAGAGCAGGAAATAGGGATCCCAGTCTTAAAAGTACTCTAAATAATATCAGGTAGAATCCTAATCAGGGGGCATAGTCCATTGTGCTGGACACTATAGTTGGGAACTGGATAGAGCAGCTGCTTTGATGTGGACATTTACTGTTGCTTCAGTTTTATAAAACTTACTCCTCATTTTGATGAAATCTGTTATAGAATCTTTATTCAGTACTTCAGGTAGAGATATTTAAATACACCTTCTCTTTATATTTTTCTTTTTATTGCAGTACTCTGTGCCTTTTTATGTCCTTTCTTCAAGTTCAATGAATTTGGGCAGAAAGTGTGCAGCAAAATTAAGTCAGTTCTGCTGAAACTGGATTTTGGAATTGGGGATTATATCAACCAAAAGAAAAGAGAACGATCTGGTAAGTAGCTGAAGTGGGGATTATTAGACTTTTAGTTAAGAGAGAGCAACCAGGTTTAGGCTGGACTAGTATTGTATATTAGAGGTCAGAATAGGGTTAAAAATTACTTATGTAGAAAGAAACAAGATAGGGCTGATTTTGCTCATCATACTTGATTTTGTGAGTTTGATTTTACTGGTGTGTAAATTCAGGAAGCCTTCTAGTTGTGACGTATGAAACATGATTATCTAGATTTTTTTGAACTTGGCACATACTTCAAAGTGCACGGGTTCTATTTACATTATTACACATATGAAAACTAGCAGTTAGATCACAATTCTGACTCGGATTTCAGGACCTGTGAATTTATTCCCGGGAAAATCACACTGCTGTGACTGGGTCACTTAACTTTTGTGCCTCAGTTTTTCCCATTATGGTATATTGCCTGACTTAATTATTGATATCCTTTGGAATTAAGGACCTTCCTTACATGTGCTCATTATTTATTTTGCTATTAAGATATTTACTCTGAGAGAAGGAACAAAAAACTGTTACTGAAAGAGAGAATATAAAATTACATCCTTATTTCACATTTCTTTACCAATTTATTTAAGGCTTACAATGGCTTAATGAGGGGGCATTATCCCCTTCAGGAGGACAACACAAGGGGATGAAATGTACAAAGGAACTTAGGTACCTAAAATATGACTTTGGTACCTCAGTCCAAAAAACCAGTCTCTAATGCCACCAACCTGCTTAGACACCCAGAAACCGTTACTTCTACGTTTTTACAGAAAACCTAATGAGGTACTTAAAGTTTTGCTACTGCATATGCCCTGAGGCACTAACATCTTGCTGAGTCAAGCACTTAAATGCATCTCCCCCAATCTGAGGTTATTTTCAGTTCACAAACTAAGTGTCCAAACATTTAAATCACGAAGCACCCCATCTAGTCAGTAACCACTTGACTGTATTCAGTTCAGTGCCCTGAAATAATGTAATTAAAAAATGGAGAGGGTGCCCACATGTGTGCATAAAAGCAAGTGGCTAGAGCATGTGCCTCAGGAGGTGGAACACATAGGTTCAGTTGCCTCCTCACCTAGACAGAGTTAAAACTCACATCACCCCCCTCCCCTTCCAGGAGAGTGCATTGACCCAAAGAGATGACTTGCTTGCCTAAAACTAGGCAGTTCCTTTCAAGTTGTGAATCACACTTTGACATAGGTGCCTAAC
Organism: Crocodylus porosus; assembly: GCF_001723895.1. Lineage (NCBI taxonomy): Eukaryota > Metazoa > Chordata > Crocodylia > Crocodylidae > Crocodylus > Crocodylus porosus. The sequence goes on along the minus strand of NW_017728886.1, from coordinate 129,342,849 downwards.
TCCGGGCTTGCAAGTAGGTGTGTAATCCTGAGAGAGAGACGGCATTTGAGTTGCATGCTCCCTTCAGTATTTCTTGTTGTCTGGAATAAGTGTCACCCCTCTTTCTTCCAGACACATCCAAATCTGAGGTCTGTAAGTTACCATACCTATGCCCCTTTGGGAACCTTGTGCAAAGAAATCTAGAAAACTGCTCAGGAAGATGCACCAAGTAGTATAGAACCAGAAATAGAACCTACAGTTGGTTACTGGAATCCAGCATCAGTATCCAAATCCACTTGTCTCTAACCAAACTAGAGAAAAGAAAAATTCACATATTAGAATAAATGCTCTGAATATTCCATAAGCATTTAAGAATTGCAGTTAGACGATCCCCACAAACTAATCAGAACTGTAATGGAAATGGGAAAGGAAATATTCTGATGAAAAGAATTCCCGTCAAACTTGAGTTTCTTTCAAACATGTAGATTACAGCAGATTCCATTAGGCTTTAGGGAACAAGTCTATTTCAGGGGGAAGAAAAGTTTTATATGTAGATTTTCTTACTCAAGCCCTAACTGATTTTTTCTCATATATTACATTTTAAAATTAAAATCAAGAAATAAGGGAAGCATAACTTGTACCTTGACCTGCTGTGTGTACATGGGAAATTTGAAAATAAGTAAAAATTGCATTGAAGCAGCTTCAGATATTTGTCGGCTCTTATGCTGGGCTCCAGTGCTTCTTCCAGTTAACTGCGTTTAATAAGAAAATGTGGTCAAATAAAGAGACTGAAGTAAAAGCATAGGAAGAGGATAAGGCAAAAATGTATGGTCACTCTTTACACTGTGTTTACTCAAATCTAAGATGAACCTGAATTTAAGACAGCCCCCAATAATTAGATGTTATTTATGGAAAATTTATGAACTTGGTAGGTTTTTTTCATACATAAATTCATGGATTGTTAAGGGTTGGAACGGACCTTGCAGATCAGTGGGTCTTGCCCCCCCCCCCCCCCCCCCGCTCTAGGCGGGAAGATAACTAGGGTCAGGTGACCCCAGCAAGGTGACCCTCTGGTCTCCTCTTAAAAATCTCCAGGGTAAATGAATGCACCACCTCTGGAAGGAGTTTATTCCACAGTCTGGACACCCTGACTGTGAAGGAGTTTTTCCTGGTATTCAGCCTGAAGTGGTCTTCCAGAAGTTTGTATCCATTGGTCCTGGTCTTCCCTGGTGGTGCCCTAGTGAACAGTTGTTCACCGAACTCCTGATGCACTCCTCTGATATAGCAGTAAGGCACTATCAAGTCCCCTCTCAGCCTTTTCTTCCTTAAGCTAAAGAGCCCCAGGTCCTTCAGCCTTTCCTCGTATGGCTTGCTTTGCAAGGCCCTGATCATACAGGTGGCTCTTTTCTGGACCCTCTCAAGTTTTTCCACGTCTTTCTTGAAGTGCAGTGCCCAGAACTGGATGCAGTACTCCAACTGTGGTCTCACCAGTGCTGAATACAGTGGGAGTATCAGTTCCTTAGTTTTATATGAGATGCATCGGTTGATGCATGCCAGCATGTTATTTGCTCTGCTGACCACCGCCTCACATTGACTGCTCATATTCATGCGATAGTCAATCATTACCCCTAGGTCCCTTTCGGCTGTGGTGCAAGTCAGGCTGTCACCACTGAGCCTGTATGCCTGTTGAGGGTTGTTTGCTCCCAAATGAAGCACCTTACACTTTGAAGTGTTAAACTTCATCTGGTTCTGGTCTGCCCAGCTCTCAAGCCTGTCCAGGTTTGTCTGTATCTGCAACATATCTTTTGACATGACCACACTGCCCCATAACTTGGTGTCGTCCACGAACTTTGCCAGTGAGCTTTTCGGTGAAATCATCCAAATCATTGATAAAGATGTTGAAAAGCACCAGTGTAAGCATGGACCCCTAGGGGACACCACTGGCCACTTCGCACCAGGATGACACAGATCTGTTTAATGAGAACTCTCTGGGTCCTACCCTGGAGCCAGTTTCTCAACCACTGTACCGTCAAGCAGCTGAGCCCACAATCTTCCAGTCTTTCCACAAGGATATTGTGGGATACTAGATCAGAAACCTTTTGGAAGTCTAGGTATATAACATCTACCATGTCTCTCGTGTCCAGGTGGCAAGAGACCTCGTCACAGAAGGAGATAAGATTGGTAAGACAAGACCTACCTGCAACAAAGCCATGCTGGCTTTCGTTCAGAATTTTACCTTCTTGCAAGCATATCACACATAGATTCTTTAATGAGCTTTTCCAGGATTTTCCCTGGGATGGAGGTTAGACTGATTGGCCTATAGTTGCCTGGGTCCTCCCTCTTTTCCTTCTTGAAGATAGGCACAGTGTTGGCCCTCTTACAGTCCTCAGGGATTTTCCCCTGTGCACCACAGGGGGAATTGTTATAATTTTTCAGGTATAGAATCTAATTATCAGAGGTTTGTCTTGAATTTTTCTACCTTCCACTGCTACAACTGGGGGGTCAAGTAGCTCCCTTGTCCTTTGTCACCCCACCTTCTTTCCCCTTAGGCCTCTTCCCCCACTCCCTTACTGTGAGCATGTGAAAGGCAGGGGCAACTTTGAAACACAAAGGACCAAAACACACTGACCTTAAAATAAATTTAGCTGTAGCAATTTGTGTATAGGCAAATTACTCTGAGTACCTATAGACTTAGTTCATAATTGATGCATTTTACCTTTTTTGCAAACTGCTGTAAGTTTCAGCACAGGTACTTCATAACCACAGTTTTTAGCAGTACTTTTGTACCTATGTATACTTAGTATTAACTATGTATATTAGTCCAAAGCCAAAAAGCCTATGATTAATCATATGGTTCAGTGAGCTGGGCCCCAGCAGGATCAAGAGTGTTTCAAGGCATGGTGACCCCACAGCCCAGCTCTATTCAGTATGTATGTGTACTCCAGATACCTTCCCCACAAAGGATCCAAGTTCCCCACTTGTGACTGGAATTGGGTATTTTTGTTAGGAGTCCTGGGATCCTCCAAAATTTTATTTGCAGTGAGGCATGAGGTCACTTGGTCTGGCTCGATGTCGTGGAGGGTGGGGCCATACCAGTCACATGCAACAGGCCAACAGAGGGGATGACAGAGCCTCTCATCTTACATAGATGTTTAGTGATGTTTGCCAGATATTTAAGGGTGGTGAAGAAAATGAAATAATTGGCAATGGGAAAGAAAGGTGCAGCTCAGCTGTGGGAGTGAAGAGAAAGTTGAAATGTATGCAATGTAGTAGTTGTTGCAAAAGAGTTAACACTGAGGGGGACTGATCAATGGACTCTATCTTATTGATGAGCTGCACTAACCTGTCCTTGTGGTAGATTTCCAACTTACCTGGCATGGGAAACACTATGTATCTGGGTCCAGGAAGGCAGTTTTCCTTAAGTGTTCTCAGGGATAGCTGTTCTTCTGGTATGGTTTAGTATCCACCGAAGTGTTGGGCTTAAAGAATATTGGCTTTGTGCTTTACAGGTCAAGCCTGAAGTTGGTTTCCATTACAGAGAACATGCTGCTTCTGGCAGCAGCAATTTAATAATAGTGTATTTAATGAGGAGGTTTTCTTGTATACAGATTTAAGATGAGGGGCTTTTTCCCCGATGCTGACTGGGGGAAAAACTTCATCTTATATTTGAATAAGTGTAGTATATTGGATGCACCAGGGACCAAACAAAGAGTCTATCAGATCTGCTAGACTTCTCTCAATAGCAATTTTAAGATAGGTGAAGTGAGTATAGGAAAAAAAAAATCTTGTGCTAAGAATGGTGAAAATTCTGTGGATGAAGCCGAATATATCCAGAAAATGGCAGCCTTTAAACCACAGGAAAGCAGCCTATAGTATACATGCCATTGTCTGTGTTAAATCGCTACGGTGTAGCCATCTTACCATGAGGGCGGCAAGGTGGAAGCTGTAATTTTGAATAGCAGCTACCTGAATAGTTTCATTAGTAATAATGTATACTGGCAATATTGTTTGAGAGAAATATGTGTTGTAAGAGTACTTCCCAGAACAGCAAGCACCAGATGCTGTTGAAAGGAATACATTTAGCAAAGGCAGATAAGTGATCAGGGTGGCAGAGCAAAGGAATTTTGCCTTTTCAGCTATAGCAGCTACAGAAATTACTTATAAAACATTCAGCCTCAGAATGAGCACGTTTACATCACTACACCTATTACATAAATCATTCATGATGTCAGTAAATGAAGCCGTTAATATTCCTGAATTATTTAAGGAGCTGTAGCTCATGCTGTTCAACAGAGGCCACAGAAAAGACTCATAAATGGATCGAGACAACCATGTTAGTCTGCAGTCGATCATAAACGGATGTCATCAGGATAGGATGAAAAATAACAGACTACAATTTATTTCTTTCAGAAGCAGCAAAAACAAAATCAACAGAAGATGAGAGTGAATTAGATATATCAGCTTTGTGTCCTAAGGTGATTTGTTTTCAGTCGGTTATTTCTATTTATTTTGTATTTTAAACTATTAAGAACATCAAGAATACTTGTTCTCTGAGTTCTCTACAAAACATTTTTGCCCTTTAATGCCAGACATGCTTTTATTAAACAAGACCCCAGCCAGCCATATGTATTGCATCACATTCTTAAAGTGACTCATAATCTCCACCCTGAGGGCCTTACCCAGGAAACTACATTGTATAATGCAGTTGCCAATAAGCTTGTTTGTGTACCAGGAGCAACATTAGCACCACCTGAAGGAGCCAGGCTAATTAATGTGGATAAAGCACTTCCAGTTCTGTTCAGAACTAGCTCAGGTGTCTGAGCATATCTCAAGGCACTGCTTTGGGCTTTGTAGATGTACCCCCCTGTAATTAACCCCACATGTGCCTACTGTCCCTCCATATATTTGGGGCTCATTAGAGCCTTCACCTGGAAAACACGTTAATGGCTGTATAATGACTGTACCACAGTTCCACAGCAGCTGACACTCTTCTGTTCTGGTAGACTCTTATCTGCAAAACTAGCTGAAACCATTGTAGAGCAGATTCATTTTATTATTTGTGCTTTTCTTGTCTAATTTCAAAACATAAAGAGAAAAACATTTCTATACAATGGACTGAGTATGAAAACATCACATTTTATACTTTTTTATATGTAGGTTAGTCCTGCAGTTGTTGCCAAAGAGCTATCAGTGTCTGACACAGATGTATCAGAGGTATCTTGGACTGATAATGGGACCTTTAATTTATCTGAAGGATACACTCCCCAGACAGACACATCTGATGGTATGTAATAGTTTTATTTAAGTATTTAATTGTAGTACTGGAAACTATGTAAAATAAATTTAGGGAATTTTAGGACATGGCATACATTTTCTTTTAACACTATATTGATTATGAAAATGTTTTGCAGTAGGTTCATTTTTAATTTAAAAAAATTTTTTTTTACATTCTCTGGGTAAGAATCATCTCTCTCATATAACTTGGAGCCCTTCAGTGTATAACATAAACTCAAGCAGCAGTGGTGACGTTGCATACTAAATAGGTCTAAACTACATACATGCCCAACAGAAATACTCAGAGCCAGCCAGACTTCTCAGACAGAGTGAAATCTAGGATAATCCTCTTACTCTTTGGCTAAAAGTACTATGTGGATGTAAAAGGAAGTATGTGAAGAGGGAATACCATGATGTGTTTAGCAACCAGTTAAAGGAAAACTTTGATAGACTTCCAATATTGGAATCTTATTGGAAGAGATGGACATCAATGAGCCAGAATGAGAAACGAGGCTCTGAGTAGAGACCTTTAAAGACTATTCTTTCAAGGCCACGTCCTGAGGTCCTGAGTCTTCACTCCATTTCACTCCATTGTTTTTTAAGCAGTCTCCCAGTGGGAATTTAAGTAAGGACTAAGTGAAAAAACAGTGTGGCCACATTTCCAGAGGACAAGTAGAAGCGGTACACTTTGTGCCACTGCTACTTGTCCCTCAGGAATGCCTGTGCCACGCATGCTCTGGCACACAACAGATTACCCCAGGTAGGAAAGGGGAAGCTGGGCTGGAGCCAGCAACTGTGCTGCCCCCAGCAGCTTTACCTGGGGGCCTCAGAAACCTGCAGCCATGGTGTTCCTGCAGCAGGGATCCTGGTTGGCAGCCAGAGCATGGCTTTAGCAGGGAAAGCGCTATATTTGGGTGGTGTGCACTGCTGCCATGTGTGCTGCCCCTTTTTTTCAGTGTGGGTTTTTTTAACCCCAGAATCTCCTGGGGTCAAAACCTCTGGGAGACTCTTCCGGAGTCAAAACCAGGGATGCATGAGCAGCCCCCGGCCCAACCCTCGCACTGGGAAGAGCCCAGTGCTGCCCCTGGCCCCAACCTGCAGCGGCAACCTGCCCTAGCCCCACACACAAATCCGGGGAGTGGGAGCCACCCCTGACGAGCCGCGTGACTATGTCCTGTGCTCCACACCGCCACAGCTGGGCAGCTCCTGCCCGTGCCCCAGCCCCAGCCGAGCCTCCATTGAGCAAAAGCCTGAGTATCACTACAGTAATTGTAATTTAAGCACCTCCGAGTCTATATCTTTGTTGTTATTCAAGTCCTGCATGTGTCTCCTCCTAAAAGGAAGGATACTAAAATGACAAGAAAGATATTATTATATAGTGAAGTTATAATTCCCCAATCAGTGTTATTTAATCTTTTTTTAAAGGGTAGCTATGCCAGTTTGCAGTTGGATAGCACCATGTGGTGGAAATACAAGTTAATAACACATGTTTATTTATCAGAACAGTTCATCACTTCTTTATAGAAAAGAAAGTAAATCTGGGTGTCACTTACTAAAACACGACATATTAGAGCAAAGGTACTTTTAAAAGTAGAGGTGCACGGATAGAGATTTTTGCAGCTGGTACCGATAGCCAATTTTTAAGGAGGCATATCAGCCGATATTGATCCGATTTCTGATACCAGCCCAGCATCATGGATAACTGCCTCTGGCTGATTAGTCTGGTGTGGGGGGAGGGGGAAGGGAAAGGACATGGTTCAGAGCAGATCAGAGCCTCCACAGGGAGAGAGACTGGGGCTGGGGCAGGGGCTCCTTGGCCGGGCAGGAGCAGGACAGAGTGGTGGCTCATCCAGGGGTGGGGGGGATGGAGCTGCTTCTGCTGCTGCACACTGCTTGGCTGGGAGCC
>NW_017728886.1:129307667-129333790 GCF_001723895.1 Crocodylus porosus | reverse complement strand
AGGAGAGGCTGAGGGACCTGAACCTGTTCAGCCTCCACAAGAGAAGGCTGAGGGGGATCTAGTGGCCTGTTACAAACTAGTTAAGAGGGAACCAGCAGGCATTGGGGGAGTCCCTGTTCCCCCAAGCACTACCAGGAGTGACTAGAAATAACAGTCGCAAGCTAGCAGAGGGTAAATTCAGATTAGACATCAGGAGATGATACTTCACTGTCAGGATGGCTAGGATCTGGAACCAACTTCTAAGAGAAGTGGTGCTGGCTCCTACCCTGGGGGTCTTTAAGACAGAGCTAGACAATCACCTTGCGGGGGTCGTTTGACCCCAGTAGTCTTTCCTGTCATGGCAGGGGGTCGGACTTGATGATCTGCTCAGGTCCCTTCTGACCCTACCAAGTATGAAACCAGCAACTCCCAGCTGAGCAGCACGCAGCAGTGGGAGCAGCCCCCTCCTCCTCACGCCCCCCCAGACAAGCTGCTGCCCCAGCCCCATGCCTCCCTCCCCGTGGAGGCCTCGATCTGCACCCCCCCCAGTCCCTTTCCTCCCTCCCACCACACCAGACTCACAAGCTGGAGGCAGCTCTCCATGCTGCCGGGCTGTGTAGAGCAAAGGAATTTTCCTGCGCACATACGCAGGCCATTTATCGGCCAAATTATCAACCTGATTTGGCCAATTTCCAATATGTTAAATTTTCTTTATATTGTAACCAATCCAATATCAGACCCATGTATCAGTGCACCTCTATTCAAAATGTATTTTTCTTAATTCTTTCCATTGAGTTCTACCCTCTAGGCTTGCAGCTAGTAGGTTTTTACGTTAGTAAAATGATGATGATGATGCATACTAAATCTAATTAAGTTTTCACTGTTTTGGATAGCTCTTCATATTTTGCTCTTCACCCCATTGAAAAGGTGAAGCTGCAGTAGTCAGTTTCTTATATTTCATTCTCTGCTCTCTGTGCATCAATAGATAAATATACTATTTATAACTTAAATATGAATACATTGTTTTCAGTTCACTTTATAAAATAGTCAAACATTTGTCTATAAAAAAGATTGTACAAAATCTGTTGGCACAACCTAAACTGTACGTCTAATATAAATAATTTTTATAAAGTGATGCTGTTATGCAGTTCCAGCACATTAAGATTGTTTTTGAGATATTGTAAGGTGTTTTATCAAATCCTTGATATTAAGTGAAAAATCTTAACAAATGTTATCAGAAAGTGTTTTTAAATCAATTTAGACGTTTTAAAGATTTTTTTTTCACTCCCATCAGCAAAATGCCATGGAGTCAGCACAGGGGTTGCATCCACACAAGAGGGATGTGCATTTGCAGCAACACAAATAGTAGCAGCACGAACTTGTCCTGCTACTTTGTGCTGCATTGCACACCCTGCCCCTGAGCTTTGCAGTGAGGCATTGTCTCACTGTTCCACATTGCAGGGTGGACTGGCTGGGGCACAGTGTGCCTCAACATAGGGCTAGCCAGCAGGCGGCATCTTGCCCCAGCCAGGCAGGGATCAGTATGTGGAGACAGGGGAGAAGCCAGCCCAAGGCTGCCTGCTCCCCCGTCTCAAGGCACACTGCGTACCAGCCAGCTAGGGAGCAGCTGGCTGGGGAACAGGGTGCCTCAGTGTGAGGGCTCCATGGTGCGCAGAGACATAGGAGCTGGCAGCCCTGGATTGCCTGCTCTCCTGTGTCCGCATTTGTCCCAGCACACGCCACTTTGCCATGCTTTGCACCACTTTTTTCTTCTGGGATTTTTTTGCTACTGAGAAATCTCACTAGCAAATTTTGCCCCAGCACTGCAAATTAGCGGTGCTGTGTGTGGTTTAACATGCAATGCATATGGTTTGTGATTACCACTGGGCATTTTGTCTGTACATACAAACAGATTTTGTATCAGGTTGATATTAACTGGTTTGAAATACCAGTCTTTTAAACCATGAAACATTTTAGAAGTGCTGCAAAATCTGTACCAGCACTGTGGGGCAGTTAGTTTATTTCAGTTAAGCTTTTGTAATTATTTGTATTCTTTCTTCCTCCTTTGTTTGCTGACTGTATTTCTTGTTACTAAACATTTGCTAGATTTTGACCGGCCCAGTGATCATGAAGAAGCTTTTGCCAGAGATCTTGCAGAATTTCCCTCCCTAGAAAATGGTGCAGGAACGAATGATGATGATGACTCAAGCTTTGGCCTGCCTACTCAGCAAAAGAGAAAAAAGGAACAAATGCCTTTCAAGGCAGATCACTCTCCCAAACAGAGTAAAGAGAGACCATCTGCTGCAGGTTTCTCCTTGCCTTTGACCAGTGACCAAACCCTTAACTTAGTGAGTGGTATTGCCGGTGATGTCATTGCAGCTGCAGTATCTGCTGCCATCAAAGACCAGTTGCAATCTGCACAGCAAGCCCCTTTACAGGCATTCCCCAGTCTGAGCGAGGAGACAGATACAGAAGAAGCTGATGATTTTGAACTGCTTGACCAGTCGGAGCTTGAGCAAATTGAGAGTGAACTGGGTCTTACACAAGGCCAGGAAGGGCAACCACAGGGAAAAAAGAAATCTAAAGGCTTCCTTTCAAATCTACTTGGAGGTCATTAAACTGGAAATTGGAGTTAGTAACATAGCAGGAATGAAACAAAAAACAAACAATAAAATGCAAAAAAGGAAAAATCTGAGCTGTAAGCTTTAACTATTACTTTATATGTGTTGTAATAATTCCCTTTATGCAGAGTGAATTAACTGGATACATAACAGCTGACACTGATAGTTTAATGTTCCTGATAGTTATGCCTCAATGTAGTAGCATGGAAATGAATTATCTATCCACTTTTTGGTCACAGATGAATGTTGGAGGTCAGTTGTTCTTCAAAAACAAACTTCGCCAAATTTATATTTGGGGTCATCAGACAAATGCCCTCCTCCTTTGGTTTGTTTACGTATAGTTTTCAAAAATGCAAAGCATTTAATGATAAATAGAATTATCAGTGGGATGCAACAAGATGAGCAAAATCTTTTAACTGTCTCTCTAATCCATATAGTCATCAATGTATGCAGTGCATTTGATGTTCACAAACATTTTAACCAGCATAACTCTGTAGTTTAAGGATGTGTGTAACACCATCAAAATTAACTAAAGTCGTGTTGCTTATATAAAACTTGAAAATTATTTTTTGGGATAGGCTGATACATTTCCAAGTTCTCTGCTGTTTAGGCTTGTAGTTATGAAATGGCATGCTACTAGATTGACCATGTGCTGTGTTCTCTGCTACAGTTTGTACTGGGCACTATTGCCCATAGAAAACAAAGTTGTATTTGAGATTATGACTGTCATGTAAACTGAACAAGGAGCGAACAAGGTGAGTTTTTTATTCTTGTTGATATTATTATTATTATAATTACAATTATGGTTTGGAATAGGGAAGCAATGAAAAGATGAACTGCAAGGCTTTATACTTGTTACTTCTTGCATTCAAGGTTCTGTTATTTTCTTGAGAGAACTTTTTTCATGAGTTGACATCACTTGCAAAAGAAGTTCTGTAGAGAGCTCTATTCCTAAAGTTGTTTCAAGTATTGAGTGATTTAGGTCAGCTCTTACAGAAGAAATGCAGAATCATCTTGGCATGTACATGAAGGAGGAACTTGTGTTAAAATATTTATTTGTAATGTTTAACTCCACATAGACATGATTACTGACTTGGGAAGTTAAATGTATAACTTATTGAAATTTTAAGCATTTTGGATTATTTACAAACACATATAAAAGGTAATGCCAGTTTAAATAAAGACTGATAGGAAGTAAAGCTAGTTTTATTAATGTGATGTAAACTGTTAGCAGGGTTGAGGGACCATGTCAGCTGTTACCACTAATCTTAACTGATATTACATTTGCTGGCATTTTACAGATAGATGTTGTCATCTAGGACCCTCAGAAAGTACAGCCCCAGCTTTTAGAAAGGTTTGCTTTTCTTCCACAATAGACTACACTTAGATTAAGCCCCATGTTTTAGAGTAAAACAGTTTTAAATTTGCTTTTCTTTCTGAGGTGTTAAAGAACTAGACAGATTGCCAAAAAATCTAGGTAAAGGAAAACTACTGAAGCCTTTTGACACTAACTTTATTGTTATTTGTGCTTATGTGTCAGTAATGCCTATTGACTGTGTTTGCTGTCCTTTATCAGTACAAAAGTGAGCCTGTGCCTTCATTGTCAAACCCATTATAAAACAAGTGAAAGCTGGATGTAGAGCCCACAAAATGTAGCTTCTTAAATGATATCATCCTCACATTTAATGCAGATTTCTGGAAATCATTAAGAAAATTAAGTATGGCACACATCTTTCACAATCTATTAAGTATTAGGTTTCTTTTATAAATTTTCCCAGTCTGTGCTTCCCCATTTAAAAAAAAAAAAAAAAAAGCTTTGGCCAGGAAATCAGCCTAAAAGCCATTTCAGTTTTTGAGGGAAATGAAAAACTCTGTTTCCTTAATACATGTTTGAGACAATCTATATAGTAAAGAGTGTACAAGTTATAAGTCAGTGATGAAGCTTTACAGAATATGTAGACAGTGTGCTTCCCTTATGGGATGTTATAAGTGCTAAGTTACAAGACCTGAAAAAAGTAGGATGGGGAGGACTGGAGGAAAGCAGTTGTTAATAAGACTTCAACAAGTGGACGATGAAGCATACCAGCTTGCTGTCAATGGTGGCATTGTAACAGTGTGCACTTTATTGTTGTTTTATGAAGAATACTTGTGGTTACAAAAGTATATAGCACAGGGCACTCTTCTAGAATTGCTAGTTACATTGAGGGAAAAAAGGTTGCAGGAGGAGTTGCTCAGACTTTTTGTAAATGATCCATTTTCTGGTTTTGAGATAGAAAAGTAAATTGATTGACTACCTGTTCTGGTGTAGAATGAATGTCTGTTACCCATAGAAAGGAACGCAAAGCAAAACATGGATTTATCTTCTTTAACAGTTTGTTCAAGACGTATTCATTATTCCTCTTAAATCACTGGCAGATGCATTATAAAAGTATATGAGTATATTTTGTTCATTTCTAATTAACCTGTGAGCATCTGTTAGAGCAGAGCCAGAATCAAGGCTTTTGAGCATGGCCTGATTTTCCACAAAATGTTCACAAACAAGAAGCACTTGCTTGAAGGGAAAAAAAAACATTTGCTAGGCAGTCCAATACCACTAAGTGAATTGTTGTGCAAGAAGGAACAGCTTCTCTCCTCTTAAAAGATCCTGTTCTCAGTATGTTTATTTGGAATGTGTGTCAGCAACAAAATAGCCTTCATTTAAGAATTCCTGCATTCTAGTCTCCCAGTGATCCCACAACTGCTTTCATAACAAGTTTACCCCCAAATTTTTGTGTTCCCAAATTAAATAAAATACCAACTTCCCCACCCCTCCCTCCAAAATTTAAAAAAAAAACATGGGCGCACGAGAAAATAAATCAAAAGCTTTAAAACATATATTTGTGTCTTTATAAATCTGCTTTGATAAATATATCATAAAACAAAACAGTCACAATCTAGATGGATCTGTATGTATCTAAAGACATTTTCCATTGGTTAGAAGTGTAGGTGGACTGTAGTTCAGCACTGCATGCTCATTAAAATTCCTGGACTTTTCTGAGCCTAAGAAAGGAGTGCTGAATTGGGGGCCTTAATTATGCAAATCATGCTTCTTGAACAACATGTTAAAGTCCTGAACAAAAGAGCCTGCTTTCAAATAATTTCTATTTTGATATAGAAGCCTTTGGGCTTTTGTATGTGTAATCATGTATATATACAATATAGAAAATCTGTGAGGAGGAGGGGTAGATAATAATATTTGAACACAAAAGACCAGGACATAAAATATGAAAAATACAGATTTTACTTGCTTTTGGTTCATTTTGCACTTTTTCTAGACAAATATGTCTATTTATCTAAGCACTCTGAACAGATGCACCTTGCTTTAAATTTGTTTTACTATAAAAAAAGCAATGTAACCATCTGTAAATACAGCCTATCTAGGTACCAGAAACTGGAAGATTACAAAATGTCATTAAACAGTTTTAAGACTGTTTATCTAAAATATTTTGCAGCACTTTACCTAATATGATTACTGTTTTATAAACATAGAGTTATTATACCAGTTGTTTGTAAAACCATTTAATAAATATGTGTTAGTTTTTATCTTTCATTCTATATAATTGTATGTTTGTTATCCAAGGGGAAAAAAACTTTAAAAAAACTTTAGTCAGCTTAATGCCACTTCTTGTTTTTGTTTTCATTTTTCCTTAATCTGATGTGAACCACTGTTTAATAGTGTGGTGGGTCATACTAAATAAACATTAATCTTAGCTTTCAGCTACAGCCTGATAATTTTAGAACTTTATTAATAGGCAGTGTTGAGGCTGCTTTACAAGAGCTGTTCTATCTGGGGAAATATGCTGTGCAACTTGAAAATGTTCCAAGATTTCTTTGTTGTTCTATTAAGGCAAGGTCAGCCATTTAAATCCAGCCTGGACCAATAGTGTTGGAAAGTTTATATGAAATGAGTAAGTGGTACCACTTCAGTTACCCTGGCTTGAGTTTGGAAGATCTGTGGAAACCAATAGAAGTTGTGAGGTCTGATCACTTTTCTTAAAAAGCAGACCACAAATGACTGTGCCCATATCAAAATAAAGCATCACTGTAGCACACTCATTCCTTCCTCTTAAGTAAAGAGCAGTTTCATAAGATGCATCAAATATTAAAATAAGGAAGGTTGCCACTGCATCTTGCCCAACTGTGCCTGATCCAGAGGTTAAATGAGGATTTCACTTTCCCCTGCCTTTTGACACCCTTCCTGAGCATTAATGAAATGATGACAATCTACATTTTCCAAAAAGAAAATTCCTGATCTGGCAAAGCATTCATCAAAATATGAGGGATATACTTTGGCTTCTGCTACATAACATTATTTTGGTGTCTGAATATATATGTAATTACTAGGGCTGCCAAATGATTTTAAAAATCACAATTAGTTGCCTGCTTAAAAAACAGTTGCAATTTAATCATGATTTTAATTGCAGCTAAAAACTCAAAATTATGCTCAGAAAAACTCAGTTATGCAAAATTATTCAGGTTCTGTGTATGATTGGGGTGGGTGGTGTGGGGTTCCAGCCATACCCTGGCAGGATGTGGGGTACTGTGGGTCAGGACTGAGGGGTAGCAGCAGGGCTGGGGGGGGGCTGTGGCTTGGGAGTGAGGGGCAGATGCGCTCAAACACACGAACACACAGACACCACTCAGCAGTTAAGTGTTGGGGGAGAAGGAAGGAAGGAGCAGGGGGGTGTAAATTGAGACCCCACAGTGAGGGAGGGAGTGGGGCAGAGGCAGGGGGGGCTGGGGTGAATGGGGTCCTGGGGCCAGGGCAAGTTGTGGGATGGAGCTACAGGGATGTGGCAGGGGGCCACTCTTGCCTTTTGTGTGCACCCCCAGGGAGGCATGGGGGGCAAGTGACCCCAGATATGTGCTTGGGGTGGAGGACTGCTGCTGCGCACTGGGCTCTGCACCCCACTGCTGTTGCCCTGGGAGCCTTGTGACACCATGCTGTTCCTCCCGCCACTGGGCGGGCAAAGATGTGGTGCAGCTAGCACGTGGCTCCTAGGGAAAAAGCAGTGGGCTGCAGAGCCGCAAGCCACAGCAGCAGTGTACCTCTGCCCTGCACGCACATTCAGGGGGCACATGTCCCCCATGCCTCCCGCAGTGGCAGGAGCCCCCCACGCCCCTGGACGAACCATCCCACAACCCAACCCAGCCCAAGGGCCCCATTCACCCTTTGCCCTACTCCCTACCTCACCGTGGGGGCCTCAATCAGCCCCTCCTCCCATGCCACTTCCCTCCCCCACATCCCTTCCCCTTCACAGACTTGTCTGCTGGGCACTGCTCCACATGCTGCCAGGCTGTGTTCCTGGCCGCCTGCAGGCTGCAGCTGTGTGTCTGTCTGTACACACCCCTTTCCCTGGCATCCCCACTGCAGCCACCTGGAGCCTGCAGCTGGGCTGCCCTGCAGTCCTCTGTGCTGCCACTGCTCTCCCGTGGGGTGGCCCAGAGGCAGTAGTGGCAGCAGTGGAGCAGAGCTCCGTTGCAGGCTCCAAAACTACATGCATGATTAACATGTTAAATTAAGGCAAACAACAATTAACGCATTAATCTTGCTCATTAACAATGATTAATTGACAGCTCTAGTAATTATTAATGTGTGGAATGTAACACTATTAAAATAATTTAACAGCATCCTTGCTTTATATTACACAGCTGATTTCCTAGATAGTTATAATATTAAGACAAAAGCTTTGTAGCCATGTGATAAAGATCTTGACTTCTACGTGGTCTAGACCTTTGTTCACTGAAAGATTGCAGACTTTTACAAAATTTGATTTTGTGCATCTCATTCTACAGTAGGTTTGTGGAGTTGGCTTGTTTATCATCTGTACCTTGCATGTGGTCAAGGTTCAGAGGCCTGTTCTATGCTAGGAATGTTTTGCTAACAAGCCACAAGTTAGACAGCCCTAGCTAGTAGAAACTAGCCCCTAACAAATGCAGATCTCCAGAATTTGGGCCAGAAGTGTGTAGCGTAGTGGGTTCTTTAATCTTAAGAGTTTCCCACACATGTCCCCCTGGCTGCTGAGGGAGGGGCCTCATTGCTCATCACTTGCACCTGATGGCTGGGAGGTAGAAACTATGGTTTTAAATATGCTGCTGTTTGCCTCCTGGACATCAGGCAAGCCATGGGACCCCTCCACCAATCATCTGTGTGGGGGTGCATGGGAGAAACTCCAAGATTAAAGCAGCTGCTGTGCCACATACTTCTGGTATGAATTCCAGTAATCCCTACTAATAACTTAATTTGATAAATAGCTCAGTAATAAAAGATGAAAATAGGTTTTAATGAAGATAGATAGTTCAGCTGTCTGAACAGAAAACCAAGTTTGGTTCTTTGAGAACTCTACCCAACAAAGTTCAAACAAGAATCAGTGCAGGTGATTATGGTGAAATACTTTTCTGTGCTGCTTTTCATTCACACTGGGTGCTTACAGACATGGGGGAAAAAACCCAAAAACTACTTTCAGCTTGGTGCACCTCTGTACCAAGTGCTGCAGATGCCCAGGAGAGTAATTGCACCAGTTTGACCTGCTTGCACAGCATCTATATAACTCGCATGCTTCAGCAGTAATTTTTGATTGAATCAGCTATTAGATAAAAGTGTCTAAAAGCCCTCCTGAAAGGTGTGAGCTATACAGACCCTGGGGAGCTGGGTCAAATTGGCACAATTCTTCCACTAAAATGCTGGTTTTTGGGCAGGTTCCTCCCCTTCCATGTCTGTCAGTACCCACTGTGCCTTGAGACCCAATACACCTGACAGAGGAGTATGTTACTTCTGCATGATTCTTCAGCAACACTAACATAGCAAAAACTGCCAGAACTTTAATCACGCTTCATTTCATGCCAGCTTCGGGCCATTTAGCTCACTTGTATTGCTACAGGCTTAGACAAACATAAGATCTTAGCATCTGTGTCACACTCCCAAGCAGAAGATCCTCCTCCCCTTTTAAAGTGCAAGTGTATGTTTGTCCATAGCATCAGTTTATTGACACCAACCCCAAAACCTTGAATTTAGAAGGTAAATGATCTCCTTTTTAAAAATATTGTGGTTTAAAAGTTGTCCTCATAACTTTGTAAGAGCTGACCTGTGATTTACAGATTGTTTGAGGTTAACAGCACTGTAGTGTTAAGGGGTGAGTTTGGCCTGCAAAACTGGTGATAGTGTAAAAGAAGAGCCCAAGGGAACCACAGCTGAATTAAGATTGGAAGTCTAAAAGAAACTCATTATTTGCAAACTACATGCTTCTCAGAACTTGAGATGCATGCAATGTGATGATAACCTTTGGAACAGACTCAAGGCAGCTCTTGGCTTGCACTTGTTCTATGACCATGGAAGAATAATAGATCGATTTTTCTCTAGTAGAGATCTCAGAAAGACCACCACCAGTCAGAATAGTTTCAACACTATGAAGTCCTAGTTGAAATCTCTGAGTTTATCTTGTGAATCATGTATAGGTGTTTGCATATCTAACAATGCTAATATTGAGCATCACCCTGTTACACCCTTAAAAGGATCTTGCAGCACCCTGGGTGAGAGTCACCGCTTTAGAGTTACTGTAAAAAAACTGGCTTCTGCAGGCAGGCTTTACCCCCTGCAGAGCTCCTCAACTAGTCCTCCCAAATAAAACATGTTTTTTTGAATGGACAAAACCAAAATCTTACTGTCCTGTCCTAGATACTGGGGGGAGAGAGGATTGGGGGGACCCCTTTGGCTCTGGTCCCAACACAGCAGCCTAGCCCTCCATACAGGAAGCAGTCCAGCCCACAGCTTGCCTCTCCTTCTACATACACCCCTGGGTTTTAAGATCCCAGTGGCACATCCCCTCATTAACCAACTGCCTTGCAGCTGGGCTCTCTCAATAGGTCTAGCTGTTCCTTTTTAAATGCACCCTTTTGCAATTAGGTGTTTTTTAGAGACAATCAAATATAAGTATAATGGGTCATCCAGTCTGGAAGTATCTAATGTATCTATTTAAGATCATTATTAACTCAATTCACTGCAGAGCAGAGTAGATTCACAATAGTTCTTACTTCCTTCTGAAGTAGATCTTCCCCCGCCACCAGGCCATTTCAATTTAGACTAATGCCTATATTCAGTATGTTTGCTATAACATAGACACCCCTTCTCAGGGATCTCGTTTCCTGTGAAGCTTAGGGTAACTTTCCTTGATACAAGAAATGCCATCCAATATGGAAAAATTGCTCAATAAGAACAAAATTGAGAGAAATTTTATTTACATAATATTTTTTTTCCTTCTTAGGATGTCCTTAAGCCATCATCTCTCAGCTCTGCATTATTCTCAGCTATACTTTTAATCTCTTCTGCTGCCTGATATCCTTTTAGCTGACCTTTGAGTGAGCCATGTGTTTTAACTGTTATATGCAAGCTCTCTTGAGTCACCACTATTTACATTACTTCATATCACTCTAAAGGAGCATGCACTATTTGTCATAACTTCCATGTATTCACCTTCCATAGTTGATCCATCAATTTATTATTTGCATGCTTTGTAACACTGTTCTTGAAAAAGTATGTTGATATAGGACTATTTAACTAAAGCTGGTACAACAACTATCAAAAACAAAGACTTTTTACAACTTTTTTTCCCCTAAAAAAAAAACTATGTCCATTTTTGGACCAATTCTCTCTTTAACAGTTCTATATTTTCTTTCTAGACATTTTTCCTCATAAAGAATTATTTAACCCTGTTTTCTAGAAAATATTTTCATGAGTTTTTTTGGTTCTTTAAGATGCCTGAAAAAGATCTGAAACTAGTATGAATGGGTTTTTTATTTGATTCTATGGTATTGCTCATGCTTGTGTTATATCATTTATCCTAGATACAAGAGAAAGTTGTAATTAAAAAGTTAATGATCAGGGACTCCATCAAAAGGCACCAGACTAGGCTCATTGATATCTTCTGCTAATGAGCTAAGCTGTAGATTTTCTCGTCACTGCCTCTTCCAAAGGAAAAGGAAATGTTTGTTAGTGCTATTACAGAAGGATAGAAGATATGACTAAGAAGAATATGACTACATTTTTCAAGCATCAAGTCTATTCTTAACACACCATATGTGAAGCATTGTGGCACTTGAGCAAGACCTACAGCAAGAAAGTGTGTGTGATTAACAGGCAAATGACAGCTTTAAAACATGGAAAAACTCAAGCCATTGGGAATGTTTGTATTTCTAAAGGGGGAAAAAAGCCCCGGGTAAGTATGGAAGGAGCAAAACCAGGAACTAAGTCTGTATGCAGAGATGACCAGTGTTATCAGTGTTGTCTGTTGCTGTTCTCCTTCTCAGGTGTTAAGAACTGTGGTGTCGGCAAGTTGCAACCAGGAGATTCCAACACCAGTTTTGTCTTAAAGAACAATCACAGGTTGGGTTCAGTGACAAAAATACTGCCAGGTTTATTGTCTGTAAGCACAGCCCTAACATGATTTGGCCTAACAAGTACATCAGACCAGGAGTCAAGACAAAACCATGTAGGCTCCACCAGGATGCTACAAAAGTTTCCCTGCTTTCCAATTCTGCTTTTATACAGTGATCAAAACAAATTACATATTGCATTCCATCTGCATCTTAAATGTCTCAAACTGCCCTGAACCAGGGACTTGTTTCACATTCTGACCTGGGTATTCCCATTCCAGCCTTATCTTCCTGAATTATCCCACACCTTTGCCATCTTCCTCTCCCATCCCATAGTAGGAATGCACATTTGGCCCACATGCCAAGTTTTGCTTGTGAGGGGTTCAGACATCAGCCACCTGTTGTTGTGGTTCAGTGGTAAAGTCCATGTGTACCATGTGGGAAACATGAGTTCGATTTCTGGAGGTGCACATAACTACAGCCATTGAGGCATCAAACATCTGGATTTAGTCTGGGCTTTCGATTCTGTCTCAGTGGTCTAAAAAGGGAGGATGCAAAGTCTGAGCAGTCTCTACTCTTCTGTAGTCCTCCTAGGTATAGATGTTGAAGGTGTGGGTGGCCTTTCATACATACATCTGATCCAAAAGGATCAACAATTGCCTGCTGTATACATTACTCACATTTGCTGGTTAGGTCTCCTCTGGCTAAAACGTTAGCAAAGCCTTTGCGTGAGCAATATATATATATTGATCAATGCTCCAGTGAGGCCTACAACTAGGTAGGCTAGAGAGGATAAAACAAGTGTAAAATTCCTTGAACTATCATAAAGGGAGAGACACAAAAATGAGTGAGATTTGTTGCCACAAATAACAGCCAAAACCCTGGAATAGGATTACCAATTGACTATTGTAACCCAAAATAGTCCAAGGCTGTAAAAGAGAAACTTTTCATACCAGGCAATTATGTCAGGTGCAGGGCAGCTTACCGAGTTTTAGCAAGCTGTCAAGGGCCACATGGGTAGCCCCACCCCGTGATGGGTGTCCTACCCCTTGGTCTCCATCTTGTGACTGGAAGTCCCACCCCCTAACCTTTGCCACCAGAAGGCCCTCACCTTGCCCCCAGAAATACTCCTTTCAGCAAGGTGGTTTGCCCTCAGAACCAGAAAAATACCAAATTATATTCTAAAAATTAAACATCTACAACGTTCATTAATTTGATTAAAAATATATATTTTTGTCCTGATTTACATGTGTTTGTGCAGTGTACATAGAGGTGATGATATATAATAGCTTAAAATGAAGCCTTACTCTTGTATATTGTGGGGGTGTGTGGTGGGGGTGGGTGGAGTGAAGGAGCATGTGGGTATGTGTGTGGATATGGGGGGCATAGGTGGGTATGGGGTTTGTGGGGGGACTGTGGGGGGGACGGTGGCTGAAGTGTGTGAGGAGGTGTGGGTCTGCGTGTATAGAAGTGTGAGGGGGGTGTGGGTGGGAGTCACCCTACAAACACACACACACACACACACACACACAAAGTCTCTCCCTATGCACACATACACACTGTGTGCAATACAGCCAGGAGCCACGTGGTGCTGGAGCTATACAGGGGCAGGAAGGTAGGGAAATGGCTGGGCTGCTGCATACTGCTGCTGGCTCCCTGAGCCCTACTGCCCCTGGTTCCTGTCATCTTTGACAGGTGGCCAGGAGCAGATAAATATTCATTTTCTAAATTTTTTAGGGGCCTCGCGGGCTAGATAGAATGGCCTGGTGGGCTGGATTTTGTCCGCCCCTGTTTTATACCTTAAAATAGCTTGCAGAAGAGGGGATATATTATAGGGCTGAGAACTCTGAAATCCATATTTCAGTTCTCAACCCTATAATATATACAAATTGTATATATGTAGACATAAGAGATGTATTCATTTATGTGAAACGTGATTCCAGGTTATGAGAGGCAGAGTTGAGGAAAACATTTAATCCTAGGGAAATGCCCCCAAATAGCAAGAATAGCTAAAAGCAGCTATTACTGTAGAACAAGTAAATAGACTCAACCTAAAGAAACACAGGCAGTAGAACAGAGAGACTGATTGAGAATGCAGATACAATGGACCAGTATGTATGTTTTGGAAAGCAACAAAAAATCAGGAAGAAAAATACCCACTCTGAGGGCAACTATGCAAGGAATGTAGGTTGCAGACCCATTTTATGTGCCCAAATGAGCTAGGAAAATAACAATGTGAAGTCTTATTTTAAGGACGTGACCATCTAGAGGGCAGGCTGATGTTAGTAGACCATCATCTGCATTCCATACGGCTACTGAAATGGAGTCCCTAATGGCACCCCTGAAGAAAAGAACTGGAAAGTCTGCAAGAAAGAAACATACCTGAAAAAGCAAGCATGGAGTGGATCAGCTACATTAGAATGGTGAAAAAACCCTTCAGGTGTGTATAGACTCCAAACCACTGAACAGAGCAACTAAAGAAAGTCTCTAGCCATTACCAATGACTGAGAGCTAACTACTGAGGACTGACTGCTACTAACTACCACATTAACTGAGTCTATTCAGGATAAAAAAAATCACTATTTGTGATACCAGGAATGGGGGGAGGGTTGCCATATTGCACTGGGTAAGCTGTCTAGGAGCAGTACAGGCAGTCGTCGACTTACAATGTTTTGAGTATCAAAGCACTTACGACATTTCTAAATTGACACCCTGTTTCAACTTTCTGACGTCAGTTTCCACTTTACAACGCTTGATCTGATGTTACGCCATGCCAGTGAACAAGTCTCCGTGTCACCCATCTCCCTGGAGAACATCTGTCCAAACTTCCTTGGACACTTTCTTTAAGAAAGCAGACAAGACGTCAGAAAAACCTGCAGCCAAGACTCCTGAGAAGACTCCAGCCAAGAACCCTTCAAAAGTCTAGCAAAGTCACCTCAAAGAAGTCCTTCCAAATCAATATGATTGCTATTTACAATATAAATACATTAATGTAGCTACTCATCTATGATTGATTGAGTACAAAATTGGGTTATTTTTGGTGAAAACAAGGTATATTGGGCCTTGGTTCAGGAACCAATCCCATAAATGAACTATCAGTAGGAGAGCTCTTGGGACTCATGATATTAATGTAGGACAGGTGCATGCATGTCAGGATAAAGGAAATTCAAGGCCATAGGATCAAGTGTAGAGTCTGGGAGTGGAATACTGGGGTGATTGCAGGCAAATTGAAGCTGAAAACAGAGGGCCTCCATATCAAACATCTGGTGATTTCTGAGGGAGTGTGGTAGGACCCTGTGGAACTGAGTGCCATTGAAAGAAATACCCATACCAGATGATGTGAAGGGGTTTAATGATGTATAGGGAAGGCCAACTATCCTTCAAATTTCTGAGCTTGCTATGAGCCCTTCAGACAATTAATAGACAATAGTGCCCCCAGGGAATGGTCAGAAACCCTGACATTCAATGAAGACCATCACATATAAGGTATAATCTATGATATACTCCAAACATTCAGAGAAACTACAGGCCCCAGGAGGCCTAGGAGTGACACTGATACAAAGCAAGTAGGCCATGGTATTTGCCAGCAGAGCCCTCAAACAGAAAAGGGATAGGTTCATAGACACAAGTTGCTACTTGTCAGTGTTGTGCAAAATAGAACTATTCCACCTATTTACCTCTGTTCACACAGTGAATGTGCAATTCAGTCATAGGCCTTTAGAAAGCATCATGAAGCTGCTACTGCTGAATAGCACTGTTTTGCTTTGACTTCTGTTTTGACAGAACAGTGTTTTGTTTTGCATTTAGTTTTGTTTTGATGCTGTTTTGAAGTTTTGCCCATTGCCTATAATGGGGAAGCACAAAACTGAAGGAGGAGCAGCTTCCTGTGACCCCAGGCAGATCGTGGCCCACATCCCAGGGAGGAGTCTGGCAGAGGTGCTCTCATGCCATGCAGCTGTGTACACCACACAGCTTAGAGGGAATGCCGGCCAGGTATATCCCCTGTGTACTCACAAAGTAATAGGAAAGTTATGTTTAATAGATTCAGAGATGTTAGGGGCTGGAAGGGACCTCTTGAGATAGTCAGGTCCAGCCCCCTGCACTTGGCCAGGAAAGACTGCTGCAGTCAGATGACCCCAACTACGTGAGGGTCAAGACATTTTTTGAAGATATCCAGAATAGGTGATTGCACCACTGTTGGGAGGGAGTCTATTCCACACCCTGAATACTTGAGTTGTAAATAAGTTTTTCCTTATGTCTAATCTAAAGCTGTCTTCTAGCAATTTATGACCATTAGTCTTAGTCTTCCCCTGGACAGCCCTGGTGAATAGATGTTCCCTCAGTCCCTGATATATGCCCCTTATATACTTATAGGTTGCTACCAAGTCCCATCTGAATCTTCTCTTTTCCAAGCTGAACAAATCCATGTCTCTCAACCTCTCATCATATGCCCTGCTCTCCATACCCCTAACCATATGCATAGCCCTCCTTTGGACCCTCTCAAGTCTCTCTACATCCTTCCTGAAGGATGGTACCCAGAACTGGATGCAGTACTCCAGCTGTGGCCTCACCAAGGCCGAGTAAAGCAGAAAGAGGACATCCTTAGTCTTGTTTGAGATGCATCAATAGATGCATGCTAGTGTTGTGTTTGCTTTGCTGCCTACAGCATTACACTGATGGCTCAAGTTCATTCTATGGTCTATCACAGGGGTAGGCAATATTTTTTGGCTAGAGTGCCAAAACTCCCCCACAATGTCTAACTTGGAAGGTGTGGGAGTGCCGGCATGCCAGAAAAACAAAATGGGGGGGGAGGTACATGTCAGGACATACTGCATATTAGTATATTTAATAATCATAAATGTTGCCTATGTTGTTGTGTATTCCTTTTTCGATGAACATGTTGCAGTGAGAGAGAGAGAAGCAGACACACACACATGCACACAGAGAACCACATGCACAAACACAAAAGACCCAGAACACACCCAGAACAGACACATGCACACACACATCCAGAACCAGACAGAGGCAGACAAACACAGAACCAGGTGTGCAGGTGCACGGAGCCATGCTCCTGGGCCACTGAACAAGGTCCAACCCAACAGTGCCCTGGTCCTGCCAGAGCCCCTGTGCTTCCCTGGGGAGCCAGGCCCCAGGCTGCAGGACAGCTGCCTAAGGCCCTGGCCCAGAGCCTGCACATCAGCCCAACTTCCCACCCACCCCACACAGCTAAGCCTGCAAAAGGTGCGGTGTTCCTGGCAAGGGGCAGCGCCAACCTCCTTCTGGTTGGGGGGCTGGGCCGGGGCTGGAGCCCAGTCTGCTTGCAGCTGCCCACCTAGGCTTTGTGGCTGGCAGCAGCTGCCTAGAACCCAAGCTGGTAGTGGTGGGCCAAGCAAAATGGCCTCATGTGCCATGTTCAGCATACGTGTCAGGGGTTGCTGACCCCTGGTCTATCAAGACCCTGAGGTCTCTTTCAGTTGTAGTGCTAGTAAGCGTAGTCCTGCCGAGCCTGTAAGCATGATGTGGGTTGTTTCTCCCCAGGTGGAACATCTTACACTTTTTGGTGTTGAACATCATCAGGTTTTGATCCACCCACCTTGCAAGCCTGTCCAGGTCAGCCTGTATCTCCAGCCTATTCTTCAGCCTGACCACAGTCCCCCATAATTTGGTGTCATCTGTGAAATTTATCGAGTTCTGCGGTTCCCCAATTTGACCATGAACACATTGTGCGAGCCCAAGTCAAAGACTTTTTTGAAATCTAAGTATATGACATCAACCTCATCTTTCTTGTTGGTAATCAGAACAGACAAAAGACAATGCAAAAGAGGCAGGAGGGGATCCAGTGTTGGACTGTACAACACACCTTGCTGTAGACTAAAATAGCACAGAGACCAACTGCCTGAAAAACTAGAACTTTGCTTGCTGTGAGGAGACACACACAGAGTAACATCTGCGAGGCATGGGACCCGTGGAGGGGAGGTTGGAGCTGGTATTAAGGCCCTTGTCAGCAGAGTGAGTAATGGGTAGCTTCCTGCCTTAATAAAAACTCTCATATTTTTCCATCAAGGAGAGTGAAGTGGGTGGTTACCCCATGAGCAGGGCAGCTGGTGAAGACCTAATGAGGAGGCTACCCTGTTACAGAGTGAATAACTTCAAATGGACAGTAATATTTTAAGGTTATCAAATCTGTACATGAACATGTTCCCACAAATAGATGAGTTATTTCTAAATATGGAACCTAATTCCTGAAATCACTTAGACATTTGTGAAAAATTAGACACCAGGAACATTTTTTTTACTGCTTATGCTCACATTGCTTGTGCAACCATTCCCTAAAAAGAGGCACCTTTATTCTATAGGCTGTCACGCACTGAAATAGCAGCTGCCAAAGTGCCTGCCAGTATGCATGATTCTCCATTTTTCATGCATAAATATAATTTATGGAAAAGCCATTGTACAAGCATGTTTTGTTTCTAAACATCAGCGGAGGGTTCAGGATTGAGAGAGTGGTCGGAGTAAAAAAGTGAGAAAGGTTTATTGACTTAATAAACACACACAACTCCACGTAGTATAATAAGACAACAATGACAGACAATAACAATTTGCGTTGGCAACTTATCGGTAGTCTCCTCTGATGCCTGATATACAAGTTCCTCTTCTACAAAGCTCAGCAAAGTCAGGCGTTCCTGATCAACACAGTCCGAGGGGTACCGGGAAGGACCCTGGTATTCAGCCCTCATGCTTCTCAAGATCTACTGAATCCAGGTCAGCAGCTAATTTTAAATCAGTAGCTTCTCTCACACTGCTGCATCTTCCTTCTAATGATTTCCAGATATGCTAGCCAATTTATAACTTCTGAGCTATGCTGATAACTTGCAGCCGCTACAAACTTTCCTTAGGACTGACCAATAGCAGTACAAGCCTTTGCATTCTTCTGATAAGGTTAATTTTGACTGTGCTACAAGGCCTACTACTACTTCTACAAGGCCTTGCTAAGTTTACTAGGCCTCACTACATACAAGGCCTCACTAATCCTTGACTTTAATTAGGCTCTTAGCAGCAACATACAGCTTACAATATCTAAACAAACAACAAAAACACCTGGTCTAAGTCTCACAGAGTGCTCAGCAAGCACCTTTATCACACAGACATAGTTTTCAGCTGTCACAATCTGTCCCACACCTTCCTCCAGATCTTGAAATATCTCAACACACCAAAACAATCAATGCTATTTAAAGATGATTCTTGTGCATTTGAATATTCTTCCAGTTTACATACTTGAAATAAGGCAGGCAGGCTGAGGAGGCTGCAAAATATGCATTCTTTAATCCAGACCAAGCTGCACAGTCTAATTTTAGGTATACTTACAGTGACTTTGTCAGAACTCCATTAGAAAGCTATAGAAAGACTACATTATATTAGAAATAGTTAATCCATTTTCCTGTCAGGTAAAAAAGAAAAGAAATGAACATTCACATATTTCTCTAGTTATTATATTTTTATCTCTCACTTGCTTTTTCATTTTTTTATGTTTATTTCTTGGATTTATCATATTTGATAGTAAAGATACTGAATTAAAGGAGACTGCCTTGTATAGATACTTTGCACCAGAAAACCAGTCAGCAAATGCTGCACAAGAACCATCCTTGCCATCATGAAAAGATGGAATGATGGGCCTGGATTGTGCATCTCTCTCCGTCTCTTGGAAAGAGATGCACAAATGGGGATGGCTGCCATGGCTGTCTCTCTGTAAGTAGCTCTCTTAATACTGATCCGATTTCATTTCCCCAAGCACAAGGTCTTCTCAGTTGGACACGTGGAACAGGAAACCATGGACACCCTAGTGTTGGGCTGGCAGAACTGCTTTGGTTAATTAGGCTGTTTGTTTTTACTGGTATCTACAAGGGTCTGGGCACAGTTTTAGGGGATGAAGGTGCCTGGTGCCAGTAGAGGGATTGCCTCTGCTCCTAAGGAAAATTCAGTGCACACACTTCAGAACCCCAAAACCCTGCCCAGCCTCATCCTTGTGATGTCCCTCACTGGCTCCTAGCTTCCCCACGAAGCCGGGAAAGGTACCCGTGTGGCACGGTCGCCTCGAGTGCACAGACAAGACCTTTTGTTGCTTTCTGGGCAGCGTCAACGAGCCCCCGCGCGACCCTCCGCGCTGCCAGGGCCAGAGCTGCCAACACCCCGCTGAGCCCCACAGGCGCGATCGCTGCGCTGTGACTGACAGCCTCGAAGGAGACCTCCAGGCCAGCAGAGGGCGGCCGCCTCCACCACTGCTGTCCCCCGTGCTCCTGCCCCGGAAGGGAGGGAGGCAGCGCGGCCTCCGTGGAGGCGTCGGAGTTTGCGGCTGCTGCTCGCGGGGTGAGTTGCGGGGTCGGGACGCGGCTGGTGAGCTGGCGGCTGCTTGGAACGTTCCCGGCCCGAGCGTTCCAGCCGCGCTGGCCGAGCCGGCTCGCTCCTCACGGAGGGGCCGCCGCCTGCGCGCAGCCCTGGGCTCGCCTGGACGCGAGGCAGAGACGGCAGGTGCGATTGCGGCGCTGATCTCCTTGTCCCCCCCCGGCAGCTGTGCCTTCTGCTAGGTTTCGTACCCAGCCTCGGTTATGGCTGCAGGGCTCTGCAGGGAGGTTAGTTCTGGTACCCAGCCTCCTCTTGGGTCTTGTGTCAGCCAGTGTTTTCTGTTTGGGAGCAGACTTCATCACAGTGCGGGGTGGATCTGCCCCGGCTCTTAGAGCAGGCTCTTTAGGGCAGGGGTGTCCAGTCTTTTTGAATGTGGGACCGGATCATGAACTTTTCATCACCCAGTGGGCCGGCAAGCCGTATGCAAAGACCTCACAGTAAGAGGTATCATATCGCCCCTTCCCCCGAAAGTACAGTGTTTACTTTTGTTTCCGGTGGCAGCACCTTGGGCCTCAGAAAACAGCTTGAAAGGCCGCATGTTGGACAAGCCTGCTCTAGGGCCTCTGCCGTGCCACAGGCTGGGCGCGCCCAACACTGCAGGCTGTTGCCTTTATTCGTGATCACGCAACAGCCTTCCTCTGTCCTGTCCCTGTTAAGACTTTGATGAGACTTGGCACGTGCGGGTACTGACACACAGCGTGTTTATGCTGGTGGAACCTGCCTTTCTGCCAGCATCACACTGAAGTGGATGTATAAGTGGCTGCAGACAGATGAGCAAGGACGTTTGGTTCCCCCTGACTTGTGCTACTGATGGTTGTACCCAAGGGAATGCTTGTGTCACACATGCTCTGGCACATGGCATAGTGAGGTAGGGGAGGCTGGAGCCAGCAACTGTGCTGGTCCTGGTAGCCTTACTTGGGATCCTGGGGATCAGGGAAGCTGCAGTCGCGGTGTTCCTGCAGCTGGGAATCTGGCTGGCAGCTGGAGTTTTGGGTTGCACACGTTGCTGCCATGTATGCTGCCCCACTTTTTTTCCATGTGGGTTTTTTTGACCCCAGAATCTGGTAGGTAGCAACATGGGGAATGCCTGAATGTGCAGTGTGTGGTGCCACAGATGCGTCTTCAGCACTACACTTGATCTGAGCCTTCAAGAGGCCGAGAAGCGTACTACACAGCCACAGTTGTCTGGACGTGGCTGGTA
Source organism: Crocodylus porosus (assembly GCF_001723895.1). Lineage (NCBI taxonomy): Eukaryota > Metazoa > Chordata > Crocodylia > Crocodylidae > Crocodylus > Crocodylus porosus. Next base: position 129,312,181 of record NW_017728886.1, on the reverse strand, counting down.
AGTCCCTGGTATGTGTCCCTTGCCTCTAGGATAAAGTTACCTCATTATAGTGATCACTGGGTTCAAAACACACAGGCATACCCCATGACAAGAACTCCAAGATAACCTTTAAGTGAAGAGCAGTAGGCAGCTTCTGCTTAATTGAGGGACCCAATGGCCAATTGATCACATTTCCCACCCTCTGTAGTCTAAGTAAGGAAATTTTCTAAATTATAACGTGTGTCACTGCACCCATGAAAAGACAGAAGTTACTGTGTGTACCTGTCTCCTGTGTGCAGTTTTAGCTGACTCCTAGGAGCCAGCAGTTGCCTGCTCTTCTGTATGTCCTGGACGCTGATGCAGTTTACAGTTGTGTAGTAAACCAGTGTAAAATTATGCTAGTTAAATGTGTTACATGTCAGAATCCAAATTTGAGGTCTCAAAAGGTGAAGAAGAACTGGGTTCTGCAGCCTGGCACTGCAGTTCAGTTCCAACGGGAGAGAACTGAGAAGCTGTCAAAGGCATAAAGATACGCTGCCAGCATGGTGCACAGAGCTCTATACCCAGCTCTCTGTAAAGGTCTAACACCATTGTCTGCCAAAATGTTGAGGGCTGTTAAAAGATCATCATACCTGAATAGTTAGCTTGGTAAATTGTAAAAATGGGCTGCTACACTAACAGGTTCTGTGTTTTTGAAAGAGTTATTTGCAGTTCATTGGGGAGAGAATGTGCTGTATAAGGTCAGGTTATTTTTGTGTGTTGATTAAAACAGCCAGAAGTTAACTTTACTGATCAATAGTTAACACTGTTCCTGCTCTAGGCAACAACAGGTATGATCTCTTTTCCAGTTTTCATTTAAGTAAGCATATATACCTCATCCTAGCTTAGTTTGAAAAACAGGTTTGTATAGACATACTGTATTTTACACTTCCTTTCTACATATAAATATTTTATAATAACATATTTATAAACAGTACTTTGGGATATGTTGAATTTAAAACCACAAAAAGGAAATGTGTAATGACACAACTTTTATTATCAGGCCACTTTTATTTAGGTTTTATAGTTCATGGCTTATATGATAATGACATTATGTTCTTCTGACCGGTGATTAGCACGAAATGCAGTCCATGGATTTTTGGGTCATGCAGGGATAGCTGAAATGAGGTTCAATAGGAGACCAACAGCCAAAAAAAAAAAAATAAAGGTAACCCCTTCTTATTAAAAGACTATAAATCTGGTTTGGATTCAGCTAGTTCAACTGTCTTATTTAAATTTTGTCCCCAGGACCCGTATATACCCAATCTGAGCTGTTATTTTTAAGGGTGAAACTACATATGAAAATAAATATGTATAATAGAAGTACTGGCATAGTAGCATGTGATCCTATAGTTATTCTCTACTCTTTTTTTTCTTACCAGCAAAGAGAGTGGATTATTCCTTTCAGTTGCCCAATGTACATTTTTTTTCAGTTATTCTGTGGGGGTCTCAATATATTTTGTTAAATTTTATTTTTGATGTTAGAGAGAATGATGTGGTAAACTTCTAGTTCTGGCTATAGGTTTACTAAACGGATAGAAAATACAGCCTTTGCTCTTGTACACATGCTCCTTTTCCCCAAAAACTAGCTGCTGGAATTGTGTGCATTATACATAGGGATCTTACTGATTTTCAATTTTACGGATTTGGTGAAAAACACAAAATTAGGCGTTGTCTTCAAAATCCCAGGGCAGGAGGACTAAAAATAAAATGCTCATGGCTGCTGCGGCTTGGCCATGCAGCCCACCTGGGGGGGCCACCACTGGTGAGAAGGGGAGCCCCTCACTGCTGATTGGCTTGTTGTGTGGCCCTGCCCCTCTCTGCCCATCAGTGGTGAATGGCAGGCCTGCATAATGAACAGCCCTTTCTGAGTCAGCAATGAGGGGAGGGGCTTCATGATGGACAACACTCTCAACCAATCAGCAGTGAGGGAGAGCTCCTCACTGCAGGCTCAGGGCTTGGAGCTGTGCTGGCCTCTTCCCAGTTGTGGGGGCTGGGCCGGGGCTATGCTTGGACCGGGTGGAGGCAGGGCAGATGGTGGCAGCACTATGCTGCAGCTTTGGGGAATTTTGGGATGGCTATAGCCACTGTGTAGCACCCCTCCCAGCGCTGCCAGTGCCATCTGGCCTGAGCGCAGCCACAACCCAGCCCATCCGCTAGGAACAGGTTGGCATGATCCCTGGCCCTGAGCCTGCAGTGGGCAGCCTGCCCTCAACCTACGCACCAATCCAGGGGGGTACATGACCCCCATGTCTCTCTCAGGGGTGCACGCAGTGGCGAGGAGCCTCCCCCACTCCATGCCCCCTGGATGAGCTGCCCATGGCTCAGTCCTGCTCCCAGCAGGGCCATACTCACTGCCCTGGCTGCACAGTGCTTGCTGTTGCCCCACTCCCTCCTTCACCATGGGGGCCTCAATCTGCCCCCCCCACCTCCTTTCCCCCTCTCCCCACGGACTTACCATTCGGACGGTGTTCTCCAAGCTGCCTGGCTTCGTTCCTGGTTGCACAGATGCATGCAGCATTTATCGGTGACATTGTCGGCTACACTCGTCAAAAAACGCCAATTGCCGATAACATTTATTTTCTTTTTATTGGTGCCAGTCTGACATGGACCAATATATTGGTGCACCTCTAGGGAACACTTAAACTACAAAGCAGGGAGCACTGAAGCAAAACATAACTCTCTCTGTATACACAGTTATTTCATAGTGGGGTAAAGAGGACTCTTAATTTACCAAAAAAAAAAAAAGGATTCTTGTAACTCTGCTTCTTTTTTTTGTACTGCTACCAGCTTACCATTCCCTACATTTTCTCATAGCATGTTTATTTCCCTGGCTGTTTAAAGACAGGAAATGCAGCAAAAGCAAGTGTTTGCTTCCTGGAGGAGATGGCATTGTAGAATGCACTTGCACACTGATTAAAAACTTTCCCATGCTGTGTGTGTGTGTTTAATGATAGCTTCTATCCAGTTGTCTTGGAAGGACTGGAAGATACTGAGTATATTTCAGAGCACTTTTTCCCTCCACTATTGTATTTCTGTTCTCATGGCTTAAAACTGCATTGTCTTTTAGTTCAAAGAGATGAGGACATTTGGTGCTATCTTTTGGACCAACTGTATAGTGGAGAGAGCTGTTCAGTTAGGAGACTTAAAGAAGGGCACTTAGGGTAGTTTTACATGTGCTCTGACACATTCTGATTAGAAAAGTGTTATTGCAGATTCAATCTCGAGTAATCAAGTCTGCTGGAGCGTATTAATCAGAACGCTCCAGCTTGCTGCAGCATCTTGCATATTAAGCTTATCGTTAAACATGCTTTAGTTAAAGTGCCCCTGCCACCATTTTGAAATGCGGGGACACTGAATACACAAAACACTATGAGCGTTTTAGTTAGAGTGGCTCCCGAGAGCTGCTTTAAAACGCTGCCTTCACCCTAACCCTGGAGCAAATGTACAGATGTCCTCATGCTTGAAAGCTTGTGCAGAAGCTGTCCCAACTATATACTTGGCCCAATACAAGATCACTAAAATTCCTTGCCTCTGATACGTTTCCTAGACCATCGTAGCAATACTACCACTCCAGCCCTATTCTGTCTTTAAGTTAAATCCCATAGGATAGGTTGAGCTCCAGGGGAGACATGGTTATTTTTTTTTAATTTTATTTTGCTCTCTTTTGATTTTTAAAGTGACACAATCAACTTTGAATTTTATTCTACTGCTACTAATTTTGCCAGGGGCCTGAAATGATGTAACTTATTCTACAAGGCACAGTGTCACTGATTATATGCAGTGCTGGGAAGTGAAACCATTGAAACCTTTCTCAGTTTCTTTTAGTTGTGTCTGACTGGAAAGCATTTGATTGGGAGTGTGATTTATTTTCCTTTTAGACTAGTAGTGTCAATTTTTTGAAGACTTACTGGTTTGCATGCAGCAGACTACAGAGGCTGTCAGAGTTCGGTTCTTAGCAAAAAGTATAGAGTTTTCTATACACAAAGAGACCATCTGTGTCTTTGTATGCTGTCTTCCAAAGTGGAGGCATGGTCTGTGACTACAATATTTATAATAATCTTTGACTGTGACCATCTTTATCTCTTTTCAGTGTCTAGAATGTGTTTATATCACTATTTAGTCATTTACAAAAAAAAAAAACCTTCCCCACGGTAGAACTGCAGCAGTTGGTGCTCCCTTGCCCTACACTTCCTTTCTCTAGAAAGGCTGGTTTTGATTTCTTTATCTTCACATGCTTCCTTTTTTCAGGTTCCAATCATGGCAGCTTACACTTGCATTACTTGTCGTGTGGCTTTCAAGGATGCTGATATTCAACGTGCTCATTACAAAACTGACTGGCACAGGTATAACCTGAAGCGGAAGGTCGCTGACATGCCTCCCGTCACTGCTGAGAACTTCCAAGAGCGCGTCCTAGCGCAGAGGGTGGTGGCAGAGGAGCAGAGCAAAATCACTGCCACATACTGTACAGCCTGTAGCAAGCGGTTCTCCACTTT
>NW_017728886.1:129306041-129307656 GCF_001723895.1 Crocodylus porosus | reverse complement strand
AAAAAAAAAAACCTTCCCCACGGTAGAACTGCAGCAGTTGGTGCTCCCTTGCCCTACACTTCCTTTCTCTAGAAAGGCTGGTTTTGATTTCTTTATCTTCACATGCTTCCTTTTTTCAGGTTCCAATCATGGCAGCTTACACTTGCATTACTTGTCGTGTGGCTTTCAAGGATGCTGATATTCAACGTGCTCATTACAAAACTGACTGGCACAGGTATAACCTGAAGCGGAAGGTCGCTGACATGCCTCCCGTCACTGCTGAGAACTTCCAAGAGCGCGTCCTAGCGCAGAGGGTGGTGGCAGAGGAGCAGAGCAAAATCACTGCCACATACTGTACAGCCTGTAGCAAGCGGTTCTCCACTTTCAATGCTTATGAGAATCACTTGAAGTCCAAGAAGCACCTGGAGCTTGAGAAGAAAGCTGTTGAGGCCATCAGCAAGAAGGTCGACACCTTAAATGAGAAAAACCTGGAGAAGGGGCTGGTCCCTGAAAACCTAAACAAAGATGCTATGAATGCAGCCATTCAGCAAGCCATCAGGCCCCAGCCATCTTCCTCGCCAAAGAAGATACCCTTGCTTCCCATTGACACAAGCAGCTCTCTAGCTCCTGCTGGAGGCCCCAGTCTCTCTCAAAGCAGAGAGCGACTGGAAAAGCCTCCTCGGATCCAGTGGTTTGAACAACAGGCAAAAAAGTTGGCCAAACAGCAAGTAGAACAGGAGGAAGAAGATGAAGATATGGAGGAAGGTAAGAACCAGCAAGCGGGTAGAAGGTGGCTTGGGCTATAGCAAGTGTTGGTTGTTTTTTTCAGGTAAAAGCGTCTCATTTTTGTTTTTTGTTTTGTTTTAAAAAACTTTCTCTCCAAGGCATAAAAAGGCTCTTTTACTACTTTATGTTTAAACTTTGTAGTCTCAAAAAAAAATGCAGATTTCTGTAGCAGGGCAAAGCAAAATATAATGTTCTTTACTAAATGTTTGGTCTTCATAATCCTGGACCTCAGTGAGTGGTGGGAATAAGGGGGTGCTAAACTTTGCGGGAAGTTAATTTGCTGGATAAACTATTATTAACACGCAGTTGCCAATGGGAGTTTTCAAAAGAAAGCCCACACTGAGGAAGATAACAAAAAAATGTTCTGGCCATGAAAATGGAAAAAAACAGTCAGCATTTAGTGTCCAATATCTCATCCATCGTTTTATTTACCTATTTCAGGGAGAAATGGGAAGTTTTGCAGTTGCTAAGGAATAGAGGCCATTTTTTCCCTTCTTTCTCTGTTGCTGCCTTTAGGTGCATAGAAGCAGTCCATGGAATTTACTCTGTTAGAGCAGTTGTATGCTAGTGTGATTCCATTGACAGCTTGAGGAGTCGGGCCCCATTTGTTTTAACAGCTAGGCCTCTTGTCATCCTGTTGTAGGGGTAATGCGCATTTCTGAATTTGGATCTTGGAGGGGATGTAAAGCAGGAGCCAACTTGTAACTTTCCTGTATTAACGTATTGCTAAAAGGTGGCACTGAATCTCTTTTGACCAATCTGTTTGACCAATCTCATTTCCTTCTATGACCAGGTGACCTATCACCTGGACAAGGGAGAAGAGATTGATGTCATATATCTTGACTTCAAA
>NW_017728886.1:129280164-129305941 GCF_001723895.1 Crocodylus porosus | reverse complement strand
AAATTGGATGCTTATCTTGCTGGGATCCTATGACACCAGCTGACTTCCTGCCCTTTGGGCAGGGGGCTGGACTCGATTATCTCCCGAGGTCCCTTCCAGCCCTAATGTCTATGAAATCTATGAAATCTCAGTAAGTTATTTAATCTTTTTGCATCAAATGCTTAATGTTTTCTACTGGTGCTGTTTATTCACCAAACCACGTCCTGAAAGGATTTTCAGTTCCAGGTTTTTTAAGCTAGAATTTTTGTCCCCTACAGTGGCATCCCCTACACTGTTTCATCATTGCATCATGCAACTGTCCAGACTGGTAGTTCACAGTAGTTACCTCTGACAGTGTTTAAGTGAATTAGCAAAGTAAATTTTCTGTCTTTTGTGTAGCTAGATGAACATGCCACAAGCAGCCCTCTCCCTTGATACAGAAAATAAGTGTCTTGGAATCCTTTTATTCCTAGATGTAATGCCCTTGCCCCAGGGAAACATGGAGTATGTTGAGAGGGCAGTGTGAGGAATCTTTTTCTGTTGCCTGTTGTGTTGGATTTTTTTTCTCTGTGAAACTCATGAAAGTGACCTGAAAGCATTTGTGTATCTCATTGCTTCAAGACTGTGCTTATAGGTCGCTTTTTATTTATTTGTTTGTTTATTTATTCTCATTGGCACAAAGCCATGTTAATGAAAAGAGGATCTTTGCTGTAATAAATGTCACTACTGAGCTGGGACTCAAAATAGCAGCCCTCCTATTCCCAACAGAAGCATGTTGGTTTTAATAGTCTGTTCCTTGTGTTGTAATGTTGTGTGGTGTAAAAATATAGTAGCAAGACTATTCTTTCATTTGGTAGCCTTTCTTTTAGAGTTGCACTGACACATTGGTTGCGTATTGGATCGGCACCAATAAAAGGAAAATTAATGTTATTGGCTATGGGCTTTTTTTTTGGCCAGTGTAGCCGATCACATTCACCAATAAATGCAGTATGCCTTCTGGCTGGGGACCCTGGACATCACATCTGTACTGCTCTTTGTGCTGCCTGGCTGCATTCCTATAAATCGGCTATCGGATTGGTATCTGCCAATATGGCTAATTAATAATTGGCTATCTATATTGGCTAACAAAATCTTTATTGGTTCACCTCTACTTTCTAAGGCAGCCTTTCCTTCAGTGTGCAAAGAGATGTTCAAAGTCTGTTTTATTGACAGTGATAGCATTTGCAACTTCACCAACCAGTGCTCAGAAGTCAAAGCATTTTACGTGTTTGCCTCTTTATCAGAGGTGTTCATTCCTAAGCCTGTTCTGTGCTATAGTTGGTTGTAGCTGTGTTGGTCTAAGGACATAGACAGACAAAGTTCTTTGGGTAGATGTGATATCTTTTATTAGATCAACTAAATAGTTGGGAAAATTGTTCTTTGTAAGCTTTTGGGCACAAACATCCTTCTTCAGGCATAGGGAATAATGTGTGCTCTCCTGGGTAGAACAGAAGCCAATATGCAAAGTACAGGTCTGTGAAAATGAAAATGTGTGGCAGTGAGGATAAGAGGGAATGGGGGACAAAAGGTGTGAGACAGGTAGGTGGGGGGTAAAAGGGGGGAACCATGCCATGCCAGGACAAAAAGTGACTTGCTAATGCATCTATTCTACCCAGGAAAGCACAAATTACATTCGTATAGCACATTTACTTGGAAAAATATGATGTAACCTGGTGTTTTCTGCATTAGAAGGCTGGGAGGATGTGGATTCAGATGAAGACTTAGAGACAGAAGGTGCTGAGATGGAAGATGATGAGCAGGTTGACATTGAAGGAACACCAGCCATGGGTGCAATACCAATCATGGACTGCTTGTTTTGTCTTCACCATTCGAGCTCTCTCATGAAAAATGTGGCCCACATGACAAAAGTCCACAGTTTCTTTATTCCAGATATAGAATACCTCATGGATCTCAGAGGGCTGATTAAGTACTTGGGTAAGTCTTTGAACCAGGATAAACATCCTGTATTCTTTCAGTAAATATCTCAGAGCTGAGGCATGACTGCAGTGTCGTATGGCAGTGGAACCCAGCTTTTTTGGACTGTGGGTCAGATGACTGGTCCCACCTCTACCTGTGGGCCAGATCCTGTCTGTGGGCCTGATCTGGTACATGGTACTGGCCCAGCCTGGGCTTGATTTCATGTGGCTGGATTGGGCTCTGGCTGGGCCATTTCTGCCCAGCTGGATCAGGCCTCAGCTTGATCCAGGTGTGTGGGAGCAGAGCCCACTCCCTCTGTGTGGGGCTGTCCTAGCCAGGGCTGAATTAGCCCTGTGGAGATTATTAATTTGGTGGTGGGGATGCTCTTCTGCCTCCAAATTTCTGGACTTGTGGGGGAACCTGCAAGCTGGATCTGGCACATGAACCAGAGATTGATGATCCCTGTCATATGGCATTGCTCATTTTCATGAAAATACATGGCTTAATTGTAGTGGATATGGCTCATGCCATGCTGCCAGGTGTGCCTGCGCAGCTGTGCACACCACACACCTTAGAGGGAACACTGGATGTGAGGTCCCCCTCCACAGTAAGCAGGTGTGAAATAATTGTGCTCACATGTTAGTTTGTGGCCAGATTTCTAACAGTGAGCAGATTCCTGCATCAGTTTTGCAGTGCCTGAATCAACCAGTTGCTAAAATATTTACACTGAAAGTGCTCAGTCCTCAGTTTTGTTACTTCAGTAGTGAATGACAACATGGACATTTTCCAAACCACATCAGTTAAGCCAAGGTGGCAAAGCATGGTAGGTGGAATGATTACTCTGACCAAACTAGAATACTGTTAATCTCTGCTCTCTACAGCCACAAGGAGCAGATATTGAGAAGAACTTTTGGCACAGAAAATGACTGTTTTGGATAAGTAAATGACCATAATTAAAGCTTTTTATAGCATTTAATAGAAAACTGGGTGTTGCATTGGGAGGCTTTGCTTAGCATATGTGGGGTCTTTTTGTTCTGTCATCTGAAATCTCCTCTAAACATACAGGCTTCTTCCTAGAGGAAGCCTTGTCGTTAGGGAACAGGGAAATCAGAGCTGTAATCTAATTCCTGGCAGTGATAGTTTTAACTTGGACTAAGTCACTTGCTCTGCCTCAGGTTTCATGCCTGCAGATCACCAACTACAGTTGATTATCAGAGAGACTGTAAACTCCAAGCATTCCCTTTTTCCAGGAGAGAAAGTTGGCATTGGGAAGATCTGTCTGTGGTGTAATGAGAAGGGTAAATCCTTCTACTCGACGGAAGCTGTGCAGGCTCACATGAATGACAAAAGCCACTGTAAGCTCTTCATAGATGGGGATGCAGCCTTGGAATTTGCAGACTTCTATGATTTCAGGTGAGGAAGTTCTTTCTCCAACTTGCATGGACAGAAATGGAGAGAGAACCCAGTCAAACTTAGAACCAGTTGCATCTACTACTAATCTTTTTAGCCATGAGGCCTCTTTCTGGTATTTCTTCTTGGGATACTGGTTAAAAAATATACTTGCTGATCAGGAAACTTTCTTGGAATCAAAGCTACAGTTGATTTCTAAAAACCTGTAAGTTTTTCTTACTGTTCTTAATCTGTTAACACATTCTTTCCAAGTAAGCAGGTGCATTGCTACCATCAGTATTACCGATTAAAATGCTATCTTGTACGTCCAATTGCTGATTTGGACAGTACAACTGTATAATACAGTTCATTCCCTAGTGCTTTGTCTTGTTCAGTTTTCTGTACATCAGTAAAAGCCTTGAGGTTATAAAGGAATACAAAAGCCAAAATGCAAATCTTGTATCATGGGGCTGCTGCCACATTAATAATGGTAGTAGAGTTCCCTACTGTAGATGCATCATATGTCAGCAGAAGATGAAGGGGGGGGGAGGTGGTTGCTGCCAGAATTTTTCAGTTTTCCAAACAACAGAAGCCTTTTTCAGATGGCTGCAGTTGCATATGCATACACTTTGTATGCTGGTTACCGTACACTGTTGGATAGTTATTTAGTACTTTCTGAGACACGCTTACCTTGGAATAGAATGAATTAAGTTGGGGTAGAGCTCTACATAGTGTCTGCTCCATACTTCCTGTAGAGTAAAGTCAAATTACTTGAAAGTAAAGGTAAGTTACACCAGTGTATCTGTTTTTTGTCTGCAGCAGTCATTAGTTGTAGCCATTTCTTCAATATGAACAGGCTTCCTGACACCAAAGGGTGAGGTGCCGTAACAGTGCCTACTGCCAACATGCATCTCCAGAGAGTTGTTTATGTGTCCATGCCAGGCACTGGTGTAATTTTATTTGAGAGCAGAACCTGAGCTAAATTACCCCCAGGACAAGGTATTGTGTATCTGCACTTGAAGCTTTAATGTTTGCTCCATGTTCTGTCCGTATCCTCTTAGAACAGTGGTGCTCAACCTTTTGGCCCTGCAGACTACGTAAGTGGGGCAAGGTTGGTCTGTAGGTCAGATCAAGCTCCATGTGCCAGGTTCAGGCTCTGGGACATGGCAGCACCCCCTCCCTGGTTCCCCCACAGCCTAGCACTACCTCCTCTCACCCCTGTGTGCCAGGATTGGTTCATGGGGGCCTGGCAATACCCTCTCCCAGCCCAGTGCACAGATATACTGTCCTCTCTCACCCCTGCAGGCTGGGATTGGGTCCCAGGGGCCTGGTGCTGCCCCCCCTCCCACCAGGATTGATCCCTGGGGGGCCTGGCCTTACCCTCTCCCACTTCAGCACACTGGAATTGGGTCCCAGGGGCCCAGAACTATCCCTGCCCACCCCTGCTTTCTGGAACTGGGCACCAGATACAGGGTGCAGGGCTCCCTGTGCATCTGGACATTTGGTGGAGGGCTAGTGGTGACACCACTGTCCCACCTCAAATTAACATACCTGTAGTGAGCTCCACAGGCTGCAGGTTGAGCACCCCTGTCTTAGAAGAAGGAAGGGAGGAGGTATTCTTGACTAAATGTCTGTTCTGTGTTCTTAAACTTAGCAGGAGCTGATGTAAAGAGCTTTGGTCTAACATGTATGTATGTATTTTCAAGCACAGGTGAAGGGAAGAGCTTTTGTTCAGCTATATTAATTTTGATCTTGAAAATGTCTGTCATGGTGGCGGTTGCTTTCCAAGCATGGGCTGGGAATTGCTGCAGACCAAGCTGTTTGCTCTATGCAGCCTTTTCCTTAGCACTCATTTTGCAGCTTCAGACTTTGTGCCACTGAATGGGGAGGAGGAAAGGGAATCTGTGATTACTGCTGATATTGAAATATAGATGTTATGGTGAAACCCCTACTTTAGATGGAGCCTGGCAGCTTTCTTGGTCTCTACAGATTTACAGTGCACCTGTTTTATGCAAAATGGTTCTAAAATGGGCTTTACCTGGTGATCACGTCATATAGCTGCTGTTGCTGTTGTTTCACAGGGCCAGTTACCCTGAATACAAGGAAGGGGAGGATGTGGAAATGTCTAAAGATCTCTCATCAGAGAAAAATTTAGAATACGATGATGACACGATGGAGCTGATTCTCCCTTCAGGTAGGCACAGTAAAAATCCTCCGTCAAAGATACCTTGTCACTCTGGAAGTGCTATATTTGCAGTTATTGCAAGCAGGGACACGCTGTCAGGTAGATTTCATTTGCTGATGTGAAACAAATGGTTTTGCATTCAGTTGTCACTGAATTTTGTTATTTCTGTTTTCAAACTGAAGAATTATTTCCTTTGTTTGAGTTTAGGTTATGCTTATTGGCTATCTGAACCTGAAATACAGACTTCTTTTCATGAGTTTGGTTGCCTCGGGCATTGTCTTTGGCTTCATTTTGTTGGGATTTTATGTTACTTTGACTCATTTACACGCAAGGAGCCTGTATATTTCAGTACAGTCTTTCTTGGAGAAGGTGTGAGTTTGCTAGTTTTTTTTCCCCCAAAATAGTTTGGCATTATATGGCCTGGTCACATCAGTTTGACATGCATTAGCAATGACTTATTCAGATATTAATTTCCTTCTACATCGATAAGATATGCTGCACATTACATGCTATGCCATAAGCATGGTACTCTGCAATGGTGGTTGGATATACTCTGTATATGTTTTAGTTCAGCCTTTTCCATTACCCTGGGAAGTACTGTTGGTACTGTCTTTGGAGGGGGAAAAGATTACGTTTTCTGTCAGTCTTAGAGTTCTTAATCTGTCACTTGAAATGGGTAAGTTGTGGCACCTCCCATTTGAGGGGGTGGTCTCTTTAAAGATTATCTGTAGTGGGGGACACTGCCTTTGTGTTCCCATTTGTTTTTTCATCTTTTATTCTGTTTATAATGAATAAAGTGGGTGTGTAGCAGGGGGGGCCATGAGTGCCACAAGGGGGTACAGGTCACTTCTGTATATGACACGTGGCAGATTGTAGAGAGGACAGGAAGCACAGTGGCAGATAGGGTAGGGAGCAGAAAGCAGAGCAGCAGATTGCAGCAGGGGAAGGGGATCAGCGTGGTATGTGGGGAGGGCATGATGAGGCTAATTTGTAGTCTGCCTGCCAAAAAGATTGGCCTCCACTCATGTGTAGTGTGACTTTAATAGCCAGGGTGTCTGGTTGGTTGGGATTTCTAACCCCCGAAAGGTAATGCCAGAAAGGGAGTGCCAGCCACGGGGTGGGTGAGGGGCCACTTTTCCACCCCCGTGCTTAGCTTTTCCCTGGGCTCCTTCCCAGCGTGGAGGCAAGTAGCCCTTCCCCTGCCCTGTGGCTGGCATCCCGCACTGCAGCCACTCACAGCCTGCGTGGGGCTGTTCTGAGCAGGCACAGGCAGCCCCACACATGCTGCAAGTGCCTCCAGCACGGGATGCCAGCCATGGGGTGGGCGAGGGCCGCTTCCCTTCCCCCACCCCCGCTCAGCACCACCTTGTAACCCAGGTCCACTGCCAGCCTGGACCCCGTTCCGGCTCTGGGCTCACCTGTTGGGGCTGTGTGTGGCAACAGCAGGTGCAGCCCCCTCCACTTGTCACACTGGGCAGTGTTTGCCACTGCCTCCTCTGGGCTGCCCAGCACATGAGCTCTGGATGGGCAGCAGCAGCCAACACTGCCTGGCACGGCAAGTGGGGGGTCTGCAGCTGCCGACGGGTGAGCCCAGAGCTGGCACAGAGCCCAGGTTGGCAGTGGGGCCGGTTTACAAGCTGGTGCTGAGCCTAGGGAAAAGTGGCCTCTTGCTTGCCCCAGGGCCGGCACCCTGTGCTGTAGCCACTTGAAGCCCACGTGGGGCTGCCTGTGCCTGCTCCAGACAGCCCTGCGAGGCCTGTGAGTGACTGCGTCAGGGAGCGCTGGCCATGGTGCAGGTGAGGGGCCAGTTTTCCCCGTGCTCAGCACCAGCTTCTTCCCTGCTGGCGATCAGGGAGTTGGGGCTGTGTGCTGCCCCCTGCCTGTTCCGTGGAGCTAGGGGCCACTGGGAATGAGCAGGTGTGGGAGCCTGTGGGAGCATGGGGCCTGCACCGGTGTCCCAGGGCCAGTGCTGGCAGGACCCAGAGCAGGATGGCAGGAGCACAGAGTCCCAGCCAGCAGGAGCTCTGTGGAGCTGGGCCAGCTCCCCCCTCTCCCTGCTGGTGCAGCCCAGCCTGGCTCCACAGACCCCTGCCAGCCTGCACCCTGCTTTGGGCCCCACCAGCGCTGGCCCTGGGACATGGGTCCCAAGACATTGGGACATTGGTCCCAAGATGGTGACCAGGGGGTGGGGCACCTGTCAAGGGGCGGGGCTACCCATGCAGCCCTCCACAGCCTGCCAAAACTGGGTAAGTGACCCTCTGCCAGAAGTAATTGCCTGCCCCTGAGTTAAAGGGACCCGGCTTAAATTTAACAATATGCTTAGAAATGTTTTATTTATTATGTAGGAGCAACTAAGCCCTAAAATTGCTAGAACTGGAAGATTTCTCTTCAAGTTTTGTTTAATTGCAGCACAAGGGTGACTCAGGAGAATTTGGAGAGCTGTCCTTTGTGCCTTTGAAAGTCTTTCTTTTGGAGTGGCAAATAGTGCCATAGTTTCCCTGTCTGTTTGCTGTAGATCACCCACAGTGACATACAAGGGAAGTGTTTAGGGGTAAATTAGAAGGGAAAGCAGATGCTGTGACTTGAGCCATTTCAGACTGTTTTACATGACTGAGTTTGGAGCTGCACAGTGCTAGGCCTCATTGTGAAGAGTGTGGCATAAGAACACAGAGTAGGGTAAAGTAAAAACAAGACAAGGTTCCCTAAAAATGTGCAATGTCATTGTGCAACGTCATCATTGTGGCAGGCCAGTAGGGGGTGCTCCTGCATTGAGCCATCCACCTTTACTGCGCCTGACCACCTTCCAGGCTCCAAGTGTCTCCCTGGGGGTGCCACATGTCTGGCTGACCCCTTCCTGAAGCACACCCGCTAGCCTGAGGGTAATGAATCACTAGTTGCTGGGTGGACTGGCAATTCCTAGCTCCCCAAGGAGCCCAAGCCTCTCACCCAGGTATGTGATGCCAGTCACGTAGGCAGAGGGAGCAGGTTTCCCCCTCCCCTTAGGAATGTATCCAGCTCAGGTTACCTAAAGAGATGGGGTAAGGTGTGTACCCTCTGCAGGGCCCTTCTTAACCAAATTGTCACAGGGCAGAGTTTTTGGGGAGAAACAGAGATGGCTTTCTGCCACAATCATCTTTGTCATCCCGTCTGATCGGCCATATTTTTAAGGGAGCTCTCAAAGGCTTAAGAGACAAAACCAATACAGAACTTATTGAGCCCCTATTACTTATGGTAAAGTAGCAAAAAAGAGACAAAAAGTACCCAGGTATTTTTAGTAGTGTTGGTCACCTTTTAGGCTTATGATGAGAAATTTGGGAAATAAGGTGCCTGGAATGGCAAGCTACATTTCTCAATAAATCATGACAGCAAGTAAGGTGCTGCTGGTTGAGATGTCCAATGATCCATGATAGGAAACCATTAGGGGGCAGTGTGAGACTGGAAATGTATTTTTTTTTTTATTCTAAAACGTGCAGCCATAGGAAGGCAGACATCTCTGCAGAGGTTCTGTCTCTGTTTTGTTACATGGGAGTGTGACAAGGACTTCAGATAAAAGCGTTTTTTATGGCATCACCATATGGATCTACAGAGTCCTAGAGAGTAGAGCTCAAGAGTTCATTTCTCCAGGCATCTATATCCTAGCACTGAAAGGCGTCATTTCTGTCACTGCCAAAGTAGATTTGGCTGATGTGAAACACAGGTCACCTAGCATAGGTGTTAACCTGCTACTTTAACACCAGGAGTCTTTTTAAAATTATCTGATTGCAAGGCTTGTAGATAATTGCGCAAAGTGCAAGGACAGATTAACAGCAGATGGAAAAGAGCACATTTAGGGGAATCAAAGTAATAAAAAATATAGTGCCAGGCCCTTCTCTGGCACTATCTGGATCTCCTCATTGTGATGACAAGCAGTAATTAAATGATTTTTGTGAAATCAAGTGAGTGACAAGCGCACATTCTGGCAGAGTACTTTTGAAAGGGAAAACCTAGATTTCATCATGCTCTAGTAAGGAGGCAGGGATGGATGGCATGGTGGCAGTTTTTCCTTGAGGCTGCAATTAACACTTGCTGTACTTAATCAGTGTTTCAGTGCTGTTACTAAGATAAACCATTCGTCATGTTAATGAACATCAGTCTGCCTCACTTTGGGGAAATATAAAAGCTGATATTTTGCCAAACCACAGTTTGCAGTTGTGGACAAGATCAGAAAACAAATATTTGTTTGCTTGTAGCAGGTGCTTACCCTTGTGGAAACAAGTCTGTCCTTCAGCCATGGTGGGAATTTGCCCTTCAAGCTTTTGTTTATATGTCGGCTTTTGATGTCCTGGTTCCTGCAGTACCCAGGGCCGGATTAACGCAGAGGCAAACTAGGTACATGCCTAGGGGCCTAAGTGAAGCCCAGTTGTGCTTATTTTACATATTATTGAATGAAAAAGTAATATAAATATACAGTGTTAAGTTAGGGGCTTATGAGTTTGTTTGCCCATTGAAAGGTTAATCAGGTCCTGTCAGTACATGAAGACTTAAATAATGCTCAAGAGTTTATATGAGTATTGAACTCTTACTCTGCAAGCTATATTGTGCTTAGAATCTGGGGTCTGTACTAGATTTTTGTGAGCAGAGGGATTTGCCTATTCAGTCACTTTATTTTCCCCATGTAGTTTCTTTTTACTACTTAGCCAGCCTCCCAAATTATCAGCATTCTTAAAAGATACAGGGATGGGGAATAATACTCCTTCCATCAAAGGACTAACACTCTGTGCCTTGTTTGTAATGAAATCAAGCTGCTCTAAAACTCTATGAGTGCTGTACCTCTTGAGTGCCGTAAGGACTTTGTGATCTATTTTTGACAAGAAAATGTAACGGGAAAGCTATCTCGCAACACCTGAACCAGAGAATGTGGTGATCAACGTTTGCCTGGCATTTTTAGGAGATGGAAGGCTCTGTGCCATGGAACTGAAATGAATCCCCTGTGACTGTGAGGCCTTGCAAGTAACAATAATGCGCACACTTGGAATGGGTGTAGTCATTAGGTAGCACGTGAGGGGCCCATTTCCGCCCTTCTCTTATGCAGTTCTGCACAGGTGAGATTTCACTGTTCCTCTCCATTGAGCTGCAAGAAGCAGAGAACTTTACTAAGTATATTGAGTCGTCATTAGCACATTGACCTTTAAAACAAGATCTGATGGCTTTCTAAATGAGAGCCTGTAGTTCAGTCAGAAGACATTGGACTCAAGGCAGGCATTACAGTGGAAATTTTAATGAGCTGTGTGAAGACGATCAGAAAGGCTGCCTTTGGGCCTTGAGAATCTATCAGTTCTGGATCAGTAATTTTGGACCATCCATCTCCCTTGAATTTTCTGCCTTTCATTAAATTTTCAGGGAGCCAGTTCTCTACCTGCATGGCAGGTCTCTTGAAGTGTAGCATTCTACCTTTCCTGTCTCCAAGATAAAGTGCACTAGAGGAGCTGCTACATTAATCACACACTTCTGTCATGGTCCTTAGAGTCTTAAAACTTCAGAGAGTCTTAAAAAGTTCTTCTTAACATTGTTATTTTCCTGAGTCTTTTGTGGTGAACTGGATTTGTTGACTTCAGAAGTTGCCCCATCATGCTTTTTTGTCACTATAACCTGTCCTCTTGTGTAACAGGTGCCAGAGTTGGTCACCGTTCTTTGATGAGATACTACAAGCAGCGCTTTGGTTTGTCAAGAGCAGTGGCTGTTGCTAAAAATAAGAAGGCTGTGGGCAAGGTGTTGCAGCAGTACAAGGCTTTGGGCTGGACCAGTGGGACAGGTATGTGGAAGAATTAAATCGGCTTATTAAACCTTTGAACTAACTGTCATCTTATCAGTCAGTGCTTTTGAAGATGTTGTCTTGTGCTGCTGTTCTAGAAATAAAGGCATTGAATTCTTTCAGTAATCGCTTTGTGCTGGCAGATTCACTGCCTCGCTTCCTAGCAAGGAGCAGTACCAGTTCTGCCAGCAGGAAGATAGGCTGCTGGCAGTTAAAGATGGAGGAGAGAAGCCCAGTTCTGTTGCTATGCTATTGCAAGGGTTTCATACTTTCTCCCGCCTCCTGGTATTGCTCCTGTGCAAGTCTTTTTTATTTCTGGTAAATGAACAGAATCCCTTGTAGACACGTGTCATTCCATTCATGTTTTAACATCCCATTGTATTTTTTTCAGAAAGGCAGCCCCTGCACACACACAGACCAGTCATGCCCATGCTGGTTTTTTTGTTGCAAGAGATGTACCTAAGTCTTCATTTTACATCAGTGATGTAAAATGAAATTTGCAGGGGTGAATCCAGCCTGAACTGCAACCAGAGACCTAGCTTGAAACAAAAGCAAAGAAATTGGCTTGCTTGAAATGGAACTTGTTACCATTCAACAGTTGTACAAATGATACTCTGCTTTGTCTGCTAATATCAATCCCTCTCTCAGCCCTTTCCCAGTTTCCCACTGTCATTTGTTTTCCTTGGAGTTTGCCAGTATATTAATCTTCACTGCTGCTCTGCCCACCATCTGATACCTTAGTCTCTGTGTCCTGGTGTCTTTAATTACAGATTAAATATTAGAGAAGTTCTTATGGAAGATTAGCCTAGAATTTAATTCTAGATGTGGCATTTTAACCTTGCTTGGGAGCAATGGGTTACAGACATTTGTATTGAGACTAATTGTCAGCTTTTCTTTGCCAGAGTTGGTTGGTTGGTTGCAATTAAGATTACTGATCCATTTATGATTGGCATCGTCAGAGCTAACAGCTTCTATTCTTGCCCTTCAGTACACTACTACATAACCCTGCATGAACTAACCATCTGACAGTTATCAACCTAGTCAGAGAACAATTATGAGATCTGTATTGACTTGCAGAGAATGGTTGCTGCATAGCGTATATGCTAAGAATGACATGTTGCCATTGTTTAGTAAAATAACTTAGGCCAACTGAAAGGAGCATTTGAGATCTCTGAATGGAAAGAGTTGAAAAATTCACATTATTCATTTAATTCATCTCTGTTTTTTTTCAGATAGATGGTAGAAGCCACTGTGAAACCAAGTTCCTTCATAACAACAGGAACTTGATCCTATAAATGATCTTTGTAGGGAAACCCCTGTGCTCATAGGCAGCTCTGTAGCAAGATGAGGGCCTGGGGGAAGGGAGATTAAACTGTCATTTACCTGACGCATGACTATCAATGAATAATTTCTCTGCTATGACCCTCTATAAGGACACTGATTCAAAATACCATTTTTTCTGTTAAGAGACTTGGGAAGGCGTTGAGCTGAAATAAAAAAAACCCTTCTCTTATGCTGGAATGAGAGTGCCCATAGAGGGGATATGTACTGCTATAATTATCAGTTTACCTCTTGCAGCATAATTAGGCTTAGTCTAGAGTATAAAGCTGTGCTGGCAAAATTTGAGTTTTGGTGATAAACCTTTGACTATCAACATTCTCAGCTACTTTTGGTCAGCAGAGCTACAAGCTGAGTGAAATAAGTCTTCTTCTATAGGCATTCACATACCTTCTGCTGGCTGGAATGGTCCTTTCAGCAGCTGGTGGCTTTCTTCCACTAGAACATGTACAAACCAGAGAAGTGTAAGGTGGGAGACCAGACCTGCCAGAAGTGTGGGGATAGGGCAGCTGTCTGCTGCCAGAGGCAGGGGAGTTATGGGCTAGGCCTTGGATTGCTGTAACTGGTAAACTTTTCTTCAGTTGACTGATCCTTAGACTTTAAGGCTAGGGACAGACATTCAAAAAGCCTGAGCCTGAATTGATTCAATCCTTGCAGGTTAGTCTAACCTGGTTAGGGTGAACCAGTTTGTAACCACACAAACATCATCTCTGGACTGAGGAAATGTAGGCATATGCCTGCAGTGGCTCAGGCTAGAAGCTGGGGGGCACTAGAGCAGCCTTCCCTTCCCTGTTGTAGTGCTGAACTGAGGGGGCAGGTGTGGCCTGGCCCCAGCAGGACACTTTGATTAGGAAGGGGTCCCCCACCCTCCTTGCTGTTCCTTTGACCAGGGACAGAGCCCCTACTGTGGCCTTTACTTACACAGCAGGGAGTTGCATAGCATTTATCAGCCCATCAGCAAAACAAAAACCCCTCTCATTAGTTCAGGCTCTTCTTAAACAACTTTTTTACAAGGAAGGAATGGAGGGACGTTACCAGCTACTTGTTGATTAGCTCCAAAAAGCCCTGAGCAGACTCTGACCTTACACAGATACCTCTCAGCATTAGCTAGCATACCACAAGCTACCAGAGCTCTAGCCAGGGAGCAGAGGGGCGGGCCAGCCCTGCTGTGGAGCTGATAGCCCTGTCCCAGGGCTAACAAGCATCTGGGATGCTGGGGCAGTCTGGTTTAAGTTAAACCAGGACAGGGTCTGGGACAGACATTGCATAAACAAGTTTGACCCAAATCAGTTAAGTCTGACACTACATTCAGCCAAGTTTATTGCAGACCGGCGTCAGCCATTTTCAGACTGGTTTATGTTTACTGAGTGTCTGTTCTGTTACAGGTTTAAACTGGTTTCTGATCTCTTAAACTGGTTTATGGGTAATGTCTGTCCCTAGCCCATGTCAGAGAGCAGCCTTGAAAATGACTAATCCTTATTCATTTTTCCCTCCTTTAACCAAAAGGGGCAGCATTAGCACAAGAGCGTGACATGCAGTATCTGCAGAGGATGAAGGCTAAGTGGATGCTGAAGACAGGAATGAGTAACAACGCTACGAAGCAGATGCATTTTCGGGGGCAGGTCCGGTTCTGAACAAGCCCCCCCCCCGGGTGCTGTATGGAGCTGCTGTTATGGGAGGAGATTTTGGTAGCTTCTGGCATGGGGATTCAGAATCCAAATGGACCTGGTTCCTGATCGATGGATTCTTCAGTGCTGGAGGTCTTCCTCCTCTCTGATGAGCTCTGGAGACTGTCTAGTCTAATGACCTGATGGTTGGCCTATCAAATTTTAAATTAATGTATCTTGAAGGATGTGGTAAGGGTAGTCACCTCTGATTTAATTACATTACATGCATCCTTTTATTGTTCTTCAGCAGATTCTTGTTAACAGATGGTTTTCCGGTGCCTTAATCATATTACAGAAAACTGGAAATTTCAGAGGTGTGAGGTGGTAGAGAGGGAGCTGAGGTCAAATTTCTACACCTACAAACCAGAGAACTGTAAGGCAGGAGACCAGTCCTTTAGCTCTTCAAATTAGTATGGAAAGTGGTTTCCCTTTACATGTTTGCAAAAGATTATTTAGAGCTGCATTTATAGACTTTTTAAACTCGCCCTGTATCAAGCAGTCGTGGAAAAGGCACTTTAACCTGGTGCATTAAAAATCCTTCCTTGGGTGTGTATTCAGGAAAGCTTTTTGGAACACTGAATTTTCAGCATGTGGAAAGTGACAAGTAATCTGTTCAGTTGTATTAAGACTGTGGAGGGATTTTGGTTCCAATTGTTTGAAGGGAGAACTGGCTGAAATCCTAATTCCAGTTTTGGATGATGAATATTTTTTTTACCCTTAAAATTCAGCCTACTGTCCCTTGTTTCCAGAGAACACTGGGAGGTGGGGCAGGG
Source organism: Crocodylus porosus (assembly GCF_001723895.1). Lineage (NCBI taxonomy): Eukaryota > Metazoa > Chordata > Crocodylia > Crocodylidae > Crocodylus > Crocodylus porosus. The sequence continues at coordinate 129,290,863 of NW_017728886.1, read as the reverse complement.
GAGGAGGTTGATTAAAAACATTACAGAGCTCCATTTAGGCTTTAATTTAAAAAAAATATTTCACATGCACACTTACAAGCTTGAATGCTTGAAATATTCATTTAAGCATGTGCCTTTCTATCATTTTACCTCCTGCAGGCCTCTAATGGATTGTTAAGGTTACACTAATGACTTTACTGATTAACTCCAATATTTAATCTTGTGCTGTACTCCTAAAAACCTGTCCCTGACCTGCTCTTGTACTGTTCTGTATCATCTTAATAAAAATATATGCAAATACCAGGTCACCATTTAGATGCACCTGGAGCTTTTCAAAAGGATTGGCTATAAAGCAGTGTCCAAACAAAATAAGGATTCTTCTGAACCAGCCAACTGAGAGTTAAAACTGTCTATGCATTTGGGAGAACAAGACAAGGGTCATATCAATCTTCTTTCACTGCTGCACAATTCTTAATTAAAGGTCTGTCATGAGCAGTTTGAAGCATTCCATGTTCCTCTAACTGGTTAATTTGTTAGTGCTCCAGGAAAGACAGTACATGTGTTCATTATTTAAGATTACAAGGATGGTGCAGAGAACAGCATGTATTTGGGTATGTGGAAGCATATCTGCTCAGCATACATCACTGCTACCTGAATTAATACAGGGCATGGTTTAGATCCAGCTTCTATTTCCTGAAATTAATCCAATGGCCTCTGCTATAGAGCATAGTTGGTTTAGATTGCTGGGTAAGACTATAACTCTTTCCTGAGATTATGTCTATAATTAGGGGCGCCTATACATGTGCAGAGAGGCTGCTCCGACACACTGTAATTACAGCATGTTGGAGCAGATTTGATTAATTGAGTCTGCTGGAACGTGGTAATTACTGTGCTACAGCAGATTCCAGTATCACGTGCATCAGCGTCCCTGTGCTGAAAATGGCAGCGGGGTGCTTTAACTAAAGCTTGTTCAGTGCCTTCAGTGGGGACACTGATACATGTGACACTCTGGGTGCTTTTATTAGAGCAGCCCTTGGAGCTACTCTAATTAAAGCACCACCTCCCCACTCCCGGAGCATGTGTATAAACACCCCTCAGGCCCTGCCACATAGTTTCATAGTTGGTAGGGTCAGAAGGGACCTGAGCAGATCATCAAGTCCAACCCCTGCCATGGCAGGAAAAAGTACTGGGGTCAAATGACCCCAGCAAGGTGTTCATCCAGCCTCCTCTTAAAGACCCCCAGGGTAGGAGCCTGCACCACTTCACTTAGAAGTTGGTTCCAGATCCTAGCCACCCTGACAGTGAAGTAGTGCCTCCTGATGTTCAAATTAAAGCTGGAGAGAAACCTGTTATAAAATTACTACACATTTCCAAGCACTAACTTTGCAGATGGTTGGCTCTTTTTATAGTTGGATGGACATTTTTATGCTGTGATTATTACTCTGCACATGTGGCCAGTTTAAATTTATTGTGCAATTAACCATGAATTGCATAATGTATGTGATGCGTGGTCGGGGTATAGGTTCTGCTTCACATGCGGTCATCACAGGGACTGCTGGATGCACGTGCATGGTATTGCCAGGAGACATGAACTTTGGCTCAGACAGTCTTATATGAAATACTGAGGTTCACAACCAGGACTGAACATCCCTTCTCTTTCTCTTGCAAATAAACTGATAATTTAAATAATTTCCTTCAGAATTAATCTGATTTTGGAAGTGGTAACACCTTAACTCCTTTAAAACTCAATGGGTAGGACATCCTGGTACTGCTCTTGCTTGTAGGTTATTCAGTTGTTAGACTCAGAACTGCTCCTGCTGACCTGTTCCCTCTCTTACTAAGGAGACCTTCAAAGACCAGCAAGTGTAGGGAAACACAGGATGTCCTATTTGCGGGGGTGGAGGAGCGTAGTTTGGCAGATTTCTTTCTCTTTGCCCTTTTAAAAAAAATCAGACTGATAATGTCCCTTTCCCATGCAGGTGAGGGCATATTTCATTGCTAGACAGTTGTCTTTGTTTAACAGCAGTGCTTTGGTTACATTTTTTTCAAGTGTGGAAGGTTAAATGTAAATGGTAAGTAACTTTTTATTTCTTTTAAGGGAATATGAAAGATTCAGAGTTACAACTTCAAGGGCCAAAGGGTAGGAAAAGCTGTCAGCTAAAGTAAAATTAAAATGCCTAATCAGTTGGCACCATTCTGCATGCTCATTCATTCCATCCTAGCATGCCAGGTAGGGCAGTTCAGATGCTCTTAAAGCTCTGAATGTCTGACTTTTTGTACTCTCTCTCACATTCACTTCTGGACCTAACCCAGTTTCAGACTAGAGACTTCTCTATCAGAGGGTTGATTTTAAGATGTGTGTCTCTACCCATGTTTTGCATACCAAAACTATGCCACTTTAGCCTGTAATCTCTGGATGAAGCCCATTACATAGTGGACTAGCAGGCCTTGAACATGGTGAGTAATTTATTAAAGAGTGAATTGTTAGCAGCAAGTTTATCTCCTATTTGGACTGGCCACATGTTAGTTCCCAGCCATTAGATCCTTATGTCTTTCCTAACTAGGTCAAATGTTTCTGCTGGTGGCAATACTATCAGTTTGTGATCAAATTCTCTCTCAATTTTTTCTCTAATAGCTAATCTTTACGCTCTTTAAATCTCACTCTGAGGCAGGTTTTTTAGTGTTCAAATCATTGTGGCTTTTTTCCAAACCTGTTTCAATTTTACAACTTGCTTTTTGACGTTCTAATGCCAAAACAGAACACTACTACTGGTTTAAAACGAAACCAATTAACACCAATTAACAATTAACACCAATTAACAATTAAATGTTAAATATGTTAACATTTATAAAGATTTGCCTCAAAAGGAGTATTAGGCACCCAAATACCTTTAACAGTCTAGCCCTGAATCAATATTCACTGTGATTTAAGATGAACTCATTGCCGTCTTTGGATGCTTCCAGAGCAGACTTAAAGTTTAGCTGTAAGAACAGCAGTGTTGGGGATGTGTACATAGCAAAAAAACCAAAAACACTGCTCAGCTATGTTTTGAGCTGAGCTGCGTGATGATTTTTAGAGTTATTCTTCCAATCAAAGATTATTTTTGGAGGGGGGAGGAGGGTTCAGCTTACAGTCTACAGACAAAATTAAGTCTGCTATACTGATTTCTAAAACCAGCGGAATACTTTTAACATTAAAGACTTTGATTGGTCTCTGATGTATTCTGGAAAACAACTGCACCCCTGATAATTGGCACAACACAGGACTTTCTCCCATTTTAACTTAGAACCTTTTTATATGTCTTGCATGAAGCTTAATACTTTCCTTCTTGAAGCTGAAAGTGTTTTAGAAATATAGACATTCTCTTGTGTACAGCAGAGGGTTTACGCCTTGTTGTTTCAGTAGTTGATAAGATGCAGTCTGAAATAGAGCTCTCTTTGCCACAATATGGCCTGTGCCTAACTGTCTTCCGTAAAAGTGCAGCTGAAGGAAGCTATAGATTCTAGTTTAAAAAAAGCATGAGCTTTAGTGGGTGATCTAATGAAGCACACAGTCAGCTATGAAAGCTTTTGCATCTCTGAAGGTAGTCTGTAAGATGCTGTCCTGACCTTTCTTCTGCCAGGGATTTAAAGGCAGGGTTTCTCCCTGTTGTTAACTGACAGAATCTCCTTGGAAGCAGTCTCATTCTACCTTTGTTCTTCTACTATTTTCAGTGGTTAAGATGCTGCTTTTATACAATATCATCTATTATCTGGCTATGGGGTAGGCAACCAAGAATGAAAACGCTGCAAAGTCGGCTGTTTTGAAAGGACAGATATGCTGTCCTTCTCCCCCCCCCTCCCCCTGGTGCCCTGCCCTGGCCATGCCACCATGGCAAACCACCTCCTGCCCATCTGGCAGCAGTGGGGGTGGTGGTGGCATGGAGTTGTGCCACCTATTGCTGCTGGGCAAGCAGGGGGGTGCATGGCTCCCAGGAGAGAGGCAGCAGGGCAGGGAGCCCCGAGCCCTCAGTGGGCAGCCTGCACCCACCACCACTCTGCTTGGTTCTGCTCCAGCTGTGCCACCTGGAGTGAGTGGGAAGAAAAAGAGGGGAGCTAGAGGCGAGCATATGTTCCACCTTTGCAAAAGGTCAGCCTAAAAACAAGGTGTGTGTGTTTTATTTGGGGACATGTTATCTGTAATAATGTAATATAAGGCCAGGAAGAAATGCTACTATGTGGCTCAGTGAGATAGACCCTGCCCCCATGGAAGGGAAGGGGCCCTGAGGTCTACCTTTAGTATTTAATAGTCATTGGATAAAATGGATAGATGGGAGTCATGGTTAATAGAAGGGGGAAGACATTGCTAAAGCATGCATTAATTTAGTTTTCATGAAGATTTCTTAAAGCAAACACAAGGACTTGAGTAACCTGAGAACTGAAATGCTTTAAGTAAACTACAAACAGGAGATATTGAGGTGCCATTAATGTCTGAGACCTCTTGTGGCAGGAATTGCCTGGACAAGAGTAGCTCAGATGATCCCAGAAGGGGAACTTTGCCATCAGCTGCAGGGAAAAGTTTCCTTCCCCAATCTGGCACTTTGCAAGAAATCAAATGTATAAGCAAGACAGACCAGACAAGCCTCCAAAAAAGGGCATCTTGGAGCACTAATCCATTCTGGCTAGTGCCCCACTTCCATTCATGGAGGACCTCTGATCCTTCAGAAGAAGACAAAAACCCAAATCCACAAACCAAGTGCATGTAGCGATTTGTGCACTGGGGATAAAAATTCCTTCATGACCTTGCAGATACATGGCTAAAGCTCCTGCCTCAGAATTTTGTCTCAATGCAAAGCCAAAAGTGCTGAGAGAAAATTGAGTTCACCCCAGGATCCCTAAAGGAAGACATAAGCAGGGGCTTTGGCCCATCACAACCATCCAACTCATGCAAATACATGTATCTGGGAGATTCTACAATAATTTTTTCTTAAAAGCGTTCTAAGCTCATCTCGGAACACCAAACAACAATGAAGCTACCAGCTTTTTGCTAAGTTCTGTCCGATCCATCATTGCTATTTCTCTGTCCCTGTAAGACCTTGTGGATGTATGTTGAAGTTTAACCCTTTCACTAAAATAAATACAATGAAATAAGTGTTTTGTATTACTATTTTCTCACATAACTTTTACTTAGTTATGGGATCTTTTACCTGAACTTCCAGCTCTATTCAGTTCCCTGTTGCTTGCTAATATCTTGCTAAGAATATAGATACATTCGCTACCTTGTGCTTGAAAGGTAAAAGAACCTAGTTTCTCCTGAACCTACATGGATTCAGCACTTGAGAATTACATACATTTGTCCCCTTAGCAAGTGCTGGACTGCAGAGAGCTCAATCATGCTTGCAGAGGATATAAATCAATGTCGCCTTTTGTCCATCTTTATGGGTCTGAAGACAGCAGGCAGTCCTATAAAGAGGGTGTGTGGGAGACCAGTAGCTCAGATCAAATGGGATCATAACAAAATTAATGATTCCTAAGAGATTAAAAAGAGCAGAGGGCAAAGATCAAAATGCTTGACATTGCTTAGTGTCTTTAGAAACAAGTAAAGCAAACAAGGGCTTTAAAAAACAGCAAGGATGTAGTGAGAGCTATATTTACAAAACTAGAGAGTTTAGTAACTAATCAATTATGGTGTCAGGCAGAGAACTTGCATAGGGACAACAAAATATGAAGTCATTCGACAACCACAAGGTTAAACATGGCACCAGTGCATTGTTAGCAAGCATGTCTTGGGGCAATTATATTTAAACTGGGCTGAATGTTTCTTTTCTTTTGGACTGACAAGGAAAAGTCACAAACATCCATAACCGTGACTTGTATTCTGTGGCTTGGGGGCCTTCGAGTTTTCAGCAAAGCTTCTGATTTTAGTATCTAACCAACACTATGCAGCTGGGAAGATGGACTGTACACCGAACTCCCAACCTCCTGGCACAGACTGATGCCACTTAAGATGCAATGAGTCTGTTGATGGTGTCTTAACTAGTAATCTGCCCACATGTTCAGGGAATTAATGATGCCACAAAAAGGGAAACCAACCACAAAAATATTACACAAAAATGTGTAATATTTTTGTGGCTTGTTTCCATCGCACCTTAAACTGAACATGTGGCAGGGTTAGGACCACACCAGGGTCTCCAACTAGCCATGATGAGGTGTCGGCTTATGCAAGATCAGGGCTTGAACCAGCCCTGGTGCTGTCTGTGCCAGCTGGCAATCAGCTGATTGTCAGACACTAGCTACCAACTTGCTGTGCATGGGTATCCTGGAATCTTGTTTCTAATCTCCCCCTGCAGTTCCAAGTAAAGCATAATTGGGATATGATTCCTGATCCCAAAATCACACATCTTGCCATACACATGTGGCATAGCAGGAAGAGTGATTCTTGAGATGGAGGACCCTTACACTGCTAACTATCTTTCCCCCTTAAAAGCCTGACCAGTAAAGGGAAATTATCAGATCAAAAGTGGAGTTCACGTGGCTTTGGGGTACTTTTGTAATCCTCCTCTGCTCAGGGTGTCAGACTGCCATATTTGGGGTCAGGAGGGAATTTTACCTCATGGTCCTGTTGATATGGTCTGCCTTCCTCTACCTGGAGTCTCTTGATAATATACTGAGAACCTTTTATAGAAGCAGGACATTAGCTACCATGGTTTACCTGTGGCAGGTTATGACATTATGTCGTGTCAGGGTTTAGATTATGGATTGTATAGGGTTTGGGTAGGGCTGATCTGCCTCAGACAGGGACAGCCCTGCTTCCCTATTATTTTCTATAATTCTATGATCCTGAGCATGTCACAAAGGTTTGACTTCAGAGTAACATAATTCATGTGAAGATTCTAGCTCATCTATTATTGGCTCTCCTGGAAAAAAAAAATCAAGTACACCCCAGACCTGGCCCAACTTGACCAAGCTACATACACCAGACTTGCGTGTTACTTCCCAACCACTGCGGCCAGCATGTTTTAAACCTCTATAATCTAAGCAGATGGCCTCCTGTACCTCTAAGTACCTTCCCAGCACCATCTCCTCAGAGCCTGAACCTGCAGTCAAACTGCCTGTCTCCTGAGCCCAAGCATTGATCTCTTGTCCCATGGCTAAATCACTCCCTTCTCCCAGAACTAGACCAGAAGGGTCACACCTTTACTGGTGATCACTTTACTCTTCAGGAAGAAAAGTAAGGAAGCAGATATGCAAATGATTTCTGAGCACACAACAGTTCCTACAAGCTCCAAAGAAAAATAAGAAACCCAGCTTTTATTTCCTGCCCTCAGTTTCTTCACCGCTCGGAAGCGTTCTTTGAGCAGGCATCAAGACCTTTGCTGTTGCCTGTGATGCTTGTGTGCAGTTTATGGTTCATCTTCTGAATCATTGAGTCCTATCAGCCTAGTTTGGCTTCTAGTTTACCTTTGGTTAGATCCATACTTTAACCAAGTTCCATCCCCTCTTGGCAAGCTGTTTTATCTCTTCCCAAGTTCTGCCCAATGCTTTCCATGTGGTGCTACAGGCCTGTTTATGCATGCCTGTACCAGCAGCCTGGCTTTTCTCTCCAAACCCCAGAATTCTGCAGCCAGGTAAGGGAAATCTGTCTTTTCCTGGGCAGGCAACACCTTTTATCTCAAGCTGTTGCCACTTAAGCAAACTGCCTTTATGACTAACTTGGACAGCCAACCGCAGTCTGGGAGGAAGCAGGGGGTAGCCACCAAAGGAGGAGTATATCTGCTTGGCTCACATTTGCAGGGAATCTGTTAGGAAGGCCAAAACGAAAATGGAACTCAGGCTGGCTGCAAAAATGAAAGACAAAAAAAAGTCCTTTGTTAGATACATAAGGAATAAAAAGAAGGCAGTATAAGACCCCTACAGGACAGATTAGGGTAATTGGTAACAAAGAGGGACAAAGCTGAGCTCCTAAACGAGTTCTTTGAATGTGTTCCTAAACACAGATAAAGACATATCTTTCAAAGGGGCTATAGACAAACACAAGAGGGCCTCCAACCTACCAACGGTTAGCATTGACCTAGTGAAGGGGCTTTTGGAGGGACAGGATATGTTTAAGTCAGCAGGCCCAGACAATCTTCATCTAAGGGTGCTGAAGGAATTGGCAAGTCATCGCAGAACCACTGAAAAGGTGGTTTGAGTACACATGGAACTCAGGCCAGGTCCTGGGGGACTGGAAAAAGGCCAATGTGCCCTTCTATTTTCAAGAAGGGAAGAAGGAATGAGCTGAGTAGCTACAGGCTGGTTACCTCTTTCCTTGGGAAAACCTTTGAAAAAATTATTAAAGATCACATTTGTGGGAGTCCAGTAGGAAAAATAATGCTGAAGGACTACCTTTCATAGCAGGAAGATTCTTGTTTCTTTTTATGACTAGGTCACTAAATGCTTAGATGCAAGAGTTGAGGTAGATGTCATCTACTTGGATTTTAAAAAGGCCTTTGATACATTGTCACATCCCATTCTTATAAACATATTAGGTGATTACTACATGGTCAGGTGGGTGGCGAATTGACTTTCGGGGCGCACACAGGGGGTGGTGGTGGACGGGCTGTTTTCGATGTGGAAAGATGTGGGCAGCCCAGGGTTCGGTCCTTGGACCAGTACTGTTTAATATCTTCATCAGTGACTTGGATGAGGGCATGGAAAGCACTCTGTCCAAATTTGCAGACGACACCAAATTATGGGGCAAAATAAACATGCTGGAGGGCAGGGAGTGGATTCAGACAGATTTGGACAGATTGGGAAAGTGAGCAGAGCAGAATAGGATACAGATAAGTGTGAAGTGCTACATCTAGGGAGAAAGAATCACCAACTCACTTGCAGACTGGGAGGAGACTTTCTAAGTGGCACAGCAACAGACGGGGCTCTTGGTTAACTCCAGAATGAACATGAGCCGTTAATGTGACAAAGTAAAGCCAACCACACTCTTTCATTCATTAGAAGGTGCAGGTCTAAGGAGGTGATACTTTCCGTCTATGCGGCATTGGTAAGACCACAGCTGGAGTACTGTATCCAATTCTGGGCACTTCAAGAGGGATGTGGATAACCTTGAGAGGCAGGCTATTCATATGGTTAAGGGCCTACACAGGATCCTGCAAGGAAAGATTGAAGGACCTAAATCTCTTCAGACTCCACAAAAGAAGGCTGAGAGAGGATCTTGTAGCTGTCTACAACTTCAGTGGGGGGCAGGGGCAAGAGCAAGAAATAGGGGACACTGTTTCCCATGGCACCCCTTGGGGTTACTAGGACCAACAGCCATAAACTGACAGAAAGCAGATTTAGATTATACTTTAGGAAATATTATTTATGCTGAGGGTTGCCAAAATCTGGACTGGGCTTTGAAGGGAGGTGGTGCTCTCGCTTACCTTGGAGGTCTTTAAGAGGTAACTACACAAGCACTTGGCTGGGGTCATCTGACCCAGCGTTCTTTCCTGCCCAGGGCAGGGGGTCAGACTAAATGATCTACTGAGGTCCCTTCTGACCCTAAAAATCTATGAAATCTATGAATCTGTTGAGAGCTAAAGCCAAAAAAAAAAAAAGAGGAAGAACTTGGCTGGCTAAAACAGGGCCTGGGCAGACACAAAGTACTGAAGTCCAGAACTGCAATCCAAAAAAATACTGGGAGCAGCCCATGTTTGCCCTTTAGGTATCTAGTCATGTGCATGTCAAGAACTGCCCTAGCCTGAGCCCTTGCCTGCCTACTAATACTCACCTGGGCGCATCTACATGAGACACTAACTGCACAGTAGCCTAATAACACACGCTAAGCAAAAACCCAGTGCCATAGCAAGTGGGGAAGTGAGCGGGGCAACCACCCCAGATACGAAAGCGAAGGGGTGCCAAGAAGTGCTGCCCAGCTGGAGCAGTGCCTGGATGGGGCCTGGGACAGAGTAGCTTGTTTGGGGGGGCATGGGGATGGGTTCCAGCTGTTGCGTGCATGTGCCCCCACCCAAAACTGTGTGCAGGGCAAGAGCGGGCAGCCATTGCAGTAACTATGGTGCATTAATCATAGAATCATAAGTAGAGTCGGAAAGGACCTTGTAGATCTTCAAGTCCAACCCCCCCGCCTGGGCAGGAGAAAAACTGGACTCAAATGAGTCCAGCCAGGTAGGTATCAAGCCTCTTCTTAAAGACCCCCAGGGTAGGAGCCAGCACCACTTCCTCTGGAAGTTGGTTCCAGCTCCTAGCCGCCCTAACTGTGAAGTAGTTCCTGCAGATGTCTAATCTAAATCTACTCTCTAATAATTTGTGTCCACTGTTCCTTGTTATGCCAGGGGACGCTAGGGGAAACAGTGTCTCCCCCAAACTGTTCTGGTCCCCCCTAGTGAGTTTATAGACAGTCACCAGGTCCCCCCTCAGCCTTCTCTTGTGAAAGCTGAACAGGTTTAGGTCCCGTAGTCTTTCATTGTAGGGTCTACCCTGTTGTCCCCGGATCATGCGGGTGGCCCTCCTCTGGACCCTTTCAATGTTGTCCACATCCCTCCTGAAGTGGGGTGCACAGAACTGGACTCAGTACTCCAGTATCTCATAGAGGGGGAGGATCACCTCCCTGGCTCTACTTGAGATGCACCTTTGGATGCACGACAAGGTCCGGTTAGCCCTGCCAACCGTGACCTTGCATTGTCGGCCCATGTTCATCTTGGAGTCAATAATGACTCCAAGATCCCTTTCTCCCTCTGTGCTCTCAAGA
>NW_017728886.1:129264311-129278579 GCF_001723895.1 Crocodylus porosus | reverse complement strand
CAACCACCAAATTGCCCAGAGAATCTTGCAGGGGCACCACATTTCCCGGTGCTTTCTTCATCCTCTCTATATTTTTGAAAAAGGACTTTTTATTATCCTTGATCTTGGATGCTAGTCCTAGCTCTATGTCCGCCTTAGCTTTCCTGACAGCCCCCCTACAGGCCCAAGCAGAAGAGGTATACTCCTCTTTGGAGATAGCACCCCCCTTTTGGCAGTCAGGCATTCCCGGACGCTGTTGGTGAGCCGGGGGGCTTCCGGGCACTCTTGCCCCCCTTGCTTCTTGTTGGGATGGACTCCCCCTGGGCCCTGAGTATCGTTTCCTTAAGGAATGACCTCTCATCCTGGATACTGAGTTCCCCTGCCCTCAAGGACCCCAGCGCCTCATCCACTAGTCTCCTCAACTTGTTGAAGTTGGCCCTCCTAAAGTCTAGGGCTACCATCTTGCTGCAGGCCCTTGACACCCTGTGCTGGATGGTGAATTCCAGCTAGTGATGATCACTATCGCCCAGGTGGTCAAGAACCTGGAGGCCCCTTACCAGGTCATCGCCTGTGGCCAGGACCAGGTCCAACAGGCCATTTCCTCTGGTGGGACCATGCACCAGGAACATCCTGGCTGACTGTTCCTCCCAGCAGATGTCCAGGTAACTAAAATCACCCATGACAACTACATCCCTTGCCTTAAGTGCCTCTGCAAGCTGGCCCAAAAATTCCCAGTCCAGCTCCTCCCCTTGGTTGTGGGGTCTGTAGTAGACCCCCACTGTCAAATCGCTCTCCTCACAGCCCCCTTGAATCTTGACCCAGAGCACTTCAGCCTGCCCTTCCTCTGACCCCATTCTGCTGGCACTGGATGTGTAGTTCTCCTTAACATACAGCACCACACCCCCACCTTTCCTTCCTTCTCTATCCCACCTGTAAAGCCTATAGCCCTTAATGCTAACTGCCCAGTTGTGGGACGAATCCCACCACATTTCTGTTAGCCCTATGACATCTGGGTTTGAACTAGCTATTCTGAGGGCAAGTTCCTCCTCTTTATTCCCCATACTGTAAGCATTGGTATATAGGCTTTTAAGGCCTTGCAAGACTGTGTGTGCCACCCCCCCTGATTAGGGAGACTGTCTGGACCCCCGTTCCTTATCTTAGCACTCCTTGCCTTTGTCACCCGTCTTGCTCGGATGGCGTCTCCTCGTCTTCCTGCGTCCCCCTCCTCCCCCAGCGAGTATGAATGAAAGTGTAGATGCGCCCACCTAAATCCTAGCATACTTCAGGAACGGGATAAAACTACACCTAAATCCCCTGAATGACTCAGTGCAGTAGGCCTGGTTAGAGCACGTCACATGCAGACAGGATTGGGTAGCCACTACGCCCAGGACTATTTCTGATTATTTGTAGTCTAGTGAGTGTTTAACAGGAAATGCATAAACAGTCCCAGGAGCAGGGACCAAAGCCCCTACTCCTTACTTCCAAGTCTTGGAAAGGTGCATGCACCTTTTGCTTGATTGCTCTATCTTCGAGACCCTGTGAATCTTTCGTTTATTTCTGCACAGCTGTTTCTGGGAGGTGGAAAATGCCCCATTTCCACAGAAAAGCACCAAATGATTCAGGAGCCTAATCCACAGTGTCCCTCGAAGTTTCTAAAATGTTCCTTTCCTCGTCATTAGGATCCTTCTATCAGGTGAAACCTCTCAGAAACAACCAAAAAATCAAAGAGTAGAGTTATTTAGAAATATGGGCCGAAGAATAAATGTTATTAAAGTGGGTGTTTCCTACAGGAGTTAAATCAGCAGGAACATTTCTCTTGTGCCCATTTAAGTGAAACATATGAATGAAACAGTGCAAAGACCAAAATCCTAGCCCTATATTTATATACCTAGCTGCAGCTATTAACTGCAAATTAAGTGAAATTAAAAAAAATCCCATTATTTTGTGATGAAAAAATCCAGTTTTGATTAGCCATGTTGTTAACTGGCAAGTGCAAGAAATTACCTTTCACAATGCCGAAGTGTCACCTGAATGCAGTAAACCTCTTCTGAACAAGGTATAAATTAACTCTGCCCGCACACACTCTGTTAGCAGCTTTCTAATCCTGGCTTTTTGTGAACCTTTGAAATAGCCAAAAGGAAAAGGAATTGTTCAAAAAGAGGAATAAAATTTTAAATGAAAATTAAAAAACGAAGAAGAAAAAAATAAATTAAAAAGAGGTTTTTGTATTTTTCAGCCCACTGCTCCTTAACACACACAGGGTCATCTGTGTCACAAGTTTTGCCTGTCAGCAGCTTGAGGTGCAGTTCCCAACAAACCCCTCCACTGATCTTCTCAAGACTTGGCAGGATTTGTGGCCTCAGCAGGGCTACCACCCCTGCAGTTTTCACCCCCCTGTGGTGTAGCACATAGATGTGACACAAGTTTTGCTTTCAAGAATTTGGGGTACAGTTCCTCCCAAACCCCTGGACCTAGCACCTTGAAACTTGGCAGGCTTCATGCTCTCAGAAGAGGCTACTACCCCTGCAAGTTTCATCTAAATCAGACAAAAACCAACTAAGTTACAGATATTTCATTGATTCCCCATTATACCCTATGGCCGGATCTCCTAAGCGGCTCCAAAGCTTTTCCAAAGCGGTTCAGAAGCTCTGAAACACTTCAGAAAGCCTAACAAAGTCAGTACTTTGATCCGGACATGCTGCTTCAGACGCCAAAGCATCCAAAGCTTCTCCAGATCCTAAGCACAGTCCAAAGCCTTGCACAGCCCTAGCTGAGCTGTGGCAGGAGGCAGGATGGTAAGAAGAGAAAAGTCTGAGAGTACTATAGTGAGAGGAAGATTTAGCTTTCTAATATTTATGCATAGTGAATTCCCAAGGGTCTGCAGCCCTCGCAAGGAATAAAGCGACCCTGTGGTTTATGAGGGCCTAACACGCATGTACCAAGACACTAATATGGCTAAAGAGCTTTAGAACATTAAGGAGCCAAGAAGGAGAATTATTACCAAAAAAAAGAACAAAAAAAGGAACAATTGCATTATTTTCTGTCTCTAAAGCCCTGTGTACAAGGACTGTTTCATATCCTTTCCTCCCCCCCAATAAAATGGGCTCTGAAGTAGATGAGGAACATATTTGATTTGTCTCTTTTTTGAGGTCCTCCTTTTTACTTATTACAATACCCATATGTTTTGCAACTGCCAGTGTAAAGGCAGAACGATAAATGACTGAACATAACATGGGAAGGATGGATTGATTGCATATTGATAGCCCAATGTATGGATTTTCTGTAAGAAATTGAGGAAATGAAAACATCTAAAAAGAAGCAAAATCAAATATGTTAAGCTTCTCAGTTGCTTAATGTTCCTCAGCCACGTAAGTGTCTCAGTTCATTCTAGGAGGCCTAGGAATGGGTGAGGATGCCAGAAGATTGAAGTGATGTGGAGGTTGAGTGAGGAATAATAGTATGTCGGCACAGGAGCAGAACTTACACAAGTCTGGGAGGTGAGACCTCTGTCAGGGGTCAAAATCACCTCACTTAAATTTGGGAAAGGAAGCATCACGGACAGGAAGTTCAAAAGTAAAAATACAGACTCAAGCACACAATATTTCTGGGCCAGAAACCGATTTTTTTTTTTTTTTTTTTTTTACACTCTCATCATTTTGGAAGTCTGAGTGTTTGAGGCTGGCATAGTAAGTGTTTGAGGCTGGCACTGCTGCAACTTCCCTTGATTTCAATAGAAATTAGTTGCCTAAATAATTTTAAGGATTATATCTGAGCACTCAATGTGCTCAGGTTTTCTCCAGTTTTATGCCTGCATTGCTCCACTGATGGAAATTATTTTGTTCAACAGGTACATACTTATAATGTATGTATCTGCTCATCAGTGTTCTAGCTAGAACATATTCCCTGACCACCGATTTTAGAGTTTAATAAAGGCGCTTCCAGTTCATTTAATAATTTGTCTCTGGAGAGTATTAGTCTTTTCAGAATAAATTGAAAGGAATAATAAACTACTGCTTGCTTTGTACAAGAACCAATGCAATGTCTCATTTGGAGATGGGCAAGGAAAGAAAAGCTAGGAAATCTCACCTTATTCGAATTTGGCAACATTATACACCATTTGTGAGCCAACATATCATGCAAACAGTTATTGCCAGCTCATCTCCATAACCTGAATAGCAAATTGGCTGGACTAGTCCGAGTTGCAGTGAGAAGCCTCAGTAGGATGAGACTGCAATTTCCCTTGTTTGGTTGTTGCATGGTTTCCCTGTCAGAGAACAGAGCATGTGATTCATTTTCTGTGCTCAGGGGATCAGTGCTAAAAAGAGAGATGTCAAACTTTACATAAACCATGTAAAGCCAGGGGTGTCATTATCTCCAGATGCCAATGAGATCAGAACAATCTTCAGCTGACCAAAACCAAAAAAACCCTGCTTTGGGTTGAAAACTGCTGTGCTTTAGTTTTAGCTTGCTGGCTGAAAACTCTGTATCCAATTCTGAAAACTCTATGCAATTTGCATTCGGTGTTTAAAACTACTGTCTCTCATTGTGCTCAAATAACTCATTGCTGACCTAGGAGGCAGGCTGGCAATACTGGCAATTTCATAGAGAACAGACCTCAAATAAGTTAGGAAGTCTATTGCTTCCAGAGGCTAGTAATTGCAAATATTGTCCTATTACCTAATCTTAGCTCTGTGGCATGCCCCCTTTTCTGCTAAAAGACAAATCTAGCCTTCTAGGCCAGGGGTTGGCAATGTTTTCCAGCAGCATGTCAGAATCTCAGTTTCTGTCTGAGAAAGGCTGGCACTAGGACCCAGCTGCTACCAAACACTACCAAAACACTATGGCTCCCTGGGTGAGGCCCTTAATGCATTACTTCGGGAACCTGACAAATTACCTTTTGCCATTAGGCATATAGTAAAGGTATTGAAAATGCTTTGCTTACTCTGAATTTGCATGGCACTACCTCTTTCTTTTGGATAAGCACTGATGACATTTGCTAGATTGAAGTTTTGCCACAGTGCTGGCAGAACAAACTTGCTTGCCACTTTAATGCAAGGCAGCTCATCAGTACTATTAAGACAGATGCTCAGCATCTGATAAACTGGCAATTAAAACTCTAAGGCAATCCAAGTAATATGTTTCATTTTGCTGGTAAAATGAAAAAGTTTGAGAAATGGAGCAATTACAGCAAGAGAGGTCAGGGCATTCTTGACTGACTTTGTCATTTTTCAGTGGAGTGGCTTCCTATTTCTGTCAGTGCAAACAAAACCAGAATTGGGAAGAGAATTTATGCATGCATCTATATGGAGGAAGATGATGCATGACCTTAATATCGATTATGAACAGCTTTTTATTTCTTTCCCCTTTGCCCATGCTTGAACCATTAGAAGGATTCAGTTTGTTTGAAAGTACTTTACTTATCATATGGGGGAGAATAAATGAGGGTGTCTCCATAACCATGACTGATTTGCAGGTAATTGTAATCCTCAGTAATATTCGTTTTGTATAACACCAAACACATAGATTAACTGTGAATCATGGGCCACATTATCCCCAGAGTAAGGTTACAGGAGTATATGGTTAGATTTTGTCATTCAGGTCTAAAGGAATCAAACAACATAATGCCATAAGGGAGACTGTGGGCTTTTCTGCATCAGCTCTGGGATGCCCTCAAAATGGCTATCATGAAGTTCACCCCACCCCACTTCTGCTCTGTGAATATCAAATCCTAGAAATGAGAAAACAACTTCCTTAGAGCAGCACTGAAAATGTGCCACTAAGAGACTCCTGTGTCCCAAAGAGACCCCTGTGAACAGCTCCAGGCATGTGCTCAGAGCTGCTTAAGCGTTTGGAAAAACATGCTGCTTAGAATGTCCAAATACTGTTTAATCCTGAGGCAGTCAGACTTACAAGCTTATTTTAAAGCTGCCTGGAATGCTTCAAAAGTATACATGGAAAATCAAGTATTCTTTTGAACTGATTAATTTTAAACTAGTTGAGTGTTATGTGTAGGTACCAGTAGTCCATAGACAGGTCTGGTTGGTCCCTGAAGCTTTCCACAGTGCATTGCTCCCACCAGCCCCTTCCCCTAACTATTGTAACTGGCCACTGTGATGTGCAGCCAGAACTCTTACAATCTTTTGATCAATGACCAATCTTTCCAACAACCAGCTGTGTCCTCAACTGCAGCCCCTTATCCTGCCTCCTCAGGTCCTGGAAAGGCCACAGCATGGCTCTGTCAGATTCCAAGAATCTGCAAATTCTGGTAAATACTGTTAGACCCTGACTCCATGTGGCGCCTAACAACTAGGGAGACGAAGATTCAATCACTCATGGATCTTGTTGCTCGTTAGCCAGAGCAAGCAGGGAGCAAATGTTACTTGCACACATTGCTCACAACAGTTTTATTCAGAATGGAGACAGCTTTGGACTAGCTCCCAAAAAACCCAACAAACTGGGGAGCCACAGTGAACATTAGTTTTTTTTCACATTTTATACACCCTGGTTCATACTCATTAACATTCACTCTACCTTTATCCCTCCTTTTGTTCCACCCATTTCTCCTCCCATTTCAAGCTCCACCTCTGTTTACTGTTTACTTCATTAGCTTGGATTTGCCTATGCATTTCACTCATTTACATGCCTCTCTCCTATGAGCGCATGCGTAAGACTTTGTCCCCGGCTTCCTCCTGTCACTTGCTGGTTTTCTGGTTTCTTGCTGACTCCTTCCTTCATCTCCAAGGTCTTGCTTCTGCTTTATCTTCTGATGATAGCTGGTGGGCTATGATTCCTTCTTACACAAGGAATCATGCATCTTGCACACTATCCCATTGTTAGGAAACTGCTTACTTAAGCATTTGCAAAGTTACTTTTAATATATCATTTTGCCTTGTGGTCAGCAGCTTTTGCTGAGACACATAAAAAAGCCTTTATTCAGCTGCAAATCCAGTGCTCCCCAAGATCCAAATAGTGTCATTCTAACAAATACCTTGTCACAAGCATACAAAAAATGAAAGGAAGTCCCTGGAAACGAAAAAACATGTGTCCAAGCCTTTCCTGTTTCCCTAGGCATCCCACGTCAGTTGAGCACACTGCAAAGTATGTTCACATGTGGGCTACTGAATTTTACTCCCTTCATGTTAGGAGAGAAGAACAAGAAGAAAAGTGAAAACTTCCCCAACCACGGCTCACCTGCTCTGTGGGGACCCCACTAAAGTATGGGTGCAAGCATTCCCACCCAACATAGCCACTGCAAGCTGGATACAGGTCTGGATACTCATTTACACCCTTGGTGGCAGAAATACAGGACTTCACACATCATTCCCAATCACACAGAATTACCCATTCCTCGTCTGTGACATTTGGAATAGTTCAATTTGTGACTGCACAGGAAGAGGCATCATTCTTGGGAGCTGCTATGCAGAAGTTGGAGCAAGTATATGGGGCCTCCTTCAGAGCAGCATCAGAGAGGTGGAATCAACATGCTAGAAAGCCTGCTGCTAAAGTGTGCCCCTGCACTCACCTCCACTCTCCATTTCTCAGATAAAAGGGACTCAAAGTGTGATTGAAACCAGTCATGACATTGTGCCTCTCCAAATTCCAGCTTTATATTTCTTCTTTTAGTGACAACTGCCATTCCAAGTGAATAAATAATGCCAACATTAACAAGGCAGAGGCAGCTCAGTGGCTCATTCACTCTGGCTTACCTTTTTAATATTGTTCAAAGTACAAAAGAGCAGCTCATCTCCTCACATATCTTTACTGATACAATTTATAAGCAGAAATGTTCCTCCCACTTACAGACACTCTCTGGGAGCAATAATAAACCATAAATACTCACGCTGGAAAAACTGTCCCTGGTAATCAAAGCCTTCCCTTTGTATACTATTAGCATGGTTAAACCAGTTTGTGCTGGACTGTAGGAGACAGGAAGAAACAGCACGTAGATCAGCAATGAGGATCTTACAGATTTACTGTGAATTATTTACTAGTTGGAATGGTGATAAGCAATTTATCACTTTAACCACATGTGTGGTAGAGCACTTAGTTGATACGTGGTCATTTGCACCAGTGCAGTATCACACCTGGGATCCATTATTTCATTTGTATCCAGTTTCCTGCACCTGCACACACAGATGAATAGTTATAGCAGCAAAAGCATTTAATAAAGGTATTGCTCTCTGAGCTTTGGAATATATAGCACAGGGAGCACAGCTCACCCTCACATGTGCTGTTTCTGCAAGAAAAGGAGAAGACAACACTCTTCCACACGACTTGAAAGTCTTCAAGCTTCTCTTCTTGGAGTTTTAAATGATGCAATGACCGTTGCAGCATTTTAGAAGCAAGTTTTCCAAGGAGGAGTCGCTTAGGGGCCTTGCTGATTAAGAAACAGACATTCCTAAGTAAATGTATTAGCTGAAATGCAAAATGAGTCCTATTCCAAGAAAAATTTGCTGATCAGCAGCACTAGAGAGAGAATCAATCTCCATAAAAGAACTACCGCTCATATTCTGAATTGCTTCTGCGGTATTCAATTATATGGACAACCATTCCACTAACTATTCTGTAAAGATCATTTAACTAACTTTCCTGTAGATGTGAAGGACAGTTAAAACAACTACTCGGTCTTTTTTCCTTACCTTCCATTTCTGTTGTTTTTCTTCCTCCAGGAAGGAACCGTGTCCTGGATGAAACTACTGTCTTGGATGCAAATGTCTATTAAATACAGTCTCCCTTTAAATGTGCTCTGCCCCTGTTTTGTGCAACAGAAATCAAGGACAATAAGAATCCTGTCTTTAGGTATGTAGGGAACAGGAGGAAAACCAATGCAAGCTTGGGGCTATTGCTTAACAACTCAGGCCAGCTTCTTACCAATACTCAGGAGAAAACTGAAATCCTGGAAGACGTCTTTGTTTCGGTATTTCACCAGATTAAGTGAAAAATCATACCAAATAGGATTCAGAATGGGCATGGTGAGAATGATTGCCTTCCTACTGTTGACTTTGAACTGGTGTGTGATCAGTTAAAAAATTTAGACATTTATAAGTCAGCAGGACCGAATGAACTTTATCCAAGAGTGCTGAAGGAACTGGCCGAAGGTATCTCAGGTCATCTGACAAAAATCTTCCAAAACTTGTGGCACTCAGTGGAAATCCCTGAAGAGTGGAAGAGGGCCAATGTTGTGCCCATCTTTAAGAAGGGAAGAAGAGAGGACCCGGGCTACTATAGGCCAATTAGCCTAACTTCTATCCCAGGGAATATCCTAGAAAAAATCATCAAGGAGTCTATGTGTGATATGGTTGCAGAAGGTAGAATCTGAACAACAGGCATCGTGGGCAGGTCTTCTCTTTCCAATTTTACGTCCTGCTACAACTATGTAACTTGCCACCTGGATAAGACAGGAGACATTGTATACCTAGACTTCCAAAAGGCCTTTGGTCTGGTATCCCATGATGTTCTCGCAGGAAAATTGGAGGATTGCAGGTTTAACTGCTCTTCAGTTAGGTAGGTAGGACCCAGCTGCAGGGTAGGACCCAGAGAGTTCTAAAGAACAGGTCTGTGTCATCCTGGTGAGAAGTGGCCAATGGTATCCCTCAGGTATTGCTCTATGGTTGGTCTGTGTTTGGTGTCCCACTGCTTGGTCCAGTTCTTTTCAACATCTTTATCAATGATTAAATGTGGGGGTGAAGAATTCACTGGCCAAGTTCATGGACAACACCAAATACTGGCAGGCTGGCAAGTTGGATGGATCAGAACCATATGAAGTTCCACATTGAGAAGTGGAAAATGCTCCATCTGGGGACGAAAAATCCACAGCATACTTACAGGCTCAGTGGCACCAAACTGACTAGCATCATGACTGCAAGGGACTAGGGGTAATAATGTATTAATATGAGCTGTCAGTATTAATATGAGCCATCAGTGTGATGCTGTAGCCAGCAGGGCAAACAATGCTCTGTCATTCATCTCAAGCAAAACCAAGAAAGTGATTCTTCCTCTCTGCTCGGCATTGGTGAGACCACAGCTAGAGTACTGAGTCCAGTTCTGGGCACCACACTTCAACAAGGATGTAGAAAAGCTTGAGAGAGTCAAGTAAAGAGTCACCCGTATGATCAGAGACGTACACAGCAAGCCATAAGAGGAAAGGCTGAGGGACTTGGGTCTCTTCAGCCTAAAAAAAGATAAGGCTGAGAGGGGACTTGGTAGCAGCTTACCACTATATCAGGAACTCATTTAACAACTGTTCACCAAAGCAACTTGGGGAAAACTGGGAGCAATGGCCACAAACAGAAAGACTGTTCAGGCTTAACACTAGGAAAAACTTCACCTGACCCCCGTTATCTTTCCTGCCTGATGCAAGGGTAGCTGGACCTGATGATCTTAATAGGTTCCTTCCAGCCCCTTACAAGATATGAATCTATCTATGAATCTGTTACAGAGGAGGGATGGGTAGGACATCTCTGTGGATGACCACTCTCTACACATGCTCCCCTATACTCTCCACTAGCTTTTCAAACATTTCTCGTAGATTCCCAGTGAACACCAGGTAACATGCAGCAGTGAAGCAGGACATTAATTTCAGTGGAATGCCAACAGTCATGGCCATAGCTTGTCACAGTGCAATTAAAAGCAAAGAGAAGATGTTGTATGTTAGCTTGATTTAAGGAAGGATAGTTGCTTAGGTTAGCCAGGTTCCATTCTTTTTATTTTCTCGCATCCAGATGGGCCTCTATAGCATGCACAGAGACAGTGGGCATGTCTATATGGTGTTTTAATGCTCATTAACCTATGATTAATATGCATTAAATTGTCACTTTAAAAACCTTGCTTTTAACTTAATGTGCATTAAAATAGGCTAATATGCATTAAGCCTCACTTAAAAAGCACACTCTTTAGTTAATGTGCTAGTGCGCATTCTCCTAGTATTGGCAACTCTCATGATTTTTGGCAGTGTTCTTAGGGTCTACGCTTCAGGAATGTGAAAAAATATTCTTTTTTTTTTTTTTCACTTCACTGATGTGAAAATACATTTAAATATAAATAAATACAAAAGAGAGACCTAAGTTGTTCACATTCCCAAAGTGTAGACTTTAAAAACAGCTCCAAAAATTATGACAGTTGGCATCATTGCAATGGAGTGTTGTGATCCCAGCCTGGCTGAATAAGCATGTTTGGCAAGATGTATAGCACAGCCGCCTCAAATTTCTGTTGAGGCCACCTCTGTGGGGGCCACCAGGAAGAGTCTGGTGCTGCCCCTGCTACGATGCCTCACTGAATCTTATAACTCTCACTTAGTTCTGCCATGAATAAAATAGTTATGAAAGATGCCACTACCTCATTCTGCAAATCAAGTCAGAGAATGAAACTGAAGCTTTCAGGAGAGGATATGAAGGAGGATGGAGTGTGTCTGAAGAGCCAAAACTGCTTGTTTTGACAAGTAAGTCATCTGGTAAGACACAAGGCGCGAGGCAGAATTATTTTTTTAAGCAATGTTATAGAGTGATGGTGTAGCTGTGATGGTCCAGAAATCCCTGCTTCTCACATTTTTTAAAGAAGCATTAACCCCCCCACCCCCAAAACAAGCAGCACAGTACCAGGGGCTGCTAAGTTACTTAGAAACAGTATTCAGTGATTCAGAACCATTTGTTAAACACATCCTTGATTGATATGCCTACAATCCTCCCACACAGGTAATAGGAAGCCTGGTTCAATCTATTTAGCACTGAATTCTTTGTCTTCACTTCCACCAGGCCCATTTCCTTAGCTGAATCAATATATTTGTTAATACGGAATGAGAACTCAGCCAGGAATTTCTAAAAACTGCAGTCTCATATAGAGAGGAAATTATTCAGACAACTGATGCATCTTAACGGCAGAACATTAAATTGATCTTTTGGCAAGGAGCACTGTATGTAACTTTACATAGCAATTCCCATAAATACTAATGTACTTATCAGCCCAAAGAACGGCTTAGCTCATGGGTTTTGCTTTGTTTTAGAAGCAGAGATATTCATTGTTTTGATCAGACACTCCTGCTTGTACACACACATACTCCTTATTCTGTGTGTTGTAAGAGAGCATTTATGACGCCATATTATGTAACTGAAGGTCACTGCTCAGTTTCTGCGCAGTGCCAAGTGAATAGGGAAGCCGGTCATGGCTCCATGTCTGTCAGATTGCATCTGCTTTACCATAAGTCTCCGCAGAATATATTGTGATTTGTTGGGCATTCTATCATATCCTTGCTAACTGCAGTTCTCAAAGGACCACATGCTAGCTTGGCAAGACTGTGTGTTTCTGAGGTTTGCTTTCTCAGTCCGTGACTGTGTTGTGCTTCATGATCAAGTCACATGATGAAAAAGAAGGTGGCTCTGTATTGTCACATGCACAAGAGAGGAGTTAAGCTGGAAACTAGTAGGAAAATCCCTGGTTGTTCACTCTCCCTTTCAGCATCCACTTTCTGCTGGGCAAGGTGAATATATAGTCTGAACCAGTAAATGGCAGTTCTGAGTTCATGTTCAGTCCTAGTAGTGCACGACTCTCATTTTAACATTCTCTAAACTAATTTAATGCAGACAAGAATTTTTGGCAGTGCTTTAAAGATGCAAAGATTTTTGTTTAAGAGGTTATTTGAATAAGCCTTTGAAACTGATTAGCATATCTCCACAGATTGTCTGTGACACTCTACTTCTTGCTTGTATATGCATTCTGCTAGATAAAAACATGCCTACTTAGGCATTTGCATTATGATGCAAATTTTTCAGCATAATATTTCTATTGCTATATTCTAAGATACGCATTTTTCTCCCTATTCTGTTCAATTGTAAAGCCATTTAATAAAATAAAAATAAGAAAAAAACTGATGAAATATGTACTTGTACTTAGTCAAAAATAAAGTGCATGCTTATTATATGAAAAGTGTAAAGTCCAAGCTTAATTTCCTTGTTTTACAGTCCTTTGCTAAGGAACAAGAATGTAGTTGCTTAATATCAGTCAAGCTGAAATGGTACTGAAGCTGAAATGGTACTGAAACAAAAATCTTCACTTTTTAAACATTTTGTATAGCATATATACATCAACATTTCATTTCAGACTTAAGCACAGTGCTTGCATGCGTCAGTCATGACTATATAAGAAATGTCTTCAGCCTGCCTCAAGTAATTTTTAGGGCTAAATTTTGCATGCTTGTGCTTGGCCTTAAAATTAAATTTTGGGGGTGGGGGGGTGCCAAATGTAATTGATATTCACTCCCACCATAAGAAGTAATTATTTGAGCTAGGCAAAGACAAAGAAAAATGTCCTAAATGCATAGCTATCTTTCATACTGGCTGTACTCTACATCTATTAATAGTCTTGTAATCTAGAGAAGGACTAGCAATTTCCTTGTCCACATGGAGTCAAAATCTTGACATTCAGGGCATTCTTTCATTACTGACACACATGTCTAGTATCCCAATAACATCAGTTGAAATAGCTGATCTCCAGGTGGCCCCTTTCTGTACACACAGTTTTAGAATGCTAATATTAGATAATGAATGCTTGCAACATCCTGGTTAGATTAAGTTGCATTATCTCTTTCTAATGGAGGTCAGAAATGAGTAATCAAGTCTCTTGGACAAGCAAAGCAAAGCAAAGCAAAGCAAAGCAAAGCAGTGCTAGAGAGGGTTATAATTTCTGAGTTCTATGCTT
The DNA here is from genome assembly GCF_001723895.1 of Crocodylus porosus. NCBI lineage: Eukaryota > Metazoa > Chordata > Crocodylia > Crocodylidae > Crocodylus > Crocodylus porosus. The sequence goes on along the minus strand of NW_017728886.1, from coordinate 129,264,911 downwards.
CTAGCTCCATGGTCAATCCAATAAAAGATCTTGCTGAAACAAAAAACACTTTCCATGTTGAGAAACAAATCCAGAAAATGTTTGGCTTAGGCATCCCTTGATAGATGTTTGGCTTAGGCATCCCTTGATAGCTTGAAAGAGACATATAGGCATCAAAAATGGAGGATTTCATGTGAACCCATGTTTAGGCTAAAATATATTAAAAAATAACAGAGTTGCACGTTAAATATTTGTCTACCAAAGCCTCACATGCATTTGGTTGAGCAGCATTGTATTCATCTGATAATTTCAAGTGGAAGTATTATTTTCATTTTGCAGACCAAATGAAAATAAAAAGTCTATCTGTAGCCAGAATGCTGAATCCTTATATTTGTGTGCACACAATATATTTGTGCAGGTATTTCAAATCCATACTGTATGAACATCCAGCAGATTCTGCAGTTCTTGCCTTTTTAACTTCAAAAGAAACTGCTGTTAACTTCAGTGGACTCATAGTCAGACCTCATTTCTTTTACTTCCACAGACCCCCTCATCAGCGACTTGGATGAGGGAGTGAAATGTACTCTGTCCAAGTTTGCAGATGACACTAAGCTATGGGGC
>NW_017728886.1:129250387-129263676 GCF_001723895.1 Crocodylus porosus | reverse complement strand
CCAGCACTCTTTCCTGCTTATGCAGGGGGTCGGACTCGATGATCTATTGAGGTCCCTTCCGACCCTAGCATCTATGAATCTATGAATCAAAGAAGCCCCCTGCTCAGCCCCCACTCTCCCCTATAAGTGGGTAATGTATTTGTTATACATACTACACAGGTAGTGGTGCTATGCGTCTTTCCATTAACACCCTAGTGGTCCTAATTCCTAGCTGTTATAAATGATATTTTAGTAGTCCAGCTGACACAAGGGGCTAGTATCCCCAGATACCAACTGGCTGGGCCTCAAAAGCTCCTAAGGGCAAGTAGCCCTGAGCTGCTCACCGGTGTGGCTTTTTATACTGCTGAAGATCCAGGAGGAGCTGGGCAGGGTCAGTTTGCCACAAGTGGCAGAGTTTGCCCCACACCAAAGTGCATGTTCAGGCACGTGTGCTGAGGTACTAATCTCCAGCACAAATCTGATTGCTGCTATTTGAACTGCAAGCGCACATGCCTGCATGTGTGGATGCACCCATGTAGTCCCTTTCAGCCCTACTTTCCTATCATCCTATATGCATTCCTGAAAGCTTCAGGGCTGTAGAAGAACTTACCATGGTTTTGTAATCACAATGAGAAAATCTTACTAAGCAGCCTCAACATTTCTCTGCTGGTTTTGACATAAGCAAGTCTATATTCCTACTTAAAGACCTGAATGAAGAAGTACAGAAGCAACATCTCTCAGAAATTTCACCTTCAAGAAACATCTAGATTCAAGTTGAAAATTAGAGGTTTTTTCCAGTTAGTTCATAGTCCTCAAGTGCTGAAGGTGGTAAAGGATGGTTAATTACAAGTGAGTATGCTGCTGCCTCTAGAATACAGGCATCAGTACAATTCCTGATTATGAATAAATGCACGACTGTATTTCATAATGAAATGAAAATGCAAAAAGATTCAGAAACAGTCACACAGTGTGAGTGTTAGAGAAAAAAAAGTTCAGTAGGTATCATATTTAGTAGGTATTCAATTTGATACCTACCAGTTCAATAGGTATCATATCGAAAAATATGTCTTCAGTCAGGCTGAAGAGTAACCATATAACTAGTTACATTTGCTAAGTTTAACTCAGAGTGCTGTAATTTGCCAGCCTCCTGGATATTTTGCGAGATAGCTATATGACCCAAGAAGCTTAATGTGGCATAAAACGTGAACTTCTCGATCGTAGGGCAATGTGGTCCAGGGGATATGATGTTAGGTTGGCTTTTGGGAGAGCTGCATTCTATTTTCAGCTCTGCTACCAATCTTCTAAATAGTCTTGAACAAGGTACTTCACTTCTGACTTTCCATTTGCAATCTCCTTCACCAGCTTTGTTCACTGCTTTGAGGCCCATAACTGAAAAGCAAAGAAAATAATACCTTGTTGTATTCCAAGTACTGTTAAGAAACCATTTGGATCCCAAAGTTTGAATACCAATGTGAAGCCTCATTGGCAATTTACAGAAGTTTGGTGGTGTGGCAGGGCCCATGTAAGATCACAGGTCCTTTTTTTTTTTGTGCTTCATGGTGTCATTGTCACATATTTGCCATTAGTTTACCACATTTTCCCTTGTTGCTGGGTATAATAAAGGCTTTCATTTAACATATATGCCTGTCCTTTTACATTTTTGCTCATTTTATGTGCCATGAGTATTTCTTGAGGGGAAGACTGTTGTATCCATAGGGTGTAGCTACATGTGCAATTAATGAACCAGAATTTTATGCACAGAAAATTCAGGCACATTAAACTGTGGCCCTGAATCATCTAAATGTGTTCAGTCCAGGACTGCTCCTTCCCTGCTCTGCCCCACTGCAGCAGCCAGGGGGAACTCCAGGGTGCCAACCCCACACTGGCAGGGGGCACGAGTGCTGGCCCTGAGCATTTTTGATATGCAAACTAAACCAAAGCCCACCAGCACACCACCTCTCGATGCCACGCCCAAGGAGATACAACTACAGATGTGGAATAAGAGGTTGAAAAAAATACCTGCGTATGGAAACGTGGACATTCCAACAGCTGACCCTTACCACCAGGGGCTGATGAACCATGGCACAGGGTTGGCAACTTATCGGCAGCCCCTCAATGTCAGGTGCGTGCCAGGTGATTCCAGCAAAGTCTGGTGTCTCCGATCAACGCTGTCCGAAGGATTACCAGGGAAGGTCCCTTGATCAGGATCCAAGCCTCACTCACACCGGGAGTTCGGAGTCCGGGCTTGGAACAGCAATTTCCATCCTGTTCCCTCTTTTTTCCTGTTGGTCACCGAATGCATGCGCTTTTTATATCTAGTCTTACGCTAATTTGTTGGCCTTAGCTATTATTAATAGTGATTACCCTATGGGATTAAAAGATGTTAAAATTATTATAAAAGGTTACTACCCAGACTTGGGTTTATCCACTAAGCAAATTGCAACACAGCATCTTCAGGTTTGAAATTAACATTACCCTGCCTAAATCCAGCCCCTTTAGAACTCTCTGACTATGCTTTTTGAGATGTCCTTTCCTGGAATGTGCTGGATAAGCTAGGCAGTTGAATCCAGTTTTTATCATCATCAAGGCTAAATTCTGAGTAAGAAAGAACTATTAGGTCAGCTAATCTTACAGCTATAGCTTTGTCTTTGAGGCCTAGTCAGTTTCACAAACAGAAATTACATCTGCGGGTTACAAAAATACAAGCTTTATATTAGACAAAAGTTCCAAATGCCTTTAAGAAGCACATATTTATTGCTTATTAATTTCTTTGGTTTTGGCCATTACAAGTAATGTGTCACAGAACCAACAGTTCTAATACTGTGCAGCATTATTAGTCTACTGTACTTAAAAGACACTTGTAGGTGCTACTGTGCAATATGTCTGGTTACTACACATTTATTATTTAGTACTAGCTTGTTCAGTAGCAGCTCATGTAGATGTGGCCTAGAGTGTAAACTTAATATGAAAGTAAAACTGACAGTGCCATTGCTGGTAGACTGCATGGCTTTGAAGCCACCTGGGAAGGCCAGCACAAAATTAGATTTCTATTAGAAAAGAATGCATGCAGGCTACATTGAAAATTTAAGCCATTCTTTTGTGTGAATCCTGGAAATGTCTTGGAAAAGCATTTACTTTAAAGGCAACGCCAAACCATGAAATACAAAACCAAACCAGATGCTTCCTCCTTTCTTTCTTTTTTTTTTTGCTCCAGCTCATTTGGTTAACAGTCAAATATTCTTATCAAGAGACACTAATAAAAAGAATAATTAGCATGGAGAAAATTACTGGTAATGAATATTTCACAAACTAATATAGCCTTTTCTTTTTTATAGAAGAGAGAGAAGGTCCAGTTCCCCAAGTCATTCTGAATTGCACTGTACTTCACAAGTGACCTTAGTGTTTGTAGCAAAAGCCAGCATGGACCAGAATGTTAGGATATTACCTGTTATGTCAAAAAGCAATGTGAAAAACTCCCTCTCCTCCCCACAGAGTGGTCAGATTGTTCACTAGGAGTGCTTGGTACTGTGTGTGAAAGGTGCGACTGCTGGCAAATCACGTAGTCCTGCGTGGAAAAACCTCTTTTAGTCCGAAGGAATATCTGGAGAAGCTACTTAGGCTTTCCGTTTCTCAGGGGAATGTTGTAATTTAGGCGTGGTAGAAAATATAGGACTATAAATCTTTTCTAGAACACCAAAACCCTCTCCAAGGCACCATTCCTAGAGAAAAAAATCATAACATTTGAATTGTTATTTGCTGTCCTGTTCTTCACAGGAATAGGAAGGATTAACTATGGTGCACAAGTTGTGAAAAGTGCTATTTTTCCTTCGTTCATTTAATCATCTATTGCAAGGATCTGCAGGGAGATTGGGGTTATCCTGTCAAAGCTGTAGCAAGTGCATAGCACTTGACAGTCTATTTTATATTTTTCCATCACTGCTACAATCCCTGACACCAGGTTGCACATATACATATTGGCCAAATTGCAAAGCATGTAGTTAAATAAGTCAGAAATATCTATATTAACTGCTGCCTCTTTCAGCACTCTGATGAGGTTTTTAGAGGCTGACTTTCCTGCTTTAGTAAGCAGTATCTTATCAAGTGGAAGATAGCACTTCCACTGAGAACATTTGAGCTGGCAAGTTTGTAAGTTATTTCTAAGTGTATTTATGTGATCAAACTCACTTTAAAAAATACATACTGAACAAAAGAAGAGCATAAGAAGCAGGTTTATTTCTAAAGTTAGGTGAAAATTTGCAGAATCCTCACAGCTCTCACATGGGGAAAGAGACTTTGAATTCAGAAATTAGGATCTGCCTTCTCATAGATTTTACCTGACCCCAGTGTCTCATTGTCAGTGGAAGGTGTGGATCCCAAGAAAAATTCAGCTGGTTAAAATGTATCTAATGTACACCGCTTGTTCCTTCTGATGTGTAAATCTCAAGGTCTTGGTCCTTTTCTTCAAAGTGCCCAGAAGTGTGGGTCTACAATAACTAAAAGATTGCCTCATGGTCTGAGTTGAAGACTGGGCAACAGCTATTTCTCTAGCTTAATGGAGCTTTTACTTTAAGCTAAGAGCTCATCTATGTGGGTGAGAGAGGTTTGTCACCAGCCTCTCCAGTTTAGTCTTGAAATGCCAGAACCATTTCTTTTATTTTTTCTCTATCATCTAGACAAAAACATGTATATTTAACTTGAAAGCACAACAAAAAGCATGTACAGTTTGTTAGGGTGACAATAATTTGGATCTTAGAGAGCACTGGATTTGCAGCTGAATGGCTTTACCTGTGGCCTAGCAAAGCTGCTGACCACAAGGCAGAATGATAGTTAATCCAGCCATTTGCTTATGCTAAGTAACCATCTTAACTGTGTCAACCATTTTCTGAGGGAAAAGCAGCGAGTGAATCTGTGCGAGTCTGTGTGCTGTGAGCCAGCTACAGTAAGGAATGAGATAAGATAGAGGGGCCAAAAAAAGGTGGAAGAGGATACAACCTGAAACAGAAAAACAGACTGGAATGTTAAAAACAACACAGAATTCGTAACAGAATCCAAGATAAGCATATCCAAAAAGGTGAATGGTGATTGGTGAAGAAGCCTCTAGAAGCTTCCAGGTTTTGGTCAAAGTCTGCCCATTGACCAAAAAAAAGGAGTCAAGGTCTTAGACATGTGCTCAGAGCAAAAAGGCACATAAATGAATTAAATGCACAGGCAATTCCATGTTAATGAAGCAAACAGTAAAAAGAGGTGGAGCTTGAGATGGGAGCAGAAATGGGTGGAACTAGAGGTGGAACAAGGGAGGGTCAATATTAATAAGTATACACCAAAGTGTATAAAATGTGGGGAAAAAACTATTGTTCGTTGCTGCTCTCCATATTCTGTCGGTGTGGGAGCTTGACCGAAGCCGTCTCCATTCTGAATAAAGCTGTTGCGAGCAATGTGTGCTGGTGTTTGCTCCCTGCTCTACTCTGGCTAATGAGTAACAGGATCCATGGGAGGGAGTGTCAGAAGAGCAGCTCCTGCAGAGCAGCCTGAAGAGCAGCTCCCTGCGGTTAAGTCTATGGGGCGGAAGGAGCATAGTAAGGAAGGGGGAGCAGATCAAGCCCCCCATGGTGAGGGAGGGAGTGGGGCAGGTGAGGGTGCTGCCCATCCAGGGCGGTGTGTGGAGTAGGACAGAGCCATGGGCAACTCATTCGGGGGTGTGGCGCATCAGCGAGGCGGCTCCCACTGTGCACATCCCCTGAGAGGGGGCATGAAGGACACATCCCCCCCACCCTCAGATTTGTGCAGGGGGTGGTGGAGGATGAGGACTGCCCACTGCAAGCTTGGGTCTCCCTGCCCTGCTGCCCTTCCCTTAGGAGCCCTGAGCTGCCATGGCAATGCTCCCCCTGCCCCCCCGGCAGCAGTGGGGATGGCAGCAGCATTGAGTTATGCCTCCCACTTCTGCTGTGTGCGCAGGGGTGTACAGCTGGTGTGGGGCTCCTGGAAGGACAGCAGCAGGGTGCAGAGCCCTGAGCCCACAGCAGGCAGCCCACATCCACCCCCGTCCCACTCGACTCAGCTGAGTTTGGCTTGGCTCTGGCCATGCCACCGGCAGAGGCTGTGGAGGAAGGGGGAAGTCAGGCATGTGTCCTTCCTTTATATTTTAAACAGGTAGTCACCCTAGCTGGCCCTGACTACCTGAGTAGGCATAACTACTTCCAGCTGGTCCTACCTACCTGCAGTGACATGGCTGCCTGATTATAAGCAGCAGCCCTTAGGTAGCCTATGAGGCTACCTATTAGGACAGGTGTCTGTCTGTTTTGGGAAGGGAGAAGGTGCCAAAAGCAGGGAGTGTGGGATTCTTACCTGCTTTGGAGGCTTAAAAAATGCTCTCAGCTGCTACTCCCATGGTGATGCCACTGCATCCTGTCTGGTGATGCCCCTCAAGAAGCTTCACCATTGCATTTCTGGGTTTGGCATGTATGACCAGGCATATATAGATAGAATATGTCTACAACATGTCCCAAAAGAGATATTTCTGCCTAAATAGATCCTAAAACCATAACATGAGAGGAGCAATGAAAGAGATCATTTCATTGCTTTACCAGGTAGATTAAGGATAAGTCAACAGATCCAAGCCCATATTCCAAACAGGACTCAAAATAAGTATTTTTTGCATATAAACTATTGAAAGCATTCCAACAGAAGGCCAGCCAAAACCCTTGATTACTGATGAACACACACATAGTGGGGGGTTATGATCAATTATTTGTCATTTTCATTTTACATGCAAAACAAAATTCAGCACCTCCCTTGTCTCTGATAATATAGGGGCTGAGGGTCCCCTAGGCAGAGTTCCCTAGACATCGTAGGGTGTCTAGGCCTTAATTCCCCCTTCTCTCAACCTTTCTGGCATAGAAGAACCTTTGGATCTCTGTGACACTATGTTAAGTTATCTGACACCAAGCACCTCCAGATTTTTTCATTGGTTGGATCAGCTGCCTGTAGTGTACAAATGTGAGGGAGACCTTAATGAGATACTGATTGTTGATTTCAGCTGTTTGGCACAGTTTGTGAGAACAAAGTGAACTGACAGCTCAGAGGAAAGAGAGAAAACAAGAGAGGCAGTTATCAACATAGAACTGTACGGGAAGTTCAATTTAGAAACCAGCTCAGTTCAAATAACCCAACTGGGGAGGCTGCCCCACCCTGACTACTGGTGACTCTCAGCTATAGGGTTTTGGGAAACTGCTTGATCACAGAGAGGGCATTTAAACAAAGTATTATCCAGGAAGGAGATAGAAACCTCTGCACTATCACTAGGAAAGGCTAAGTTTTCATGATTTATTTTGCAGAGAGCCATATCATGATAACACTGTCAAGGAGTCAAGGCAACAAATGCTGATGCTTAAGAGACCCTTCCAATTCAAATACAGGACTCAGCTGGCAACTTGTTTATTTGAATAGCCTGTGGCAAGGGTGTCATACTCACTTTGGATCAATTGGGCTGGATCTAAACCATGGGGAAGGCAGGGCAAGAGGTGGCAGCAGAACTGGAGTGAGAGGTGGTGGTGGCAGCATAGGGGTTAACACTGCCATTCCCCCACTGCTGATAGGTATCCCCAGTGGGGCTTTGCAGCTAGGAATGTGCTTGCCCTACTCATAAATTCTCAGCCTGTCTGAGACCTTGGTGGGCCAAGTGAAACAGCTCCATGGACCAGATCCAGCCCACAGGCTGGGTCTTTGGCAACACTCATCTAGCATGAGGATGAACTACATCAGTGGGGCCCACCTTTTTGGCTGGCATGCCCTGCACCTATCCCAAGTGCCACTCTGATCATGTTCTCTTTCCTCTGTCCAGTCTGCTGCTGTGTCTTCTGCTTCCTGTCTGATTTGTTGTTCTGCTTTCTGCACCCTGCCCTATTGGCCATTGTGTTCCCTACTCCCACCAGGACCTGCATGTCCAGGCTGCAGGGTTTTTTGGTACTTGGCTCAAAAATGTTGTCAACCCCCTGGTTAGACTATTTATGCCCTTGCAGAATAGCAGAAAGTGGTATCAAATCAGGATTGCTTCATGTTTTCCAGATGTATAAAGGATTACTGCAGGACAGGGGTATTTGTCCCTAACTTATAAATAGCACTTAACATTTGAATGGAACTTTGATTTTACAAGATGCTTATAAGTGCAATAAGTGTATCAGTAATACTACTTACTAGAACTATACCTCCACCTTGGGAGAGGTTAAATGAGATCCAGTACAACCCATAAACTGACCACAAGACAGATTTTAATTTTAGACCAGTGACTCTGAAGTAACTCATTTGCTGAGGAGGGGTTTACTAGAGCATAGAATTGTTAGCAAAAGGACATTCAGCCTTGCACATCAGTCCAGCTTGTTATTTCAAGGAAAAGAAAGAGTAAAAAAAACCCAAACCCACCAGCACATGGTCTTTAAGTGATGCTTAATGCACAGTAGTCTACTTCTACTGCGCATTAGTGTGTTAGCACAGCTTTTGCCATGATGTGCTAATGCACACTAGAATTAGTCTACTGTTCATTAAGCGTCTCCTGTAGACACGTCCAATGGGGGCATCTACATGTGCATAAATGTGATGCAATAAACTCGGCACATATAGTGGGTACAGAGCTTAAACGTACACCGGGGCTGCAGCACATTGAGCCAAGTCGAAGCAGCCCTGACTGCCAATCCGCCAGCCCAGGGCTTCTGAGACCTGGCTCAACATGCTGAGGCAGGGCTGGCTGGGGCACAAGGGTGCTTCAGTGTAGGGACTGCCTGCTCCCTTGCCAGCTAGCCCCCACACTAGCTAGCCAACTACAAGTCTCATGCTTCAGCCCAGTCAATGTCTACATATTGGCTGCTGTACGTGAAAAAGCTTAGCAGCATAATACTTGTATTTACAAGTACTAACCTACTACAGATTTCCTGTGGACTAATAGGACCTCATATATAGACACCAAGACATTTACTTTGAGCTAATTAGGCAACTCCACAGTAAATGTCTTGTATAGATGCCCCCAGTACTTACCAGTATGATTATTAGTAAGTAATCATACCACTGTATGACTTATTGGAAGTAGGTGCAGGTATGAAGTAATGTACCATGACCTGATCCAAAGCCTAGTCCCATAAACTTTAGCGGCCTTTGTTGCTACTTGTGAAGTTACTTATTACTATAAGCCATGAGTGACTGGTGCCTCCTGAATTTGGGGTGCACCTGCAGAAGCTGCTGGCCCTGTTGGGGTGGCACCAGCCCTACCTACAGCATCAGCGTTGGCCATCAGGGGGTGCACCAGTCCTGTCAGAGGGGGCACGTGCACCCCCATTCACCTCCTACTGGTTGCCTATGCTATAGGCTGTACTTTTAGTATCAAGTCTCAGAAGAGATCCCAGAAAAGGACAATCAGGAACAGCAAGCCTGTCTTACAAATGAAGTCTAAGGGGATGCCTTCACATGATGGCACCTATAGCAAACCTACCTCTGATTACAGCTGTCATATTATCTTACCCTTAGGACTCCTTCCCCTTGAAGCTGGTGAAGGTGACAGTTCATGTAAGGCTGGTAAAGGTGACATTTGGCAACAGTCCAATATTGTGCTGCTCAGATGGTGAGGGCGTTAAGGTCTCAGGTCCCACCTAAGTCAGTCAACCCACTAATTCCCTGAACAAGAAATTACAAAGCTTCTCTGATGGTTAATAGATACTTCATGTCTTGCAGTGAGGGAAAAATCAGGCCCTCCCTTTTCATTAAGTCATAGCCCAGCACCCTGAAGTTAATTTTTTCCAGACAGCAACCTTTTAACTGCTTGCCCATTTCTCTGAGCTTCCTTAGCCATTTCAGGTGGTTCTTCCCATTACAAGCAGATAATACCTTGAGTGCCCATCCCAACAGTAGCCCCTTCTGCCTGTGATTAGGCAACTGTCCTTGACCTAGTAACACAATAGCAAGAGACACTTAGCAGTTTTGCCTACCCTCTTTTCCTTAAGTATGCATTCCTCAATTCCTTTAGCAGAACCATGTCCCAAATCATAAAGATATGTACAGACAGCATAACATAATTCCTACAATAATAAAAATGACATAAATGATACAGTACAGCATTAGCTTTCTAGTGAGATTACACACACCATATCAGTAAACCAAACACGAGACAACATGATTATGCTCTACAAACCCATCAACTTATAGGGAGCTTATAGGGATATTGTATATCTGCAACAATGTCATCTACAGCCCTCTTTTCCTCTCTACAGCAGTCCGTGTGCTTAGGCTCCAGGGCTAAGAACAAACATTCAAAAAGCCTGAGCCTGAATTGATTCAAAATTTCCACGTTAGTCTAACCTGTGTAGGCCAGTTTTTGATTGTGAAGACATCCCCTCTGGGCTGAAAAAATGCAGGCACATGCCTTCAGTGGCTCAGGCTAGAAGCCAGGGGGTGCTAGGGCAGCTCTCCCTTCCTTTTTACAGTGTTGAGCTGAGGGGGCCATGGCCAGGTCTTGGCAGAATGCTTTGATTAGAGAGGGGGTCCTCCCCCACTTACTGGTCAGTGAAGGAGCCAGCAGGGATTTAGTTACACAGCAGGAAGCATTTATCACCCCATCAGCAAAACAAAAGGCTCTCTCATTAGTTCAAGTTCTTCTTAAACAACTTGTTCCAAAGAAGGAACAGAGGAACATTACTAGCACCTGTTGATTAACTCCAAAAAGCTCTAAGTGGAACTGTCCTGTCTACCTTGTCTCCCACATAACTGGTAGCTAATGCTGAGAGGTGTCTGTGTAAGACAGAGGGGAGGGGGAATCCCTGCTTCATCAGGGAGTATTGGGGATGGGGAGGAAGAACCCAGGCAGATGCCCTATGCCTGCAGTTTCTGCTAGAACTTCAGCCAGGGAACAGAGGGGAGGGGCCAGCTCTGCTTGGCTGGAGTGAGAGCAGAGCCCCACTCAGAGTTGCAAAGCAACTGGGATGCTGGAGGATTCTGATTTAATTTAAACCAGGAAGGGGTCTGGGACAGAACTTGCATAAACTGAGTTGACCCAAATCAGTTGCATCTGATACTACATTAAACCAGGTTTATCTCAAAATTGTTTTAGCCATTTTCAAACCAGTTTAAGTGCACTGAACATCTGTTCTGTTACAGCTTTAAACCAGTTTCTGATCACTTCAACCGGTTTAAGTGTAATGTTTGTCTCTAGCCCAGGGTGGGATCCCTGGATCCTTTAGCTCTTTGCTTGCAAAGGCACTGAAAGAACCTTTTATTATTGTTTTTAAATTCAAGAAATAAATCTCCCCACAATATTTCTTCTTGAAAACAAGGCCAAAATTCACTGGTTTTGGTTTTCCTGTTTTTATAATTTGTGAGCTCATCTGGCTGAGGATAGCAGGAGTAAAATTAGTAGGACAACTGAGACCATTGTTCACTATACAATTCTTTATTTAAAAAAACAAGTTTAAATAGATATCACATTACCTGCCTTTGGTACTAGTGCTGGGTTGGTTGTGATTCATAACAGAGCATCTGTTATTAGCTTTACCTCCATCATCTTTTTCTGGCTTCATGAGCACAAAAATACTTTAGAGATCTTTGAATGTAAAAGACAGGTGACATTCCAGCCAGTGAAAGACTGCCATAAGTCAATGTGAAGATTTCAAAAGTCTAGTAACAGCTTTCCATAACAGCCAGTGGAAGCACCTAGTCAGTTAGAGATCACAAAGTTTGCCCTACCAAATTACCTAGTAGAGGAGACAAAAAATTCCTGATAGATGACAAATGTGTGACCATCAGCTCCCACGAGTAAGGAAGAGTCCAAAAGATCACTGGTAAATTGCTGAAGGGAGCTCTGTTTGATAGTCGTGGACCGGTCCTCCTTCTCAGAAGCACCACAGGAAAAGGGGACAAACACCAGAACACTGGAGACTTAACTATCTAGGAATCCAGCAATTTAAGAATACCTATGGTTCCTGTGCATAAGAGGGTCTTTGCCCTAAAATATAGCTCCAGTAGGAAATGTTTTTCATTGAAAGGATCTAACAAAGACAAAACTCAGTTTTAACAGTGAAAACTGTTAACACAAATATAGTTCATAGGTACAGTTACAACTCCTTTTTATGCTAGTCTTTTAAAACTAATCCATGAAAAATGTATTTTAATAAAGGTAAAAACAACAGGCTGAGCACTGAGATAATAAATTAGGAAGAAAAGCACTTTTGATATTATACAGAAAGCCCTGAGGGGCTTAAGGGAAAGTAACTGCAATTATAAATAGTAAGGTAATACTCTGGAATGTCTAGTGCCCAACTTATGTGTTCAAAATAATTTTCCCTATTTGGCAGCCATGTTGGTGCATGTGGTATGCAGAGGAGGATGAAGAAGAGATTTACAGTTTATTCATACTTGTGAATTCATTGATCCAGATACCCCATCCTGGGCTAGGGACCTCAGAAAATCATTGGGTCCAGACCCCTGCACCAGGCAGGAAAGACAACTGGGGTCAGGTGACCCCAGCAAGGTGACCATCTGATTTTCTCTTGAAGATTTCGAGGGTAGGCGATTGCACCACCTCTGGAGGAAGCTTGTTCCATAGTCTGGACACCCTAGCTGTGAAGAAGTTTTTCCTAAAGTTGAGCCTGAAACCGTCTTCCAGGAATTTATAGCCATTACTCCTGGTTTTCCCCAAGGGTGCCCTGGTGAACAGTTGTTCACTGAGTCCTTGATGCACATCCCTGATGCAGCAATAATCTGCTATCAAGCCCCCACTCAGCCTTCTCTTTTTCAGACTGAAGAATCCTAGGTCCCTCAGCCTCTCCTTGTATGGCTTGCCTTGCAAGTCCCTGATCATACGGGTGGCTGTTCTGTGGACTCTCTCAAGCTTTACCACATCCTTGTTGAAGTGCGGCACCCAATACTGAACACAGTACTCCAGCTGCAGTCTCCCCGATGCCGTGTAGAGTGGAAGAATCACTTCCCTAGTTTTGCTGGAGATGTATCAATTGATGCATACCAGGGTATTATTTGCCCCATTGGCTACAGCGTTGCACTGCTGGCTCATATTCATACTGTGGTGCTGGCAGTTTGGCATTGTCAAGCTGGTAGGTGTGCAGGGATTGTTCGTCCCCAAGTGCAGCAGTTTAAATTTCTCAACATTGAATTTCATTTGCTACCTATCTAGTAGTAAGATAAATATAAGAATGGGAATTCCCCCCCGGGGGAGGCACACCTGGGCCACGGGTTAGCGAGGATTTAGTTAGGGAGCTTCTGGAGGGGTTGGACGTATTCAAGTCAGCCGGCCCGGATGATCTCCACCCTAGAGTTCT
>NW_017728886.1:129242229-129248972 GCF_001723895.1 Crocodylus porosus | reverse complement strand
TCTTTCCTGCCATGGCAGGGGGTCGGACTAGATGATCTGCTCAGGTCCCTTGCGACCCTACAAACTATGAAACTATGAAACTATATGATGTGATTACACATGGTAGCAGAGCCCAGTACTCAGTGGGCGCATCTACTTTTGCATTAATGCACCTTTTCTAATGCGCATTGAATTTACTATACATTTAATGTACATTAGGCTGTGCTAATGTGCAGTAGTATATTTACACACATTTTTAGTGATGCTTAATGCTCAGTAGACTATTTTACTGAGCATTAGTGTAATGTCACAGTTTTTTAAAACCATCTTATTTGAAATGCACCTGTGAACGGCTGGATCCACCATCCTACAGAAACTTAGACAAGCTTTACATAATGTTCTATCCTTGCCTTAATGAACTGCCACACTTCCATGATTTGATTACTTAAGAATGTTTGGCAACTTTATCATTTGTATTTAGTGCATCTAGCCTATCCAATTTATGCAGGAATGCCCCTCCTAAGTGCTTTTCATTTCACTTTATCTCATGTGATACCTAATAGTGAATTCACAGGCAATGCATTATAGGAACAGCGGATTAGTAGGACAGTTTTATTACATGAGAGTCTTACATTGCATCACCTTTCCTATAGATATCTGAGTGCATAACTGTACGTGGCTGTGATGTGAAAGGAAATGCAGACAAGTTGTAACAGTTTAACAAGGTGTGGGGAAAATATAATTGGACATTTATCCAAGCATATTCAGCTGAAAATGTTTTCCAGGTATTCTTAAGACATGTCAGTGTCACTGCTTAAGATTTAGAAACATTTTAAGGCAAGATGAAATTTAGGATGAAGCTCTCCCTTCCTGCACCAAACAGAAAAAATGCCTTCCAAGAAAAATCTGTCAATCCTGGGCCTTGAAAAATTGCAAAGCTTGTTAAGAGAATTAAGACTTTTGAAATTCTGAATTGTGAAAGACTTCTGGCTTGAATCTGTTCTGACCACTTGGCCTACCCTATGGAAACTCCTCATCTTGAAAATGTTATCCATCCAAATGTTGTTTCCTGGACTGTTTTTTGGCTTGTTTTAAAGATACTAATTCCAATGAGATAACGCTAAGTCAGGCAAAATAAATTGGTACTTGAGATTAATGTCAGCTGCTATATGCAAATGCTTTCTTGCCATCATAAAAGTACATTATTAGTATTTTAGGCCAGCAAATCTCCATATATTACAGCTATTAAAACTTCAACACAAAACCCTTTCAGGATGTTGTAATGATCAATGAATGACTTAATGAACGCTGAACTGCAGGCTATTAACCTGGAGTACAACCTCTTTTAGCAATAAGTTAAGGCAGTAATAGCAAGGATTCAGTTTACAACAAAGGTATCTGGGTAAATATGTGAAGTGATTTAACGTCTCTAGAATTTCACAGGGGAGCTATGTAATAACTTTGTTTAAAAAAAAAGGGACTACCTTAGCTAAGGAAAACTTATTTTCTCAATTGACTTTGGTTCCAAATACCACAGATGAGCTTAAAAGTTTTTTGAAGAGGAGTGAAGATGAAAATCAAATTGAATGACATAGAAAGTAAACCTCATGCTTTACAGTACAAACTGATCACCCATGGGGCTAGGGTTTGAATATACATTTCCACCCAAATGGGCTTGACCAAGTGTGGAAGTAGGACATATCTACCTTCCTTTGAGAGATCAATTACAAGTCCACTGCCAGGGGCAGGATACCAGAGTACCTAGACAACTGACCTATTTCACCATGCTGAAACCTACATTTCTATGATTATTTCTAGTTACATGGACATCTGTTCATATACTTGCCCTGGAACCAAACATACTTTTTCCTGCTACTGTTTTCAGTAACATTTCTTATTTTGATTGAAATGTCAAGCATGATAAAGCCTAGGTATGGATGTATGACTGGATGAATGAGACAGAATGCATATTTTTAATTTCAAAAGTTCTATTTGATGTTCCAGGTTACCAGACTTATAGATACTGGTACAAAAGCACTGATTAAGGTTAATTGTAAGGTAGCTGCTACTTAGTGCCATTAAAAAAAATAAAAAGAAAGAAAAAAGGAAAAAAATGAAGTCATAGACACTTAAAATGAGACTTAGATGGGTTTGGGGTCTGAAGTCCCATACCTGTGATCAGCTACATAAACCTGGAGGCACCTATCCTCACCAGGTATGTCCCTTTTTGACCTGACATTTGATATGCCCAAAACTGTTCCAATCTGGCCAGTTAGATACATAGCTCCTGCTCCAGCCCCATTTTGATTCAGAAACAAGGAGGAGTGGCCTAAATTCACTGTGGAACCTGATCCAGTAGGTATTCAGATCACATCTAATATGTACATTAGCACTGAGATCAAAACAAGAAAAAGCTGTCATTGCTACTTTCACACTGAAATCTACCAGTACTTTCATACAGAAACATCCTGGTGGTTAGAACAATTACCAAGGATTTGGAAGTGTTTTTACATGTGTTCTAGAGGTGGGTGGGGGAGGACCTTAATTAGAGCAGCTCCAAGAGCCAGTCTAATTAAAGTGTCCACAACTCTGGTGTATCAGTGTCCACCCATTTCAAAATGCTGGCAGGTGCACTTTAATTAAAACTCCTCAAATGAGCTATAGTTAAAGCACCCATGATGCCATTTTTAAGTATGGGTATGCTGTTACAAGAAATGTGAAAGCTTGCTGGAGCATGCTAATTATCACACTCCAGCAGACTCAATTAATCAAATCTGCTGGGACATGCTTAATTACAGCATGTAGGGGCAGCCTCCCTGCAAGTTTGCAGGCACCCTGGGAGACTGCAGTTCAATTCCTTTTTCAGCCTGAGGGGATTCTAATTCACCTCCCAGTAGAGTGTCTTAGCTGTCTTAGCAGGTTATTGTTGTTTTAGGTGGTGACTACCTACTCTTCCTGTTGAAGCTGGGCAACTGTGGAGTAAGGAATGCAATATTTATTAGGCGAGAGGGAAAGCAAGCAAGCAGGAGCTTGACTCCATAGCTTATTGTCTAAGTCAGGGGTAGGCAATGTTTTTTGGCCCACAATGCCTACCTTGGAAGGTGCTGGAGTGCCAGCATGCCAGAAAAACAAAATGAAGGCAAGGGGTACATGGCAGGATGTCCTGCTTGTGTCCCATACCACTCAAGGCCCCTGCCCCCCCAGCCCTGCTGCCCCTTGCCCCCCATCCAAGGCCCCTGCTCCCCAGCCCTACTCATGACACTTTCCCCCCACCCAAAGCCCCTGCTCCCCAGCCCAGGCTCTGTGGTTGTCAGCAGCTACCCAGAACCTGGGCCAGCTGCAAACATTTACTGCCTCTCCGCCCCAGCCCTGGCCCCAGCTGCCTCCCAGCCCCGGGCTCTGGGGAGGCAGCAATGCTCCCTGCTGTGCTGCCCTTGCTGCTTCTGCAAAGCAGTGTGTGAAACCCAGCATGGCACAGCACAGCAGGAGGCGCAGAAAGCTGCCTGCTCCCAGCTTCCCACTGCCCTGCCGCACTTCCCCTGCAGGTGGGGGCAGCAGTGAGGGACAACCTGTGCTGCTGCCCATGCTGCTCCTGTGCACTCGGGGGAAGTGTGGCAGGGCAGTGGGGAGCTGGGAGCAGGCAGCTTTCTGCGCCCCCTGCTGTATCCTGTCGTGCCATGTTCCAATAGAGGGCAGAACTGATGCGAAAATCGCGGTTCGTTTCTTTTGGAGGCTCGCGAATAATAATTCCTCAGGCACACACTATTAGCAACACAAAAAGTATATTTGCAAATAGGGTTGGAGTGAAGACAAAGGACCACTCCGCCCCTGAGGAAAACTCTTAGCTGGCTTTTATCTCCTTCTCTTGGGCACGTGTGCAGAAACAGGAACTCTTACAACTCATTTCCGGTTCATACAAACATATATGTAAATACGTCACTTCATACGTCGCATGTTCATTATAATTAACTACTTAAGTATGCGGGGCGGATAGGCATATATGCATTAGCTAATTACGCACGCTCAGAAAAGCCTCTAGGTCACCAAAAGTTGAAATTCTCCTTCTTCCAAGAACACAGTCAATTGAATTACAACTTCTGTAATCTACATGATAAAAAGCAGAGAGAGACTGGAGGAGTATGAGGGTTGAGAGTGATTTAGTGTAAGAACGGCTGACAGATTGGCAAAGGGAGTGATTCTTTAGCACAAAGGGTCCTTGGTAGTGTTTCTTCTTATCAGGTACGAGATGCAAACTGTGCAGTTCTAACAACACTCTATTCATTATGCATTCCTAATAATATTTCTAACAGAACAGTGGGGAGAACTGCCGGTATGTGCTGCCTCTCCCGAGCCCGTTGGGGCCAGGGCCGGGGTGGAGAGGCAGCGGATGTTTCCAGCTGGCCCAGGTTCTGGGTAGCTGCTGATAGCCATGAAGGCTGGGCTGCTCCCAGCAGGGCTTGCAGCATCCCAGCTGCCTGCTGGGAGCAGCCCAGGCTCCCCCCTAATAGCAGCTACCCAGAGCTAGGCCCGGCTGCAGCTGAAAGGCTGCAAACAGCTGCTGCCTCCCCGGCCCCAACGCGTGCTGAGGCAAATGGACTCGTGTGCCATGCTTGGCACATGTGCCAGGGGTATTTGACCCCTGGTCTAGGTTCAGCAGGGAGGAGGAAGTCCTGATTCCTGAACTTTTTGTTTTTATATTAAAACAGGAATTGGATAAAAACATAAATAGTCCCAAGAGCAAGGCCTATAACCATGGATTCCTATCTCCAGGCTGAGTACCTTAACCACTAGGCAATGGACTCATGCTCCTCAATGCTATTATTCTGTAAGCATGAATCTTGCATTCTTTGCTGCATAGTGCCCCTGTTTCAGCAGAAAGAATGGAGGGTGCCACTACCTGAAATGGTCTTTAGTGACTTCTAGACTCTGGATTCTGAGGGAAGGAAGGAGCCACTTCCACTTCCTCTTCCAGAGCAGGATGGGAGACTACACTTCTGTCATCTGGCTCTGAATTACATTCCTGGATGCTAGGAGGCTAAAATTTACATTTCAGCACCTAACCTATAGGCATTCAAGCCCTTTATTAGCCTGAGCCATCAGTAACATTACAGCTTTGCCAAATGTGGTAGCTGTAAATCATGGCAAACCCCATAGGCATTCAACAAAAACATACCATAGAACTATTTTCTGTTGTAATTCAGGTGAATATGATCCTGGGTATCCAGAGATAAAAATGACTGGCCATTACTCTTTTCTCTGGCCCCATTACCTCATCCCACCTTCCATAAAAGTCATTGTGATACTATCAAAAGAGGGGTAGAAATTCTTACCATAAACAAGCTAAAGGTAGACAGGTTCAAAAGCAGTAAGAGTCCTAAGTGTATAATCTATAATTAAAAAATAGAGACAGCTGAAATTTAACATATTCAAATGTCAGTTTTAAGATTTTTAATTAAATGCCCAAGCTTATCTTTCAAGTACTTTGCTGCACCACTAGCAATCAACTAAAAGGAGACAGTAGGCAGCCATACATGCCAAATTTGAAAAGCTCATCACCAAGAGTTTGCTGATGACTGCCCTACTTCACCTGAAGACATATTATTATGCATACATATTCATAAGTTCTAACTAATATAGGAATAGCAATTCTAATACACAAAGTTGTATTTTCTGAATGTAGGATATCAATGAGTAAAATAAATGCTGAGCTCCAAATTTTACTATGAATGATAAAAAAAGCTCTTTGCAGTTATCCTAAAGTTTCCTAATTCATCAAATTTCTCTTTATAGAAATTTCTCTTATCTATTCTTTCAAGTATTAGGATGATAATAGCCCGGTATATTGGAAAATAAACTGTAGGGCATGTTAATAGAATTTTCCACTCCTCCATACCCACATGCATACAGAATACAGCTGGAATACCCAGTGGTCACTGTTAAACACAGTTATTGAGGAAGATTATTGGTTTCCAGTCCTTGTTCCTCTTGCTCTTAGGAGCTTCTGAGGAATTGGATGCCACAAATAGATTGGAGCTTTTGGGGCCTGGCCAACTGGTATCTGGGGACAGTAGCCCCTTATGCCAGCTGGACTGATGAAGCAGCCCTAACCGAGAGTTCCCTGCACCCTCTACTCACTGCAGCAGTCTGGAAGTGGGGGCTGCTGCCTGTCTATGACCTGCTGTCACCTGTAACAGCATATGACCCTAAGGCTGCATACCTGCCAGACCTGGATGGGCACTGCATGGCCACAGCAGAGGCATCTGCACCTCTGGGACAGCTGCCAGTGGGCTGTGGCTACACAGTTGGCCTTTGTGTAGCACTGCTGCCACATGTGCTGCCACCCTGCCATCTAGGTGACTATTGCCCAGAAGATGTTCTCAGTGTCGTGGCCTGTCTTGACCTGTCAAAGCATGTCCTCCTGGCCCCAAATGGCCCCAAATCCATGGTCTTCCACAAACAAAACCCCCAAAACCATACCCCCCTCCACACACACACAGACTAAGAGAGAGAGAGATCATTTGGGCAAGGTTTTATTAATATATTTACAATGTTAAAGCAATTTG
Organism: Crocodylus porosus; assembly: GCF_001723895.1. NCBI lineage: Eukaryota > Metazoa > Chordata > Crocodylia > Crocodylidae > Crocodylus > Crocodylus porosus. The sequence continues at coordinate 129,242,430 of NW_017728886.1, read as the reverse complement.
GAAGCCTACCAGTGTTTCTATCATCATAATAAAATAAATTCTAGCTCGACCTGGTACTGGCTACGGGGCACGACCTAATCGGTGACCTAGTGATCGATGGGAAGCTGGGTGACAGCGACCACGAGCTGATCACCTTCACCATCCGCCGTAAAGCTGGCAAGTCAGTCAGCAACACAGAAGTCCTTGACTTCAGAAAAGCCG
>NW_017728886.1:129230541-129240109 GCF_001723895.1 Crocodylus porosus | reverse complement strand
GTCCAAGCCCCCAAGGTCTGGAACAGTCTGCCATTGGAGGTGGTTCAAGCACCTACATTGAACACCTTCAAGAGTAAATTGGATGCTTATCTTGTTGGGATCCTATGACCCCTGCTGACTTCCTGCCCTTTGGGCAGGGGGCTGGACTTGATGATTTCCCGAGGTCCCTTCTAGCCCTGATGTCAATGAAATCTATGAAATCTATGAAATCACACCATTAACTGAATGAACACATGGCCAGGTTACTACTTAAGAATTGATTAAATGGTTAGTCACATCTTATGTGTAATGTCTGCCAGAAGCCAAAGACACACACATTACATAGATCCATCCACACGCATATACTTGCATGAAAATCTGCTTGGCTCAAAGAGGAGCACACAACAAAGAATACCTATTTCTTGGCTCTAGTTCCTTGTCACCCTATCAGTTCCACAGATAGCCACTATCCCGCACTTTTAGAAGGGCCCATAACTGTGGAAGGGACCTATTCATTGCAGCAGATAGTCCTCCATGGTGGACAGGTTTGGACAACCACCAAATTGCCAAAGCAGTCTTGACACCACATTCCATCCACACGCTAATACAGCTAAAGGAAATATAGGTAAAGGAGTCCTAAAACTTAACGATCATCTATATTCAGCAATATAATCTGTTCATTAGGTTCCAGTAACCTTTGCTCAGGATGACCATGCCCTTGCTCTCCAAACTGAGACTTTTTCAGGAAACAGACACTTTCTACTTTCCCCTTGCAGGAGGGAAAACTGGTTATTCTTGTAACAACCTTGCTGAGACCAGATAAATACTTTTTCTTAACTGGGGAGCATGGCTGGTTCAATGGGGCTGGAACGGTGTCACTGCATTATAGTTTGGTATGGATTCATTACCCATAGTATGATTTTGGCTCCTAATACAGTGATCTGAGGAAACATTCTAATCTTCAGATCATTTTGGGGAGGATGGGTGGGGAAGAAGGGGTTTCAAGAGAGAAAGTCCCTCACGTTACTATATCCTAGGAAAAGGTACATTAAACTACAAGCTCAGAAACCATGAGTGATAGCACCAACTATGGCTAATACTTTTGTACCCTTCAAAACCACACAATGAACCAGAGTTTTATATCTGCAGGTAAGATAATCTTTTCCATCTGTTTCACAGACAAGATAACCAAGAGCTGGCAGTAGATCACTTCTGGAAGAACTAGCACTAAAAATCAGGTCTCTGATACAGAACCAAATCAAATCTACTATGTGTTACAGTTTTTCAGAAAGTATCTGTTAAATTAAATTTTCTTCAAACAATGCTAAGACAAAGTAGGTGTGTCACCCTCTAGTCCTATCTATACCACATAGAAAAGTTAATGACTGTTGCCACATCCATGTTAGGAGATCTGATTTTTTTAACCTTTCCAAGAACACAGGTTTAGACTCTACAGCCAAATCAAATAAGGGATGTCTATGTTGTCTGTAACCATTGTACCACTGGTTCCAAAAGTAAAAAATTAAAACCAAAACCCCTAATATGTAAGATTCTGTTGTAAATGCAAGAAAAACTGTGGCTCGGTGTTCTCACCTTGGGTGGACTGATCCACCCTAGAGAATAAGAGCAGGCTCTTATTTTACTCTCATTATTTCTGTAGGTTAAGTAGAAGAGACCTGTGCAGCAGAATGAAAGGTTGTAAGGCAAAACCTGATGGAGATGCTTGTAGAATTAATGTATGTAAACTTGGTGCAAGAGCCCTAGAGTAATTGTCAGAATAATTTTATGTTTGAAAAATCACATATAGAAATAAAGATTTTTGTGATTGGACCAACCACATGGTTGGAACAGTCAGGCCATCAAATGCAACACATCCTTCTTTAGGTCTCATTTAGAAATTATTTGTTTTACTGTTAAACTTTTATTGTTGTTAGGGACCTACTTAATTTTTCAATTTCACGGATTTTGTGAAATCCTTTGAAATCCAGGATTGTCCGCAAAATCAACAACAAAAATATAAAATAAAATGCTAGCTCCCTAGTGGTCCTCACTGCTAGAAGGGGAAGGCACTGGCTGGTGGGACAGCACAACGGGCAACAGACAAGATAGCAGCTGCCACCTCTTCCCTCCGTCTCCCTGGGGACTCTGCCAATCAGTTCTGAGGGGCAAGGCTTCTTCTTCAGTCAGTGCTGAGGGGCAGGGGTGCTGCAAAATGACCATGCAGTTAGAACTCTATGCTGAGTTCAACCTGCAAAAACTGGTAACTCCCCTTGCAATTTAGGTAGACCCCTAATTATGGGTATTTGATGCTGTTATTTTAGGAATAAGATGCAGAAACCTTAACAAGTGTTTGGGATTGAAAGCAGCATATCAGAGACTTTGCCTGTGCATCCAAACAGAAGATGATTCTTTCTGTGTCAAATACAAGAAGGACAAAATTGAAATTACCATATTATCTTTCTAAAAAGATTCTCAAAGGTAAGTAATTAATGATTGTAGGGTTATTATGAACATTAAACCAGAATGAGTTATTAGGCTTTTCACCTCTAACTCACCAGTGTGAATCTTGCCCAGCTTGGCAGGAATAATTTTTTTTCCAATTAATGGAGGTTTGATAGCATCTACATAACATGAGTTTGGTGAGTTCCAGTTCCCATGTTGCAAATTTAACATCATATTCTGTTCATTGCTGCAAGCTCTTCATAGGGCTCAGGACCTGGTTGGATACTTTATTGAAAGAATCTGGCCCCAAGGTCAAATTTGCCCTACTCACTACATATTTTGGAGAAGTGACAACTCCTCTAATTGTCTCACATACATTACAGGAAGATAGAGATAGATAGGATTGAAGATTTTGGGGCTGGTCTCATAATTTTTGTTGCGTGATCCATGGCTTCTGAAGTGTTGAGGATGTCAATACTTCAGACCTTGGCCCTTTTGGTGCCACCAGAATATAGCTAATAACAAAAAACAATTAATAATTTTGAGCAAATGAGTGTATTACAGAAAAGACTTTTTTCTGTAAAAAAAATAAAAGGTACTTTTGCATAGCTAATATTGAAATGAATTCAGTTTGGCCTTGCATAATTGCTTATGTCTTATATATGGCATGAAGTAGAAAAGCATTCTATGCCATTCTGGCATTTCTGTTTCAATAACTTGAACTCATCCACGCTACCCTCCAGGCTCTCCTTGCCAATTGAACCACTTTTGAAAGTAGTCAAGGAATTAAAGTTATTAAAAAACAATGATTCTTTAATTCATTAAATCACTTGAAGGTGTGTTGACCCTGAACTGAAATGAACAAATTCTCTTTAAGAAATCTGGAATTAAAGATCAAAAGGTAAAATATATTTGCTCTGGAGAAAAAAAATCTATAATAGAAGCCTTAATTTAACTATTCTGAAAAATGGCATTTCAGCAGGCAAGTGCTTAAAAACATTTAAGAACTACATTATAAAATTTCTAATGAGAACACTAACACTATTTAAATGCATAGTCTTGGGACTTAGAAAAGTTTATGCACTTATCCAGAGTATGCCTTATCTTAGCTCAATGTAAACAATGATCATTAACTACAGAAACAGCCTATACTAAACTTTTCACATCTCATTAAGTCTCCTGAAGAACTCCTGAAGGATCTAATAAAATGTTGAAATTGACAGGACCTAGTCAATTCAGGGTTGTTTCAGAAGTTTTGAAATTGATGGCTTCTTCAAAGGTTACCAGTTATTCAGTTAAATGGAATGGAGTTAAATAACAAAGTAGACAGTGGGTGCATTTATGTTGTGGGCCAGTAGGGGGTGCTTCTGCGCTAAGCCACCCACCTCACTGTGCCCGACCACCTACCAAGCTCCAGTGCCTCTCTTGGGGTCCCTCATGTTTGGCCAACCCCCTTCCTGGAGCACCCGTGCAAGTTTGCGGTAACTGTTGCTGCCACCCAGCAGTCTGTGGTACACAGGCCTTGTAGACCTTGAGGGTGCTTGACCCACTGCAAGAACTTGGGGTGCTTTCTTTAGCCGGAAGCAGAAAGAGTAGCCTCCCTTAGTCAGCTGAACATAGGGAGCTTAAGGGCATGCCCCAATCCCTCTCCCAGCAAGTCTACCACATTTGTTATAGTGGAGAGCATTATTGGTTAAAGAGGGTAGGTTTGGGGAAGGATACAGACTAGGGAAGTATCCACTGCACTGTCCCACAAGTGGAACAGCTCCTGGACAGTGCAGTAAGCCTATATCATATTAATAGCACATGTAGACGTGCCCAGTGAGGCTGAAAGATGCTACTCGTTTAAGCAGTTCATACATTTAACTGATATGCAGATAAACACTATTTATTACAATGTAAGCAAGACGTAACAAATTGAGACTGGCATTGTATTATGCAGTTAAGTGAATTATGAAATTATCCAATATGTATATAAGTGGAGTATGCTATACTTACTTGTACATCATCATCCATGTAAGGATCTTGAAGCAGTTTAATGTGTAACACACAACATCATGTGACATAGAAAATGATTACCTTCATTTTCCAGAGGAAGCAACCAAGACAGAGAAATGAAGGGACCATACCATCTTCTACTGATATAAGAGTTTCTAATATATAGGGTTTGCTGGATCAAGCCCTTAATTTGATGCTAGGTGCAGTTAATAAATATACTCAGAGAGGGCTTATTTCAGACTTTTAAAAATGCCTAGAAAGAGGACACCAGTTGCTCATCCCCTTTGTAGCAGAAATCCTACCAGTACCAAAATATGAGTGAATGTCAAAACGTGCTTGATTTTTTGATTAGCCCTACTGCTTTTATTCAGGTTTATAACATGTTAGGAACACCTATCACACCTGATAGTCTTGGATAGTTCAGAATTCCCGAAAAAGCATTACATAGCCACTAGCAAGATTATATCTGAACCTTTGGATTCAGATTGGCTTTCTATAGTGCAATTTCTTGAAGATTGCATGGCTTTAGGTATGCATTAACTACAAAGGAAATACTAAGTTGAAAAGGAGGCATTTATGAGACAATAAGAAAAATAGAATGAAAAATTTTACAACAAGTAGATTCTTCAGTATAGGAGATATAAATTGGTTGATAAATCTATAAAATGCTTCCATTGCAAGATGAATGTGTCTTCATGATGGAAAACAGTAATAGTCTATGAATAAGTAAATGATATACAATGATGCACACTGCAATTAGTCATCTGTTTACATTTTCTAGTGTTATACTGTTGAACTGTTAGAAAATAGCAGTTTAACAGATGGCTATCTCATTCAAAAGTGCATTTTATGTTATTCCAAACATGCAAAATATATTTAAAATTAAATTCGAGTGTTCAATTATTTTTGGGATACTTTTTAAAATAGGTTATCTGCTAGGGACCTGACTGTTGTCTTCAGTTAGACATAATCCTGTCATTGAACCACATGAGGTTCCTCTGTCATTTGACATGCTTCTCACTTTCTTTTTTAAACAGAGCTCATGTCACATATTGCGTAGTTCACTAGAATTCAGCTAGTATGTTAACATGGTTGTAGTCATTGTCTTTTTCCTTGCTAAAAATGAAAAACCACCACCAAACTACATAGTATTTTTTTCACAGGAAGATAGGGATTGTCAGAATGGAATGGACCAGTGATCCATCCAGTCCATTATTCTGTTTCTGACAGTTGCAAATGATGGTGCATCATGGCACTTTTTAGAAAGAGGAGCAGGATTTGGTAATTAAGTGTGCAGTAATGTACCATAGCCATTCTCTCATGGTCCCTCAAGGGTCTCTCCCTGGCTATCACCTTTACACTTTATGCTTTCTTCCATGCAAACTGCTTTCATTATTATTTGTATGCTGATTATTCACAGTATTTGCTTTGACCACATGCATCTCTGGATGACTTACCTTCACATGCAGGTAGGCTGATTCACTATTCTGACTGGCACTTCACAGCACACAGAAAGTAGCTTAGCCATTTAAACAAGGAAACAGTAATAGTCAGCTCAACATTGTTTAACCTCTGAACTAGTGATTATAACTCCCCATCCTTCCTTATGTTTGATTCTCAGTTGTGATACCCTGAATGACTATCACCCCAGAATGGTCTCTCATCTGATATCCAATCTGACAATTTGAACTCAGTCTCATTGCTGTTTTGAAAGTCCCTTAAATGGCTAAGCCACTTTCTGCTTCCTGTGCCAGGTGGACCAATGAGAAGCGAGGGCAAGATAGCAGGGGCAGGTACATTTTATTCCTGAGGATATACCTGCCTTTTGGAGCAAAAGGTTAGCTTATACTGGGATAGATTAGCTTTGGGGGTGGAAAGAGAACACTGAAGAAATAGAACTTTGTTAAGAGGGAAACAGCATAATGTGATAATGGTGGGGAAAAAGCTTCCATTCCCTTCAGTGGTTGTACTTTCCCTACCTTTACAGCAACTGTTGCAAATGCCACATCCCACAGTCTTATCACCAGGGATCCTGGTTTTCTGATAAAAAAATCTCAAATTCTCTTACAAAAAATTGCAAATTCTGATAAACCCCCCAAAATCCGTTATTAAAATTAGAAGGCCCCCCAGACCTGTTGGTGCCCCTCACTAACCCCCAAAGTCTCCCCCAGCCTTGCTGGTGCCCCTCACTCACTCCCACAACAGGCCCCCCCACCCTACTCATGCCTCTTGCACCCCACCCACAACCTATGCCACCCAGACCTGATGGAGGGACCCCCCAGATGCCAGGACTATGGGGCCAGAGACCCAAGTTTGCAGCTTCCCCAGTGTTGCTGCCTGCTTGGGCAGGAGCAGGGGCAGGGGCAGAGGCAGGGGCAGAGCTGGCTCTTGGCTTCCCGCAACCCTGTCGGTGCCCCCAGCCATGCCCCCCAGCCCCCCAGACCTGCCAGTGGGTTCCCCAGCCCCCTGCAAGCCTTATTTACCTCACAGGCTCCAGCAGCAAAATGAGGCTGAGCTGAGCCCAGCAGAGCAGTGGCTGACTGAAAGCCTTAGGCCTTGCCCTTCCCTCTCCCCCTCTGGGCAGGGTTGAGGGTTTTCTGCCCTGTTTGCAATTAGCTCTTGTAGGCTGGAGCTCAACCAGCCTGCAGGGCTCTTTTCAAAAGTGGGTTATCTGTGGGTTTCTCTGATAAAAAGGAGAAAACTGTGGTTTTCTCCATTTTTCCACAGGAAATGGAAAACTCAGATCCCTGCTTATCACCTTGGTGTCACTTTAATTTTATTGTTCTTTATTTTTCATATTATGACAATGTCTTCTGGCTCAACCAAAACCAAAGAACCATTACACTAGGCACTATGATAGATAGTAAGTCCTTCTGGACACACAGAGTGTCCAGGAAGTGTGGCATCTGAAGAGACAGTCTAGGTGAGTCCAGCAAGAACTTCTGGATATAAAGAGTTGTGTATATAATTTCCTGTATATAATAAAGAATTGCCTATGTACCACAAGCCTCATCAAGATACCACAGGCACTATACAGACAGTTCAAGAGACAGTTCTTGTCAGTAAAGGTTAACAGTCGAGGAAAACAGGCTGATGAAGGATGAGAGAAAAGAAGTCTTACTGATCCAGGTTCACAAGTGGCAAACTAGGGCCCAAAGAGATTGAATTACTTTTCAAGGTCACGGGAAATTCATTGTAGACCTGGTAACTGAATGCAAATCTGAATTCCAGCCCACCTCTTTAATTATAAAATTATCTTATCTTTAACTCCTCTCTCTGTTCCACCCAGCCACTTACACTGATACTGTTACTAAAATCTTCCACAACATCTCCAGAATCTGACTGTTCATGCCTGCATTTATTTTTCTAATTTCTGGTTTTAGTCTTCTTTTTTTGGCTCCCATTCCTAATTCCCATTCACCAGAAGTCTTCAAGCTGCTTGGGTTGGAAGCTGTGCCATGTAATGTTCTCTACCCCTTCTGCTTTTTTTCTTAGTTCCTCCTCCCACCAGCAGTATACTGACTAACTCTGAAGTGTGAAAATTAACAATCTTGGCAAATTTATTGAATCTAGAATGACTGCATGTTCAATTAGACACATAACTAGGTAATCCTTTCAAAGGCTTGCTAAATTATCTTTCTAAAAAATACCTCATGGCAATGAATTTTACAGGTTAACTGTACACATGTGAAAAGGAAATTCCCAATACCAATTTAAAATTTTCTTCCTTTCGTTCTTAAGCGCCTCTTAATATATATATGCATTGTGAGAAAAGCTAAATTGTAGACTCTAATTAACCTTCTTTATGCACTATATAGAGGTGTATATGAATTATATATATCTATATATCTGTAGTTCATACACACACATATACACGGCAATTGCCCATTAAGAATGATGGGGGGGAGTGGGCGAGGACGAAGCCCTAGATCCCCCTCCCTATCCAGTCCTGCTCCCCCTTCCCTCCTGCTACTTGGGGTCCAGGCCTGCTCCCCTCCTCCGCACTGCAGTGGTGGGGGCAAGGGAGGAGCAGACCCAGGTCTGATGTTGTGGAGGACTGGGCCCAAGGGTGGGGAGAAGCTGGGCTGCCGTGGTGGTGGGGTGGGGGGGAGCAGCAGGCCAGGGCTGACCAAGTGGTGGCAGGGTGATGGGAGGACTGGGCTCGGGGCCGACGTGGGGGAGCGGGGGTGGGGGAGGAGTGTGCCTAGGCCCAATGGGGGGAGGAGGCTTGCTTCTCTCCTCCCCCTGCAGCTGCCATGTTGGGCCAGGCTGGGTCTGCTGTCCCCCTACCCCCACACACTGCCACAGTGAGCTGGTTTTTCCCTTGGTTTGGGCTCATTTCCCGCCCACCACATTGGGCCCAAGCCCACTCCCCCCCTGGCCTCACCGTCACCCCCAATGCCATGGTGCACCCACTCCTCCCCTCTCCCCATTGGGCCCATTCAAGGACAGGAGGAACGGGCTCAGGACTGACATGGAGAGGGGAATGGGGGAGAAGTCGGCTCAGGCCCAAGAGGGGAGGAGGCCTGCTTCTTCCCTCCCCCAGCTGCTGCTACAGCCGCATCAGCCTGGTCAGGCCGGGCCTGCTGTTTCCCTCCCCCTGTTGTGGCAGGCCGGCTTTTCCCCTGCTTGGGCCTACTTTCCCTCCCACAATGGACGCAGGCCCACTCCCCCCCGTGCTGCCTGCAGGGAGCAGGGCAGGGCAGGGAGCTAGGGCAGCCCCGCTGGCCTCTCCCCGCCTTCTGTCCGCTCTGTTGCTGCCACCTCCAGGGAGCAGGGCAGGGGGGAGTGTCCCCACAATCCATCCCCTGTGTCCCCACCCCATCATGGTAGTGGGCTGCTTTCTGTCAGAATGCTTCTTCGTGCAGCCAATCAGAATGCAAATAAAGCATTATGGACAGACAGACAGACAGATTTAGGGTTTTATAATATTAGAATATATATATATAAGAAATACAGGCATACCTTGGAGATATTGCGGGTTCGGTTCCAGACCACCGCAATAAAGCGAATATCGCAATAATGCGAGTCACATGAATTTTTTGGTTTCCCAGTGCATATAGAAGTTATATTTACACTATACTGTAGTCTATTAAGTGTGCAATAGCATTATGTCTAAAAAAACAATGTACATACCTTAATTAAAAAA
>NW_017728886.1:129226324-129230276 GCF_001723895.1 Crocodylus porosus | reverse complement strand
CAATTCAGTCACATCTTCAGGCTCCACTTCTAATTCTAGTTCTCTTGCTATTTCCACCACATCTGCAGTTACTTCCTCCACTGAAGTCTTGAACCCCTCAAAGTCATCCATGAGGGTTGGAATCAACTTCTTCCAAACTCCTGTTAATGTTAATATTTTGACCTCCTCCCATGAGACACGAAGTGAGCAAATGCTGTTAGAAAAACGTCACTGTCACGGAGGCACTGGGGTGCTCCGTGCCTGAGAGTGAGATAAGGTGAGCTGCCAATCACCCGGGCAGCCCAGCTGCCAGTTGCTGGGGCAACCAGGCAGGTCATGTGCCCAGAAGGGGGCAGGGCCGGGCCTTTATAAACAGCCCAGGCTGGAGCCTGACTAGCAGTTCCCTTCTGGCAGCTGTTAGAGGAGGAGCTCTGTGGCAGAGCTGAGTGGCTTGAGCTGGTAGTTGCAACCTGGTCATTCTGCCTGGCTGCTATGATGCCAGGGATTAGAGGACCTTGAAGGGAGGTATGGTTAGGAGCCCTGGTGGGGGCTTGAAGTTGCCTTATGAGCAGGGAGGCTCTTTGTTGGTTTTGTTACAGCTGTTGGGCTAGGGTTTTGTTATAGTTACTCCGGAGGATCGGGTGAGGCTGTAGGGTTGTGAGGAGGCCTCATGGGAGCTCCCCAATAATCTGGGGGTTCCTGGTGCCCAGCAGGGCACAGCTGTTTGTGCCAGTGGCGCACATATCGAAGGGTCAGTGGACCCCACCCTGTGGGGTGAGACTAGAGAGAAGCCCTATCAGGGCAAAGGACCGAGACGGTGGTCCTGGAGGCCAGGCACGGCTGTGGCCACCTGAGCCCCAACTGGGGTAGGACCTGGAGAGAGTCCCAGAGGGCTCCACAGTGCTGGGGACTCCAGTGCCACAGTGGGTGCAGCGAGCGAGCGCCGTAGAGGCGCTCGGCGTATAGGGGTTGAGACCCCAGGCCATGAGGGTGGTATTTTGCCCAGTGGGGCAAGTGACCCAGGAAAGGCTGCGGCCATCTGAGCCCAAGTACGAGAGGCACGCGGCATAGGCCCCAGAGAGGGGCAACGTGTGCGAGAGGCTCCAGAGAGGGCGAAGAGCGGCGGAAGAAGCCGCAAGACAGGCCTAGTGGGGTGAGGCCTGGGCATGGCAAGCCCAGGGGCACCGGTAGCGGGGTGCGGATTGCAGCAGTGGCCCAGGGGTGCCGGTACCAGGGTGCAGGCTGTCTAACCGGCCCAGGGGCGACGGGCGTGTGACTGACCCGGGGTGCCAGTAAGGGGCTGCCAGTTGGTGGGATAGGCCCAGGAAGATCAGAGAGGGGCGCCAGGGCCTGACAAGCCCCAGGGGGCACCAGGTGGGTGACAGGCCCAGGGGTGCCAGAGAGGGGCACCAGGGCAGGACGAGCCCAAGGGGCGCCAGAGAAGACACCGGAGGGCAAGGACAGAGCAACGTCCAGGAACAGCTGCGAGGCTTGGGGCGTGCTAAAGGGGAGGTAGGAGGCATGCATAGCCCTTAAGGCAGGGGTGTGCAGAGGCACCCCATATGGAGTAGGGGCAGGATCACATGCACTGTTCACCAGGGGATAAAGGCAGCCTCCCATATAAACTTATTACTATCAAAGACGTGGCGAGCGAGAAACTGAGGGTGCTGAGTCTACCTGAAGTGATGGTAGGGGGGCGCTAGGGAGTCCACAGCCGCTCCTAGGCCCCACTCCCTCACAGTCACCAATGGAAAAATGGCACTGATACACTTGCTCGACGCAGGGTTGCCACAAAACTTCAATTTGTAAAAAATGCAATATCTGCGAAGCGCAATAAAGTGAAGCGCAATAAAATGAGGTATGCCTGTAGTTCAATCATATTTGTCTTCCTTTTTGACATTAATATGAAATAAATAAAAAGACCACTCAATTGCTACTTTTTAACTTTCATGTTAGTCCATTCTCAAAACTGAGTTTTTTTGCATCCTAAATAAATCAATACAAATAAGGCAAAAGAAAGAATACCAAAACTATGTACAAAATAGACAGTGATCTATTATTGTTCTACAATATTATTTAAGGTAGCCTTGCAGCATTCATTTTTTACTTTCAGTCCTTTTATTTTATTGTTCTTTTTCATCCTTTTGGTTTTCAATTTATAGTTAGTTTAGACTTTCTGTCTCTGTACTTTTAACTTGTATTGTTGCTATTTATTCTGACATTTCTTATTCTTTCTTTTTTATTATATTCCCTTATTGCTTTATCACTTGTCCATTTGTTAGATTCCACCCTTCATTTATATTTGGCCTCTTTTTTATTCAACATCCAACTGTTATTATTTTGTTGTGAGAGAATTCCAATATAGGAGAATTAATTACCCTACAGTATTTGTGGTTCTTCATGATGTTGCTTACACTATGCATCCCAAAGAAGGCACACATGCACCTCATGCACCCTGGAATCATTCAAAGTTAAAAGGATGGAGACGCTGCTTCCTTGTGACTTGAAGCCCAGGTAAGGGGCTGATTGACTTGGTGCATTTGGTAATGATAGAGTCTATTGGCAGAGACTGAGATTGTGGCTGTTCTTTATCCAGCTCTTGGTCTCTGTATAAATAAGTGCTGTGAAAAAGGCAGTTGGCTAGTTTCACTACAAATATTCTCACTGCTTATCTTAACTTGCAACTTAATATAGAGCAGCTAATGAAGATGACATGAGTTAAATTGTTTATTCACTCCTTTCCTTCATTTATTTCTACTTGGAGGACCTGTCTGGCTCTATAACAGCCCTTCAGTTCCCTTGTCAAGGCTTCTTGTTTTCTTTCTTTTGAGATGAAAAATTCTATTTTTGCCGTACTTAAAGAAATGTTCACATGTGTACACCCCAATACAATTTGTTTTTTTTTTTTTTTTACAATTTGGAGGTTTTATCATAAAGAACTCTTTGTAAATATGAATTGATTAGGCTGAGTTTTTCTACATAGTATTTGTTCATGCCTCTTTAAGCAGATTAAGAATTTGTTTAAGAGTGTGATGATTTCATGAACTGGATAAGCATTTTTTTTAATAGAAAAAATAGCAATGCAAACATTTTTCACACTACCATTAATTCAACCCTTCAGTTTTCAATTTCTGTTCTACAAACAAAATGCCTGCAATCCACACTGATAAAAGAAAATTAACTCTTGGTCTATGATGATGGGGCCTTCTTGCCACCTACTCCACCCCTGTTCTCAGAGCAAACACCACACATTTAAAAAACCTTGCTTTCCTTCGTGTAGTTCAGAATATACTTTCTTCCTTATGCATATACTTGCAAACAGAGTTTTGATCTTTGATTGTATCCTATTCCTCTCCCTTCAGGCTTTCTCAATCACTATTTTAATACTCAGCATAGGAATTATTACTGTGTCTTTTTTAAAGGGAAATGAGAAAGACAACCTAATGTCGAAACAGAAGAGAAAATGGGGGAAGGGAGGAGAGGAGACATCTGCTTTTGACTCGTCCCTCTTGAAAGGGAAAATAAGCAGAAAAATATTTTTCATCATACATTTTTCTTCAAGGAGGGTTGAGGAAATGCCCCTAAGGCCCTTCTCTGGCTGTGCCACTCACCAGGGCTAACGCGCTCATTTGCTGGTGACTGCTGGACCTTGGGCGGGGGGAGTGCGTGCGCGCACGGGCCCCGCCGGCCGGCGGACCCCTCTACCAGCCCAGGTCGCTTCCTTGAGCCCGCGAGTTGGCAGCAGGTCCCGCCCGCCCTGACCTGCATGGGGCTGCGCCGCCCCCTCCCTGTCCCGGGGAAGCCCCATGGCCGCACCGCCCGGGCTCCTCACACCCCGAGGCTGTCGGAGCCGCGCTCGCCCCGGCCCCTTAGTGAGCAACGCCCCCATAGGCGCCTAACGCCATGAGCCTCGCCCGCCCACGTGTCCCAATCGTCCCCCGCAGTCCAAGGCAGTCGCGGCGCGGGGCGGGGC
>NW_017728886.1:129202642-129226124 GCF_001723895.1 Crocodylus porosus | reverse complement strand
AGGGCAGTCCGGGCGCCTGGGTCCCCTCTCTGCTCCGCGGCCCCGGGAGGTTCAGCGACCCCGGCTGCTGGGGCCCGCCCCCCCAGACCCGAGCAGGGCCCCGTACCGCGACCATGATGAAAGCGGGGGAGGAAGGGCCCCCAAGCCCTGGGCCCAACCTCTCCCTCTGTGTCACTCTCCCGCGAGCCCCACCACTGCCCCTAGCCCTGGCACCCGGGTGTCCTTGAGGACGGGGCATCCAAACTGCAGCCGACTCGGTCTCGATGCAAAAGACATCAGAACTGGTGGCAGCAGGGATTGCTTTTATTAGACCCACTAGATGTCTTTTATTAGACCAACTCATAATCATATCTATTAGACCAACTTGTATTTCTAGTGGGTCCAATAAAAGAGATCACCTCTGCCACCAGTTCTGGTGCCTTGAGGAAAGAGCATGTTTGGCTTTCCTGAGAGTGGAGAAACTACATGCTGTTGCCAAGGGTTTGACCACAATGGGTGTCCAAAAGCCAGACCCATTTGTGTTTCTCTCTTAGCTCCAATCCAAAACCAGGGCAATACCCATCATGGTTGGGGGATTTCCTTCATGGTGGCAGATGACAGAAGAAGGAGCAATGGTCTCAAGTTGCAGCCAGGGAAGTTTAGGTTGGTTATGGGGAAAAACTCTCTTAGGAGGAGAGGGGAAGCACCAGAACAGGGGACCCAGGGAGGTGGTGGTATCTCCATCCTTGGAGGTTTTTAAGACCCAGCTAGACAAAACTTTGACTGGGATGATGCAGCTGGGGAGGGTCTTGCTTTGAGCAGGAGGTTGGACTAGATGTGACCTCCTGAGGTCCCTCCTAACCCTCATTTTCTGTGATTCTGTGACTTAAGAATCCAGCCCTTGAACCACAGATCCCCCCACAAAAGTTGCAGGATTTTCCCCAGGGCAGAGAGTAGGCTGCAGGATGAGAGAGGAGAGCTCTGTTAAGCATCACTGCAGAGGGAAAACACCTCCCCATCTGCTTGCAAGTTATTAGACAGTTCAGGGGTGGGATGGGGGCAGGCACTGGCACACAGTAAATGCATCCAATTTTTTTAATCATCATCGTTTACTTAATGCTAAATACAGCTATTTTAACAGCAGCTCTTTATTTATTTATGATGGTGATGATGTTGGGGGATAGTGACTTGGAAACTAACTTGTTGTTCCACAGTTGGAAATGAGACACTTGCAGAAAAGACACTTGTGCAATTTAGTTGAACTTGCTCTCTTTTCAGGGAGAACTGTTAAATCCCTGCCGCTGTGATGGGTCAGTACGGTACATACATCAACTTTGCTTACTTAAGTGGATAAGTGAAAGAGGGTCATGGACCTGTGAGCTGTGCTGTTACAGATACCATGTTATATCAATTAAAATGAAAAAACCTTGCCAGGTAATTCTCTCTTTCTTGGTCTCATTTTTTTTAAACTGCAGCTACTCATTTTTATTTACTGTATAGGCCAAAATCTCTCCCAATGTCTATTTTTGAGGCCAGGGACTTCATATTTATGGCATACAAATAGATTTTATATCTGTAACCAGAATGTTGTAATATATAACTGGAATATTAATTTATTCTACAATGTGATTTGACTTTATGAGGCCCCACTGCAAAACTGAAATTCATGTCAATCCTCATGGGAACCTATTTCAAAGCAGCTGATTATGACAAGAGGAGAGCAGTGAAGGTTTCAGTCATTTGGCACTGGGAGACTCTTTAGGCCGTAGCCTTCCTATAGTAAAAATTAATGCCTCCACCAGGATAACAAGACTTTGTATCCCTTTTCCATAAATAGAGCAGCCAGGTCCTCTAAGATACAGCTGTCAGCCTCAGGCTGGACATGTTCTGAGGGCTCCAGCCAGAGGCAGGAGGACTGCCATAATGGCAGCAGTGGTGGGGCTGGAGCAAATCCAGGGGTGGCAGTAGAGAGCCAAGCTTGCTGCTGACAGCCATGCCCAGCAGGACCAAAGGACCCTGGATTCTGTGACAGGCCACACCCACCAACTTCCAGTGCCTACCTGTAGTGCAGTGGGATGGTTTGAGAAGCTCTGTGGGCTGTATCTATATATTTGACACCCCGTACTCCACAGTTTCAGGCAGGTGCTTGGGTGGTTTTTATCTGCTCCTTCTTCCATAAGCCATACATAAGTATTTAGTAATATGTATTAGTTCTCTGTATCTGGTAAAGATTCTGTGTCAAAGTTTGGTTTCAATTGTTTTCTACCATTATGGATCCAACAGTGACAGGATTTGTTGAAATCTAAGGAAGTTCTATCTTTTGTTATGTTCTATGGGCCCACTTCTTGGATCTTGACAAAGTAAAAAAGCGATTTAAAGCAATTTTTGTATCTTTTTGCTTCTGCAGCCAGCTCAGGGCCCCTCCAACTCCTGGGACAATCTAGAGTAGTAGCAAACCTTGTATAATATTTGCAAAGGTCTTTCAATGACTGTTCAAGAAGCTGAAGCACATGCCTGGGCCATTCCTCTGTACTTTGTCCACACCATCATATCAAGGTGCTGAAAGCTGGAATAGTGTAGTGTCAGCAGGTTGGTATAGGCACTAAACAAGACCTCAAAATAGGACCAGAATTAGTCAGAGGGTTACTGGAATTTTCTGAATTGTAGATATTAGTTGGATTCTATGGATCCAGAATCAATGGAACTTCCTAGGACCAAAGCACTTAGTTTTTTTTCCCCCAGATCCTCTGAGTCTGAGGATTTCTTCTGAGTCAGAGATTATACCAGATACTGTGAGGCTGAGACCAATGGATAGTCCAAGGTGTCTAAACTCTTTGTCATATCTCATGAATTTGAGGATAACAGAGCCTCTTCGGGTTCAAGGCATTCAGATCCTTTGTCCACATAGCTTTCAGAACTATCTGTTTGTTTAAGCCTGTCTTAGAAAGGGAACAGTCTTTGGAGAGCCCTCCATATCAAATCTGAAGATACTACATGCTTTGGAAGTAAGGGATTGTAGAGGGTTGAGGATCTGCTTAGCTCAATATTGTCTCTCAGTGTTTGTTTATCTTGTTTGTTTATTGTCCCTGTGGGGCAAACTCCCTTCCTGCAGGAATTATTAACCCAAACAATTAGTAAAACAAACATATGAACCGAGACCCAAAGAGAAACTCTAGGCTTGGATATGCCACAGCTTGCCTCTTCTCTTCCTTCTCTATCAGTTCTATTCCAGCATCCAGTTTCTTGGTCAACTTCCAGTATCTCAGTGTCACTCAGCCCCCTCAGCTCTCAGCAGCAGCATATCTAGACCCCTGGCAGCCCTGGGCGAACTTGTAGTGTTGGGCCCCCCTTCACCAGAGATAATGATAATAATAATAGGACAACAGAAAAAAATTACGCTTTTCAAGCCCCCTTTCTGTCTGGGCCCTGGGCAGCCATCTGGTTTGCCCATGCCTGTGTCCGGCCCTGGCTCTCAGCGCCATTTCTCCCCTTCCCCTCTGGTTCTGGGAGCCTCTTAACTCCTGTGGACCCTGCCAGCTAATTATGCTTCACAGCTGGCTCAGTCCTTCAAGACAGGCTTACAATCAGTTTCTGTCTGCCAACAGCTGGGCTGCAGCTCAAGGTGTGCACCCCACACCACAATTAGTCAGAGGGTTACTGGAATTTTCTGAATTGTAGATATTAGTTGGATTCTGTGGATCCAGAATCGATGGAACTTCAAAACTGAAATCCATGTCAATCCTCATGGGAACCTATTTCAAAGCAGCTGATTATGACAAGAGGAGAGTGGTGATCTGCTCTTTCCATGTTTTTCCTCAAACCTAACCGGGACAAGGGTTTGAAGATGGACACCCAAGATAAAGAATAGATTCTGGTTTTATAAGTTCTGATTTTATAATTTCACTAGGCATCCCCAACCTGGACTTGTTGACTGTGCTGGTAGTCTCTATAAGGACCAATTTGGAAAGACAAATTCTTTCATGGCCTTCATCTTTAGAACAGCTACTTATTAGAAGCCATGTTGTCACTCCTTCTCCACGCAACATCACCTGAGGTATAGTCCGATAAATAAAAAGTTAAAGCTTCCTTTAGCTGCTATAGGGAAGGTCAGATATTCCTCAAGGGCCTCTGGCTGGATGCTTAGTTATGATTATTTTTCATTACAGACATTCTTGGCTGTGGAATTCTGAAACCAACCAAAGAGCTAAGTCTGTGACATTGAATTACTGTTTGTAGGAGAAACATCATTCTTATCTCTGACAATTTATTTCTTCAAAGGCACAGCAAACATAACTCTTAATCTGCTCAATCCTATAAAATAATATTTCAGAGATTAGAGATATAAATTAGCTCGGGTCAATTGGTTTCTTCTGCTAGTAAAGCAAAGCAAAGCTGTAGTTTGCTGGAACATGTAGCTCCAATTTTAATTTTGGTTCCTGATTATATGCATTTTTACAGAGCATCTTTTCAGAGTCCAGAAGTGCATTGACTTGAAGGGATGCTTTTCACTTGAGGTTTGTGCCAAAAGATGCAGAGTACTCCTTTTATTTTTTCTCTGTAGAAGTCCTTTTTATTGAACTCTTCTATGATGACTTATCCAAGTATAATTGGTACTGACTTTTCCTAGAGTTTTACTGGGAAGCAGGGATTTCTTATGGTGATATCTTTTATTGGACAAAATTGTATAGTTGGGAAAGAGTTATAATGCATTCAAAAGCTTGTCTATATCCATCACAGTTATGCAGCTGGTCTAATATCGCCCTAAGAAATCCTTGCCTTTGGCATAATTTCTGGACTGTCCCAGCTACAAAATCACTCTTACATTATCAGAGTTGTGCTATACATTTTGACAGTATGATCTCAGATTTAAATTCTGAAGACAGGTCAAAACCATCATGCAGTCTGAACTTGTCTCTGGCACGTAGGAGCATAGAAACTACCTCTGTTTCTTTGATCAATACAAAGTTAACATTTGGGCAAGAAAATGCTTCAAGATCTGAAGAGAAGATACTTCCTGGCTGTGTCTACATGAGACACAGTGTGCAGTAACAACTGCACAATAATTTAGTGTTTGCATACACAAGTACTAAATGACTGCTCAATAACTGAAGTGACTGTGCAGTAGCTTATTACTGCTGCGCAGTAGGACTGCATCATGCTTTGTGCTACAACGAGCGTCTTATGTAGACACAGCCCCTGTGTCTGGTCTCTTTATTGCCTATTTAAGAAGGTCCTCTGTCTTTAGTAGATTTAAAATTGGCCTTGGCTACAACCAAGGCTATCACCTTAGCTTTCCATTTGTTTTGTGCCAATAAGTTCTGTCTTTATTTAGCCTTTAGAAATGGCATACCAAAAGTTCAGATGAAGATTTGAAATGACAGCTTGCATTTTCATAAAGCTTTGTCTCTCAGAGGATTCATGGAAGTTGATTTCCTCCTTTTGGTACCAATTACTGAAAATTTCTGTCTTTGGTTTTAGTAACTCTCAGGAGAATATTAAAATGATAGTCTTTAATGGCAGACTCTTCCCATACTAATTGCATAAGGCTGAAGTAGTTCTAAAAAGTCCACTTCAAATTTTCTGTAACTGTTTTGAACTTTCGTTAACGTCAGACAAATTTTTGCCTGTTTTACTAAATTGGGTTTTAGAATTTTGTTGCTAAGAGGGGCTATTGATCATTTTCTTGATAGGACAGTTTTATTGGGTAATTTGTGTCCTGTCAAAAAAGTTACAGAACAAACCAAGGATTCAAGTGGATACATTTTTGCAGTACTGTAGCTTGGGAGGGGCAAGTGGGGGAACCACCCCAGG
Organism: Crocodylus porosus; assembly: GCF_001723895.1. NCBI lineage: Eukaryota > Metazoa > Chordata > Crocodylia > Crocodylidae > Crocodylus > Crocodylus porosus. The sequence continues at coordinate 129,220,334 of NW_017728886.1, read as the reverse complement.
CACTGAAGTGAAGGGGTGCCAACAGGCTCTGCCCAGCCAAGGCAAGGCATAGGACAGAGCAGAAAGCTGCATATTTGCTGGGGCATGGGGTGGGGGGAAGCTCCCACCGCTGTGTGCATCCCCAGGCAAACATGGCAGGGTGTGTGTGCCTGTGACAGGAATGCCACTACTGGAGCCTCTCCTGGTATGGCTCTGCCCTCCTGTAATAGGCCAACCACCTGCTTGCTTTCCTGCCATGCCTTGATTTTATTTAATTAATAGATTGTTGTAATTAGTGGGAAGCTGCCCATTTCTACGCACCCTGATGACAGGGGGTGCTATCTGCGGCTCCTTTTCCTCCCCTACACCACAGCCCAAGCCTCACAGATGGTGCTGGTGTGATCTGACTTTGGCCCTGTTATGTCTCGGCCCTCCTTTTGCCCTTGGGGCTCCTCGCTGCCCCCCCCCCCAGGGGGTAGGGTAAATGGTCTGTGACCCGCACTAGCATCCGTCGGGTCCTATTGCCCACTTGCAGGGTGACCCTCACCCTGTCAAAATCGAGGGGGTCCCCGCACCAACACTGTATCATATATTGAATGATGTTCTGGTCATTACTCTGTTGTTCTTCCCACCTCTCTTTAATTAGATCCAGGATTCCCCTCAGTTGCCCGATCCACTCTTCTCATCTCCCTTGCTGGTAACACGTCGCTCCGTACCATGGTCTGTGTTGAGCCCAAGTCTAGCAGAGCCACTACTCTTTTCTCCTCTATCGTTACTCCTACCACCAGTGCGGGCAGCTCATCTGCCACCTCACGGTCAACTCGGGCTGCATAGCCGCACATTCCTACCTGCTCCGGTGGGCCGGGTCGAGTGTTTCCCATCATACTGGCTTACAGGGTCAGTTGTCCTGCTGCTTGATCCTGCGGGCCTTGTACCGCTTGGTGTGGCCAATCCAAATCTTGTTGCCCTGACTCTGGCCAAGGGGTTAGCGTTTGTCCTCTTTTCCCTCTCCACGCAGGCCCAAGGGTCCTCTTTTTCAAGCTGGCAAACCAGTGTCTTATAAAGCCTACTGCCCTATAAACCGTTCCCGGCCAATACACCATTGTGACAGGAGTGCCACTGTTGGAGCCTCTCCGGGTATGGCTCCGCCCTCCTGTAATGGGCCAACCGCCTGCTTGCTCTCCTGTCACGCCTTGATTTTATTTAATTAATAGATTGTTGTAATTAGTGGGAGGCTGCCATTTCTACGCACCCCGATGACAGGAGGCGCTATCTGCGGCTCCTTTTCCTCCCCTGCACTGCAGCCCAAGCCTCACAGATGGTGCTGGTGTGATCTGACTTTGGCCCTGTTATGTCTTGGCCCTCCTTTTGCCCTCGGGGCTCCTCCCTGCCCCCTCTCTCTCTCTCTCAGGGCTCCCCGCTGCCACTCCGCACTCTCGGGGCTCGTCGCTGTCCCCTCTCGGGGCTCGTCACTGCCCCCCCCTTGGGGCTTCTCGCCACCCCACTGCACTCTTGGGGCTCCTCGCCGCCTCTCTGCACTCTCAGGGGCTAAGCCAATGCACCCCACAAAATATTGTGCCTTCTCCGGTGCCAGGAACCCTCCCCCGCTACTGGGGAGTCCCTATGAGGCCTCCTCCACCCCTAATAGCCTCACCTGGTCCTCTGGTTAAACAGTAAACACAAAACACAAAGTCCCCAGGCTAAAACCATCCGGTCAGACAAGAGTTAATCCCTTCCAGGTAAATTACTCCAGCTCATGGCAGCAACTCACGGTTACTCATGCCGCCAAACCTTGGCCTTCTCTCCGCACTGGCTGAACGCCTCACTCCTTGGCTGTCAGAGGAGGAACTGCCACCCTAGCCTCCTGCCTGGATTTAAGAAGGGCTAAGCCCTGTCCCTTCCTGTCAACTGTGTTGCCCTGGTGACTGGCAGCTGCGCCTCCCCCTTCTCTCCACTAGGGGACTCTCTGGAGCCATCCCTGTTCTCAGGCACAGGGCACCTAAGTGCTCTGCGACAGTGCCCCAGAGCTGTGAATGGCACCAGGATGGGCTGCCACTGAGCTCAATCCCATAAAGATATACATAGGATTGGGCCCTCGCACATTATGTGATATTTGCTGAAATGTACTGAGGGCTTGTCCCAGATGCCAATCTTCCTTACTAAGGTACTGAAATTTTGTATTTAGACAGGCTATGACTGAAGTCTCTTAACCATCATGTAGTAACTTCTTCAGTATCTGTTAAGTATATATTGCTTACTTAGACAAGCAAAAATACTAGGTGAATCTTATTTCATACCTTTAACAATGTTATTCCCTCAGTGTTGAGGCCTGATCAGAATAGATGCCTGTATGGATAAGTCTTTCAGTCACTGTTCAACCATTGGTATACTTCAGCTTACCTCTTGAGAACCGGCACTCTTCCAGACTGGAAGCATCTAGACAGTATTATAAAAGAGGGAAAAAAATAAAGGTTATTTACCAAAGTAACTGTTTCTCTCAAATGTACTGCTTCTGCATATCCACACTGACACCTTATTTTTACCTGTACCTCAGATATTTATGTAATGTACCCAGAATTAGAGGGAAACAGTTAGGAGGTATGGGATTCTTATGCCTGAAATTTTAGAATGTGGAAAAAGATGGGCATGTGAATATTTACCCCTTATCATGGAACTTTTTGTGTAGTTTCTGTATCATGGCACATAATTTCAAAGTGGGCCTCTGTGGAGGCAGTTTGTTTTGGAAATGAAATTAATTTCGGAAATAGTCTCTTTTTCAGTAGGTTTTTTTATGTTAACCTGTACATTTCAGCAAATATCACATAATGTGCGCGGGCCCAATCCTATGTATATCTTTATGGGATTGAGCTCCAAGAAATTATTAGATAACATTCAATATAGGAATTCTCAGTCTAGTCAGCAGGCACTGAGAGAAGTGAATATGTGAGTGGAAAAGCTGGTACTTCATGCTCCAAAGAGCAATGTTTTTCATTTATTTTTTTAGTGAACCAGATTTAGCCATAATAGAAGCAAATCTAACTCTATTAATAATAAGGAAATTATTTCTTCTTAAGCAGGAATGAATTCAATTCAGTAAGAGGTATGACATGATGTGCAAAAGGACTGATAAGAAAATAGATATTAAATAATTAGACTATAATAAAAAGATATGTTAAAAATTTTGAATGTGACTAAGCAGGAATGAGAAGAGCTCATATAGCTAATACAGACAGAGAAAACACACGGGGGGTGCATCTACATTCACAATTAATGTGCATGAATAAACTCTGGAGTGTACTGCTCCGGAGTTCGTTGTCTGGGCAAGACATTTTAATGTGTGCCTGGAACCACAGCACATTGAGCTAGGTCAGAGCAGCTCTGGCTGGTACGGGGCCTGGGGGGTCAGCCTGCCAAGCCAGGGCTGCTCCCCGCAGCTCAACATGCTGAGGAGGAGCTGGTTGAGGCATGAATGTACTTCAGTATGAGGCTAGCCAGTAGGCAGCCCCCACACTAAAGCACCCTCATGCCCCAGCCATGTGCGTTGCTGTGGAGTAAAAATCTCTGCAGCAGCATAGTACTTTTATTTACTTGTGTTTGCTATGGAAATTAATTTACTCCAACCTAATAGAGGTGCATGCGTAGATGTGTGATGTTTATTGAGCAGCTAATTAGTCTACTGTGCAGTAAATGTTTCATGTAGATGCACCTGGAGAAAATATTTGTTTGTTAATTCAAATAATTTGTAATTATGTTGTCCTAAAACAAGACATTATTTTAATTTGCTAATTTAATTGATAAGCTGTTCGTAAATCGATTACACAGACTAATATATTAGTAAAGTATTAATTCTGTTGTAGTATTCAATAATACGGCTTTGAGCTGAGTATATTCTGGCAATGTTCAATAATAATAATATAATAATATATGTTCAACACTGAGGGAATATATTAGAGCTAAAAAAGTCATGCTGTGACAAAATGGTCTAATTTCTTTAAAAATAAGCAAACACTTGAGTCCAGAATAAGCTTCTTCTCCTTAATGTTTTATCTGTTACTCAGTTAGTGTATACTGTCATACAATACTGTTCCTTGTGGTGTTCATCTTTCCTGCAGTCCATCCAAATAATACATTATAATTTGTTACTTTACATTTCTGTAAATGTTCCATTTTTTAATGCTTTAGAAACACGTTCTAAACATATAATGAATTTAGAAACAGATGTTGAGAAAAACATTAAAAAATTAATAATTTACTGTGAAGTCAGATTTATATTTTGCATAGAGGCAACAATGGACATGTTCCAGAAAAAAATGAACTTTTTAAACCAGTAACACATGACTTGTTGTATAGATATGCCTACATACCTTAGCTGCTTCAAGAAACATGAGGTAAAGGTTTTCAATAGCACAAAATGCATTGTATGATGCCTGACATTTATATAGGATTTTTATTGCCAAAATCTGTGATTAGCAATCATTAACTAAAGGGCAATCTTGCAGGTTTTGCAGATGTGACTTAAACTAATAGTCTCATTAAAGTTAATTACTGCCTTTACCTGTATAGCATACACACTTTTCCCCCCAAATTTAACCTTCCAAAATTGTGGTGTGTCTCTTAGGAAAGCTGATTTGCTGCTCACAATGGAAGCATGGGAATGCTGTGAGATGGCTGCTGCTTTTTTCCCTTCTCTTCCCTCAAGCAGCCACATGGAAGGAGGAGTGGAGTCCAGCAGGGGAAGATTGGCAGGGGTGGCAGAGGGGAGTACAGTGGTGCCTTCCCTAAAACAAGGTTCCTTTCTTCATTCTGCCTTCCCAAAAAGGTGCATGTCTTATTTAGGGTCTCCACTCTGCACCTGGCTCTGGGCAGCCGCAGTCCCCCTCCCTCCCTCACTGAGGGTACCTTAATTTGCACCCTACCATGCCCCTTCCCTCTCCCTGCCCCTTCACCTCAACAAACTGAGCCCCTGGACGCTGCTGTCCAAGCTGCCGATCTGGCTGCATGCATGTTGTGGCTGTGCACATGCATGTGGCATTTATTGGCAACGTTATCAGCCACAACAGCCAAAAAGGCTGATTGTTGATAATGTCAATTTTCCTTTTATCTGTGCTGATACGGTATGGACCAATGTATTGGTGCACTTCTAGTGAAAACCCACCCTTTCGGTGAGTGGAAGAGTTGAAATAGGGTTGCAGGTTGAATTAAGAGGTAGAAGTGAGGGAACATGGTGTTTAGGGATCACAGGAGTCAAGGAGTCAATATAGAAGCTAAAACCCCCAAGGAGGAGTTTGGGAGATTGGAAGGAGAGGAAGAGAGGAAGCACACCAAGGCCAAGAGTTGAAATTGGAGAAGGATGATAGAGAAGGATTGGGTGGATGATGTAGGTTTCTAACAGTAGGGAAGCAAGAAAAGAGATTTATGAAGAGCAGTTCAGAAAAGGAAAAAGAGGGCAAAGGTCTGGGTAGGGAAGAGAAGGGTTGGAAATAGAAAGCATGGGAGAAAAAAGTCCAGTACTCCAAGCTTGGTCTGATCTAAGGCAGGAAGTAAGAGGGTATTCTAGTTTAGACAATACCTTCATGCATCTATCATTTGATTCCTCCCAGTCTGGGGATGGTAAGGAATGTTTTGTGAGATGGACTGTGTAATTTACTAGCGTGGTCATTTATTTGGAGTGTTGGGGTGCTACCGCTAGGGCATGAGGGTAAACATGCTACACTTCTCAGGCGTATCCAAACATGCGTGGATGTTTGGGTCCCCAGGGACAGGTAGCACCAGTGCACTTTGTGCCGTAGCTACTTGCCCCCAGAGAATGTCCAGAGGTCCAAAAAATCCATGGAAAAAAACCCAGCACAGTGCACGCTCAGGCAGTGCACCCTTGTTGCACAGAGAACACCAAACTGTGTGGTATGTGGCCCTGCAAACATGTTTGTGGTGTCACATACCGCACAACCGTGCTCGTCTCCTCATGAACAAGGAAAGTTTGGTAGAGTAGCTGTAAACATCTAGTTGCACTTGGTATCCAACTGATTTACTTTCAGAAATAAATCTGTGCTCTTGTAGACTCCCTCATGAAATCAGCTGTTCTAGTCAAGATCTCAGTTCCAGCACACTAATGCTTTGTGCCAATTAAAACTAGGGCGTACAAATATTGGTGACTATACTGTGGATGACAATTTTGCATTAGCAAATTGACAATGATACATTTTTGTATCTATTTTTCTATTAGCCAGTTCATTGCCTTTCACAAGTCAGATTTAAGTATACAGTGATATAACATGACTCAAATACATAAGATGGAAGTAAATAATTAAAAATAGGGTATTGACTTTATATGCCTTTCTTTTGTTTCATATTCTTGATACTAAGAGTCCTACACAGTTTATTGTTTGTGTTTTCTCATATGTACTTAAATTACCTATAGATAATTAAATTTTAAGACTGAAATTCAGATGATGCACCATTACAAAAAATAATGTTTTCTGTGTTTCTACTTTCTTTCTTCTTTGTAAAATACACATCTTGTGCTCAAGGAAATTTGAATATTTAGATGGTGTGAGCTCACTGTTATTTGGTCATAAACTGTGAATTATGTTTGAAAATAAAATTTTAATTACAGTTGTCACTCTGGTCTAGTGGCAAGTAATTTTTCTACAGAGAATTATTTTTCTCTCTCAAATGCTGGGTTAACTTGGAAAAAGAGAATATCAGTTGAGGCATATGACATTTGCTGGGACTTAAGAACCCAGCTCGGAAGGGTATTAATACTGCATGATCATTAATTGACAAGAAATTTCTCAAGCACATACAATATTATTACTGATACTATAAACAGAAAATGTGAGAAAATGAAGATAGAGTTGTGGATGTTTTAAAGAGGAAAGGAATTTCAGTTGAAAATTAGTTTCTCAGAGTTAAAGGAAAGTATGTCTAATTCATTCTCACCATATCATGTGATTGTATTTCTTCTGTTAGGGGAGTTTGCCTAGCTGTCAATGATGTCTGAAAATTTTAAAACATCAGTATTTTTGTCTCATGCACAGACCAATTTCTTGTCATTCAGAGTCTTAAATTTCCTTTTGGTGAAGGTCAGTGAAACTGCACTTGTTGGAACAGTGCCTTTGCAGCCAATTCCAGCACTTGGCTGTCTCTAGAAACTTCATCTATTTTTCATTGACAGTGTATTCTTTGTTTTTATGCTTCTATTCTGTGGCTCGTTAGCAGATGTTATTGTTTGTTTGGCTATCTGGATGCCTACAACACTTGATACTTGTCAAATCCTAGATGCTTCTGCATCAGTTTTGTGCTTTTTGTTTTAAAGGTTTCTCAGAGCAAATTGTACTGAAGGCCTTGCTTCACCTGCTTATAAGTGGCAAGTAATCTTTTTATCTTAATTTCTAATTCCTTTGATCAAGGAAACATCTTCTCAACCTATGTTGTTTTGCTGCATCTTAAATTTTCAGTAAGGAACTTTGACTCTATCAGTTAGGAGTTTTGCATGTGATTTATTCTGCTTTCTTGTAAATGATAGAAGCTGCACTGAAATATTGTTTTCTGGTCTTCTTTAGGTTCTATCCAAGCTTCAGTCTGTCATAGCTCAATGAAGTTGTTTCACTGATCTGGAGTTTTCATTTTAGGCATTTTGCTCAAGAATAAAATGCCACAGATCCTCTAAAACATTTTGAAATTCTGACTGTCCTGATCCATAATCACTTCAGCATGCTAATTTGAAAGCAGAAGTCCAGTTCAGATTGTATGTGTGGAAATTGACTCAGCATTAGAAATACAAATTGTTTTGTCTCCACACTTGATAGAGACTTGCATAAATGCTGAAAGGACCTTAAAACAAAAAAGCACTGGCTCAATGCTGCTAGCAAAATAGTTTTCTAACTTAGGTATGTATGTGGCATTAGTCGTGAGCTTTCCTGTGATGCATCAGAATTATAACACCTTAAAGGAAACAAAGCTGCCTGTTCCTGCTGGGATATTAAAACAGCAAAGTATTGAGGCATAAGATAGAGGTACAAAGTTGTCCCAGTTTTCAGAGGCATTGCAACATAATTCTACCTTGATAGTGTCCATGGTTATTGTGAAGGACTTCATTATCTCTATGTGCCTCATGTGCCATCGGGCTGGGCTGGTCTGCCTCCATGGAGCTGGCCTGGCCCAGTGGCACGCAGAGCACATGGAGGCAGGAGCCAATTTGGCCTGATAGCATGTGGCTCCTATGTGCAGTGCCAGGAACCCTGGGTAACAGCAGGAGCCAGCCTGGTCCTACCTGAAGGCAAACATCAGCAGTGTGGCCTGGTACCATGCATCATGTGTAGGCAGGCCCTGGGTCTCAGGCAGCGTGGTGCGCTGCTGGGGGTCTTTGCCTGCAATGGACCACAAGAGCCCTGAAGGCCCACTGCTGTTTGTTGCCACTGGGGGCAGTGGGAGCTCTGTGTCATGGGGTTGGGCAGGGTCCCACCCCTCCTACACAGTCCCCCCACTCGCACACAGTTCCCCAGTAAATTAACAAGTCCACCTAAGTGAAGGAGCAATCTGATCAGAGACCCTCCCCCAGGTTATGATTTTCAAATCTTACAGGGGTGCTCTTGTCTCTTATGGTGGGGCTCAGCCCCCTGAGGGCCAGCACTGGGGACCCAGCTACAGAGCAGATGAGGTGGCTGACCTCCTGGCCATTTGGAGCCAGGAGGAGACACAATTCAACAGTTCAAAGCAGGCGACCACAATGAGCACATCTTCTGGGAGATAGCTGCCCAGATGGCAGAGTGGGTGCACCAGAAGACAACATCAGTGCAGCACAAAGGTCAACTATGCAGCCACGGCCCACTGGAAGCTGGCCCAGGGGTGCAGGCAGCTCTGCTACAGTGCCCTACTACAGTCCAGAAAGTCTTGTAGTCCCTGTCTGGGTCTGGCAGGTGTGCAGACATAGGGCCACAGGTCCAAGGAGATGGATGCTGTCGCAGGTGATAAGCAGGTCACAGCCAGGCAGCATTCCCCACTGCCAGACTGCTGCAGTGAGTACAGGGTGGAGGGGCCACTCTAGGTCAGGGCTGGTGCAGGGCTTCAGCTAGCAGAAGGAGCTATTGCCTCCAGATACCAACTGGCCAGCCCTCAGAAGCTCCAGAGGGGATGTAGCCCTGAGCTGCTCACCAGGGAAGCTTTTTGTATTGCTGGGGACAGCACAGGGACAGCACAGAGCCTAGCTCCCCCTGACTGAAGATCTGGGAGGAGCTAGGCAGGGTTAGTTTGCCCCAAGTGCCACAATTTGCCCCACACTAAAGTGAATATTCAGACATGTGTGCTGAGGTACAAATCTTTAGCACAAATTTGTGCCATTGCTATTTGAGCTGCTGCAAGTGCACGTGCCTGCATATGTGGACATGCCCATTAAGTCTGGTAACATTTAAGAATAATATAAATTGTCCTTATGCAAGGACAATTGCATAATAGGACAATTGTCCATGGTTCTGTGGCAAAGTATTCAATTTGAAATTACTCTGTCATCCGATCTTAGATTTCAGAGGTGCCTGCACACATGCTGCTGGGAAGCTGCTCTGACACACTGTAATTACAGCTCATTGGAGCAGACTCAATTAATTGAGTCTGCTGGAGCGTGCTAATTAGCATGCTCCAGCCAGCCTCCATGCCTTCCTGTGCTTCGAAATGGTGGTGGGGGCACTTTAAAGCTTGTTCAACAAGCTTTAGATAAAGTGCCCCTACTGCCATTTTGAAGTGTGGAGGTGCTGATACATAAGGTACTCCAGGCACTTTAATTAGAGTGGCTTTTGGAGCCGCTCTAACTAAAGTGCCCCTCTCCCCACCCTCGAGCACATGTAAAAATGCCCCAGATGTGCCTGCAGATTTTGCCTATTCATTGACAAAAGTAGCTCTCTATCTCCTCTAGATCCTGAGAACTGGATTGCAGACTCTGGCTTACAAAACATATCTAGCCCACTGGAAATTCCTTCAATTCATAATTCAACAACTGTCATAGTCAATTCAAAGTTCTATTATTTGGTCCATCAATGGTCTCAATTATATATCTTTTATCCACTAGCAGCTCACCTCATAAGACAAGTGCTACACACTTATACATATTTTAATGAATGGTTTATTTATATTTACATCATGTCTGTGATATTCAAAATGTCATCTATCTTTTAGTCAACATATTCCTCAGGATCAAGGGAAGATAAATCCAATCTTACTCTTACCCAATCAATAGGGTTTATAGAGGTAAGTTTGGACTTAGTGTTGGTCAAAGTACCTCTGCCTCTGGACAGGTTCCAGACAGTAGATGAGCTCATCTCCAAGTGACACATGCAACCAAAGACTCCAGTAAAAGTGTATTCTTGTCTGCTGGGCCCCGACAGCATGTACTTGTATAATATACAAGACTGTCTTCACAGCTCCTTTAGGGCAGGTTGAGATTGGTGTGCCACCTAATTAAGCACATACTAGAGACACCATTAGAAATTCCTTTGGAAGTGGTGAATTCTCTTCTCTGGTGGGTGGATCCAGTACATGTCAAGAAGTTATATTTCTCCTTCTCCAACAAAATTATTGCAATTGTTTGAAGTAATGTTTCATCTCTTTAAAGAACACTCTTGAGCTTACAACTAAGCAGTATGAATGTACCTAAGGAAGGGCTCTTCTTTGCTTTGCTGGGCTACAAAGACAAGAGGAAATTGCGCAAGTAGAGTGTGGTGCTGTAGGCAGGCAGCAGCTACTCTCTAGGGTCCTGTGAGAAATGCTGGCCTGACTCCGTAGATAGGATTTGTCGTACTGAGGTATAAGGTATAAGACATAAGGTTTTCTGAAATATCCGTGGATTGTGTTTGCCCTTAGGCCCCAGGGTAAGAGGTTTTTGGACAGTTGTAAAGAAACTCACTCTCTGAGGCAGTTTCAAAGAGAACTTACTCTTCTCTGCATTTGTTTTGGCACACTTAGCTTGGTTCCTTCACAGACAGATACATCTAAGAGTAGCAAATTTTAGGTTCAAAGTCTATGGCCTCAAGGGGAACAAGTATATTGGAGTAATGAATTGTTTTTGTCTAGCTTGCTGAATAGTTTAGCTAATGCTGCAGATAAGCAGCATTCAGATTATAATAGGCAATACAAAGTTGATGTATTACATAAAACAGGTGGGCAGTGCGAGATCATCTGTATGTGTCAGGAAGCCATTTTCCTTTGAGAATGCTGTATTCATCTTGCTGTCAGTATACCTGTTGGATGTTCAAAACAACTTGGTGGATCAGCTGAGCAGGAAGAGTTCAACTTCTCACAAATGGGAAATGAAAAATATAACCTACTGTGAGTATCAGGTTCTCAAATGATCTGGTGAAAGAAATGCCTCATGTGTTTTGTTCTTGGGGAGGTATGAGTCTTAGTTTTCTAGTGAATGAATTTCTGATGCGATAAATTCCCCATTCCATTGGTCTTTAGGGTGTTAGGAACAATTGGGCAACTTGCAGACATAGTAATAACAACAGAAACTCATCCAATCTAGATTTCAGTCCTCATTAACCTTTGTTTTCCACCCTTATGACCAACTCTTGATTCTGCCACATGCTATGTCTCTGATTAAAAGTTGAGTGCTGCACCTGGATACAGTGATTCTATATCTGATAGCTCAGCGTCTAGTGGACTAACTTCATTAGGAAAGAACTGTTTGCCAATATGCCTCTTACAGCTAGGCATGTTTCTAAATATAAGCATTTCTCAATTTGGTCTACTCCGGGACATGTTAAAGTAGAATGATCATCTGTTTCCTTAAAAATGGACTGATGGTTGCATTAAAACGGTCTGGTATCTAGATAAATTTAGTTATGCTGTATTTGGCAGCCATTTCTGTATTTCATGCTCAGATTGAAAGTTATTCAGTATTTCATTACTCAATTATTTTTTAAGATTTTTGAAGGGCCTGCTTTTACCAGTTACACATTTCTTTCTAATATTGTTTCTAAATATGGTAGTTGTGTCTATTATAGATCCTCCCTTTGATATTTTGCCATAATGTTCATTGTATTGTCTTTCTATAAATATAACATTTTTAGCAGCAATGGTTACTAAGAGAGTCAGTGAACTGCAGACACTATTTACTGAGTCAAACCATAGTTCCATCTAGCCCAATATCTTGTTTCATACAATAGCAGAGTTCATGCTGAGGGGGATGGTGAACAGGGCATATTCAGAATTTTCCATGCCCTACTCCTCTCCTAGTACAGCTTCCAGTATTCAGACATTTAGGAAGTTCTGATTCTAACCACCTAATAGTTTCACTTCATGTCCCTTAGTTCTAGTTTTGTGTGACCAAGTAAATAATAAATCCCTATTTACTTTATCTGCACCATTTAATATTTTGTAAATGTCTATCATGTCCCTTCTCAAATGCCTCTTTTCTAAGTGTAGAGTCCTAGCCTTTTTTGCCTCTCATCATATGGAAGCCACTCCATACATCTAAGTATCCTTGTTGCCCTTCTTTGTACCTTTTCCAATTCTTCTAGAACCTTTTTGAGGTGCAAGGACCAAAACTGCACACAGTATTTAAGGTATAGATGGACCATAAATTTATAAAGAGGAATAACAATACTTTTTGCTTTGTTTACAATTCCATTCTTAATAATTCCTAACATTGTATTTCCCTTTTTGACTACTGCTGAACACTGAACTGATGTTTTAATGAACTGTCCACAATGACTCCAAGAACTCTTTTCTGTTTGGTAACATTTAATGTGGAGCACATCATTGTGTATGTATTATTTTGGGTTTTTTTTCCCCATGTGCATCACTTTGCACCTATTGAAACTGAATTTAATTTGCCATTTTGTGGCCCATTCACTCAATTTCATGAGATCCTTCTGGGGTTCTTCATAGTCTGTCTCAGTCTTTACCACTCTGAGTAATTTTGTGTCATCCGCAAACTTGGCCTCCCTCACTACTGACATTCCTGTCCAGGTCATTTATAAATATATTAGACAGCATTGATCCTATCACAGATTTTGGGGGACCCCACTGTTTTCTTCTTTCCATTCTGAATGCTGAACATTTATACCAACTCTATTTCTATCCTTAAGTCAATTTCTGATCCACAAGTGGACCTTCCCTCTAATCCCTTGACAACCCATTTTTATTAAGAGATTTTGTTGTGGAGCTTTATCAAATCCTTTTGAATGTCCAGACACTCTCTCTCTGGGCCTGAATACATAAAACAGGATGGTCCAGATCCTCGCTTTTGTTGATACTCTCAAAAAACTGTAATAGGTTGGTGAAGCATGACTGCCCTTTAGACAAGCCACGTTGATTTCTCCCAAGCAAGCCCCCTTCGTTCATATGCTGAGCAATCCTTCTTTAAAATTACTGCTTCTACCAATTTTCCAGGAGCTCACCTGTCTCTAGATCCTTGTGTTCACTCTGGAGAACTTGTTAAAGATTGGATTTACAATGACAACCCTCCAAGCTGTAGTAATGAGGCTGTTTTTAGCAATAGGCTGAATACCACAGTAAGTAGTTCCACAATTCCAGATTTGAGCACCTTCCAGATTCTATGGTGAATGTCATCAAATCCTGGTGATTTGTTACTGCTTAGTTTGTTTGTTTTTTTAATATGTTTTAAAACCTTGTTTACTGATACTTTAAGTTGGAACAGTTCTACTGACTCATCCTTTTGGAGAAATGAGCTAGAGAGTACAGAGCTACCTTGGGGAATGTCTACATGGCACTACATTGGGCCAGGTGAACATTCTCTTCACAGTTTTTTTGGTAGTAAATATGAAAAGTACACATTTTCATTCAGGTTGATGGAACCAAAGGTTTCTAGTTATATTATGAGGGCTTATACAGTGTAAGGTCTTCCTAGTTCTTTGGTTCACACATATTTCCCTAGGGTTTTTAACTGTCTCTGTACTATGCCTAGGAATAGTTCCTGTTGTATAAATATGCAAGTCAGCTTTATGGAGTCATGTGGATAAATGCTAAATGAAGCTAAGTTACCTACCAGACAGTAACCTGAGTTCTATGGTTTGTTTTTGTCCATAAAAATCCTGTAAACTCTCCTCCATTCTTATGGATGCAAATACCAGTTTGGGTAAAGGAACTTAGTTTGTGTTATGGCTTTCTGCCCTTTGTGTCTGGGAAGAAGCTAGGAAGACCTGTAGGAATGACACAAAGTAACATTTTCAGCTTTGCATTGCAGGTATACACAGGATAACTGTGGGAGTCAACTAGATACAATGGGATTCATGTGAACAAAGACATACTGAAGAACTACAGTTACTATTTTAATTACCTTTTTGCCAGCAAGTTTGCCAGCAAATTACTATAGTTAAAATTCCCTTAACTATAGCAATACTTGGTTAATGACCCCATAGCTTGGCCAAGAGGATCAGTGAGCAGCAACATAAAAATAACTTGCCTTTTCTCTTTATGCTTGCTAACACGTTTGAGTGCCAATGCCTACTCTGATATGAAACATCAACAGCTATGATGTGACAAAAATCACAAGATCTTCCCTGAACATGGAGCTGTCCCTGGGGAAAAGGGAAGTACATAATGCTATTTCTATAGTATATAAAAACACAAGAGCATAAGAAGTGCTGTACTGTGTCAGACCAATGGTCCATCTATCCCAGTTGCCTGTCTCTCACAGTGGCAGAAATGGATGCTAGAGGGAAAGCATTGAACTGAATAGATCTAGAGTGATCTGTCCTTTATTCATTACCCACTTTGGCATCTATCATTATTGGTTTAGAGCAGGGGTGGGCAAGGTACGGCTCATGGGCAGGATCTGGCCTGCCAGGCAATTTCATTCAGCCCATGAGTGCCCACCCATTGCAACCCACCCAGCCCGCACTCCTTGCTCCCAGCCTGCTGCACAGAAGGGCCCAGCCTAACAAGCACACACCTTCTGGGTGGGGTTGCTGCTGCAACTACTGCAGCCGCTGGGGGTCCAGCCTCCAGTGGCTCCTCCTCATCTCCTTGCTGCAGCACTTGCTCCAGGCAACTGGTAGGGAAGCTCACAGGACTCCAACAGGAAGCAGGACTGGGGCTCCCCTCCAGTGTTCCCTCTAAATTGTGCATTGTGTGCGGCTACGCAGGCACGCCTAGCATAAGCACATCTGCATGGCCACACACACCACACAGCTTAGACAAAATGCTACTCTCTTCCACTTCCAGTGGAGTCCTGAGACGTGCAAATGGCAGCAGGGATTGGGATAGGCAGCTGGCTCCATTGTGTGGGGCTTCTCCCTGGTGGCATGTGAATGCTGGGAGCTGCATATGTATCACAGGGAACCCTGTGCAATAGAGGCAGGCCAACCTCACTCCACTCCTTTCCACTACATGCAGGTGTGGCTGGAGCCACATGCTGTCAGGCAGTAGTGCCTACATGGGCCACGAGGGCTTGCTGCCTGCTGCTTCTGCTTCTGCTTCCACTGGCCGCAGGGCTGTGAGCCAGGGGGAGGAGTGTGTGGAGGGTCCCCACACCCTTCCACCCTCCCTCACACCCCACAAACACCACACATCTACACCCTGCTTCCACAATCCTTCCACATATACACACCCCAACATACTCTATGCCTCCCCCCATACAACCACACCCCCTCACAAACCACCCCCAACCCCCAACCACATATCACAAACCCCCTCACTGCACAATATACAGGAGTTAGACTTTATTTTTGAGTTATTATGCAATCATCCCTAGATGCAGTACGCAAACACAAATCAAGACATAAGTATTTTTGTAAGAAAAATAAAATATGTTATAATAGGAGTTTGACTTTTAGTATATGATTTGGGTTTTTTTCTGATTCTAAGCTGGCAACCCTCTCCTCCCAAAAGGAGTATTTCTAGGGGCAAAGGGAGGACTTCCAGTAGGAAATTTCAGGGGGTTTGGGGCAGGACTTTCAGTCCCAAGATGGTGACCAGAGGGTGGGCATCTCTCAAGGGGTTGTGGGGGGTTGTGGGTGGAGGGCCCTTGTGGGCTTACCAAAACTCATTAAGTGGACCTCCAGCTAAAATGATTGCCTGCCCCTGGTTTAGAGAATCTTAACCTTTTTATTCTCTCTGTATGTCCCGGATTATTTTGGTGGCCATTTTCTGCACCTTTTCTAATTCAGACTAAAACTGTACACAGTATTCAAGATGTAGATTTGTATAATGGCATGATTATAGTCTCCATTTTGTTTTCTATTCCCATCTTAATGATGCCCAACAGTTTATTGGCTTATCTGGTCACTTCTGCACACTGAAATTTTTAGATAACTATCTACAATAACTCTAAGGTCTTCTTCCTGAGCCATAACAGCTAGCTTAGAATCCACCAGTGTGTACATACAGTTGAGGTTATTTTTCCCCAGATGTATTACCTCGTACTTGTCAACACTGAAGTTCATCTATCATTTTTTGCCCATTCACTTAGCTTGGTGAGATCTTTCTGCAGTTCCTTTCTGTCAGATTGGGACTTGTCTACAGAAAATAATTTCTCATTGTTTGCAGACTTGGAGATTTCACTGTGCCTGGGTTATTGATGAAAATGTTGAACAAAACTGAGCACAGAACAGATTGCTGTGGGACCATACTTTTGACCTCCCTCATCCTGAAAAGTGGCATTCAGCCCAGCCCTTTGCTCCCTACCTTCTGAATCCATGAAATAACATTTCTTCCAATTTTGTGGCAACACAGTTTTTAAAAAAAAAGAATTTGATGATGGGCCTTGTTGAAAGTTATTTGACAGGCCAAATATATTGTGTCATCTGGATCCCCTGGTGAACATGCTTGTTAACACCCCCAAAAACTCCAGTATTTAGTGAGGCAGGATTTCTCTTTACAAAAACCATGCTGACTCGTCTGCAGCTGATCATATTTGTCCATATGACTGATTTTATTTTTTATTATAGATTCTACCAAATTGCTAGGGATGGAAGTAAGACTCACTGGTCTGTAGTGCCCAGGATCGCCTCTGGAGCCCTCTTTAAAGATACTTGCTACGTTGGCAATCCACCAGTCCTATGGCACAAATGCCCTTTGTAACAGTATATTAAATACTATAGCCAACAGTTCTGCAGTTTTACTTCTGAGTTCCTTAAGAACAATGCCATCCAGTTCTGGTGACTTATTAATATTTAATTTATTGATTTCTTCTAAAACTTTTTGTGTTGTCACTTCAGTGTAGTCTAACTCTTCAGACCTGTCTACTAAGAAGGATTAATCTGGCACGGGAATTTCCCCAGTATCTTCTGCAATAAACACCAGTTAAAAGAATTCATTTAGCTTATCAGCTATGGCCTTATCAACCTAGTGACAGAGGATGCGGAAAAGGCTGACATACTCAATGCTATTTCACCTTAGTCTTCACAGGCATGATCAGATCCCAGATTACTGTACCAGGCGGCACAGTTTGGGGAGGAGGTGAGCCACAAACAGTGGTGAAAGAATAGGTTGGGGACTATTTAAAAAAGCTGGACATATACAAGTCCATGGGGCCGGGATGCACCAGAGTGTGTTGAGGGATTTGCCTGAGGTGATTGCAGAGCCATTGGCTATCACTTTCAAAAACTCATGGCTATCAGAATCATAGAATCATAGAATCATAGAAGTAGGGTCAGAAGGGACCTTGTAGATCTTCAAGTCTGACCCCCCGCCTGAGCAGGAGAAAAACTGGGCTCAAATAACTCCAGCCAGGTAGGCATCAAGCCTCTTCTTAAAGACC
>NW_017728886.1:129159332-129202017 GCF_001723895.1 Crocodylus porosus | reverse complement strand
GGGGACTCTGCTGCCCAGGTCGAATATGACCCGTCCACCACCACCCTCTGAGTATGACCCTTCAGCCAATCTGCAATCCATCTGACTGTGTAGGTATCAATGCCACAGTCGCCTAGTTTTTTAATGAGGATGGGGTGGGAGATGGTGTCAAAGGCCTTGCTGAAGTCTGTGGCGGAATGCCGGGCTTGTGATTCCGGCACCGCTTGGGGAGCCGTGGGCTTTGCGGAGCGGGCAAGCGCGCGGCTTATGGGGTGGAATTGGAGGTAGCTTTATAACCGCCTTCGAGGTTCGCCGAGCTGGCGCAAGTAGACGACTTAAAGTAAGTTGTTAGTGTTCTGTAATAAGTCTATAGGATGTCTGTTGGTTCACGGGGTTCCGGAGCTAGCCCTTGCTTTCCACCACTGGAACTAGTCCAATGATAGGTGCGGCTGCCGGCTCCTTAAAACTGTAACACGGTGAGTCGTTGTTGATTGTCGGGTTTTCGAGGCCTTGGTTTTCGCTGGGATACACCCAGGTGGGGAGGCTGAGAACTGGCTGCAGGGTGATCAGGCCTACAGGGTTGTCCAGTCATCGTCTCTGCTGTTTCCTGCTTCTTTGCCTCTTTATAGATGTTGGTTGGACTGCCTGTATGACACTAACTATGATATAAGCTAAGCATACAGGGATAGGATAGCTTCTTTTACATAGTAGTTACTAGGTAGATTTTCTACATAAGTTTTGTTTCTGCAGAAATGACACTTACAGATAAGAAAAGAAACTTATAAAATGTGCATGTGTAGCTTGATACAAGCATAGAAAACTACAAAGCTTTCATTTTGATTAACAGCCAAGACTACAAGGTCACATAAATGTGAGAATGCTGCGCGGCAGTTATACAGAAATGAAATAACATTTTTACGAAGTCCAGAAAGACTACGTCCATGGCGACACCTGCATCCAATGCTGTTGTGACCTGATCATAAAAGGCAATCAGGTTGGTCTGACATGACCTGCCCCTAATGAAACTGTGCTGGTTGCCCTTGAGCATCATCCCTGAAGCTGGCCCATCGCAGATGTGCTCCTTGATGATCTTCTCAAAGACTTTCCCTAGGATTGAGGTAAGACTGATGGGCCTATAGTTGCCCGGGTCCTCCCTCCTCCCTTTTTTAAAGATGGGGTCCATATTGGCTATCTTCCAATCATCTGGCACCTGGCCCGAGTACCACGAGTGCTTGTAAAGCCATGCCAAGGGCCCTGCAATAACCCCAGGGGTAGAGAGCATCTGGACCCACTGATTTGAACAAGTCCAGTCCCTCCAGAAGCTGTCAAACCTGGTCTTCCCCAAGCTGAGGTCTGGAGGCTTTCCCCCCGAGTCCATCTTGCATCATGGTGGGGAAGTCCCGGACCCTGCACAAGAAAACAGAGGTGAAGAATTGGTTAAAGAGTTCCGCTTTCTCCTCTGGCGCAACCACCAGATTGCCAGAATATCTTGCAGGGGCCCCACATTTCCCGGTGCTTTCTTCATTCTCTCTATATATTTGAAAAAGGACTTTTTATTATCTTTCATCTTGGACACTAGTCCTAGCTCTATGTCCACCTTAGCTTTCCTGACAGCCCCCCTACAGGCCCGAGCAGAGGAGGTATACTCCTCTTTGGTGATAGCACCCCCCTTCCAACAGGTGTACACTGCCTTTTTGGCAATCAAGCAGTCCTGGATGCCCTTGGTGAGCCAGGGGGGCTTTTGGGCACTCTTGTCTCCCTTGCTTCTTGTTGGGATGGTCACCCCTTGGGCTCTGAGTATCATCTCCTTAAGGAACGACCACTCATCTTGGGCACTGAGTTCCCCTGCTCTCAAGAACCCCAGTGCCTCTCCTACTAATCTCAACTCGTTGAAGTTGGCCTTCTTGAAGTCTAGGGCTACCGCCTTGCTGCAGGCCCATGACACCCTGTGCTGGATGGTGAATTCCAGCAAGCGATGATCGCTATCGCCCAGGTGTTCAAGAACCTGGAGGCCCCTTACCAGGTCATCACCTGTGGCCAGGACCAGGTCCAACAGGGCATTTCCTCTGGTGGAACTGTGCACCTTCTGAATTAAGTGCAGGGTCCTGTATCTCATCCAGGAACCTCCTGGAACAGTCCTACCTGGTTGACTGTTCCTCCCAGCAGATGTCCAGGTAATTTAAATCACCCATGACAACTACAACCCTTGCCTTAAGTGCCTCTGCAAGCTGGCTCAAAAATTCCCAGTCCAGCTCTTCCCCTTGGTTGGGGGGGGGTCTGTAGTAGACCCCCACCATTAAATCCCTCTCCCCACGAGGATTGGTCCTGGATGACTGGAAAAGGCAAACATAGTGCCCATATTTAAGAAAGTGAAAAAAGAGGATTCAGGGCACTGCAAACCAGTCAGCCTCACCTCAGTCCCTGGAAAAATCTTGGAGCCAATCCTCAAGGAATTAATTTCTAAGTGCCTGGAGGGGAAGAAGGTGATTAGGAACAGTCACCATGGATTCAGCAGGGGCAAGTCATGCCTGACCAACTTGATTAACTTCTATGATGAGATGACTGGCTCTGTGGATACAGGGAGGGTGATGGATTTGGTATACCTTTATTTTAGCAAGGCTTTTGATATGGTCTCCCACAACATTCTCACAGGCAAGTTAAGGAAGTTCAGGCTGGGTGGGTGGACTGTAAGGTGGATAGAAAAACTGGCTGAAGCATCAGGCTCAGACAGTAATAATCTAGTTGGCAGTTGGTATCAAGTGGAGTGCCTCACAGGTCAGATCTGAGGCCAGTTGTGTTCAATATCTTCATTAATGATCTGGAAGATGGGATAGCTTGCACCCTCAGTAAGTTTGTGGATGACACCAAGCTGTGGGGAGTAGTAGATATGCTGGAGGATAGGGCTAGGATTCAGAGAGACCTAGACAAATTGGAGGTTTGGGCCAAAAGCAATCTCATGAGCTTCAACAAGGACAAGTGCGAAGTCCTGCACTTGGAACAGAAGAATCCCATGCACCTGTACAGGTTAGAAGCTGACTGGCTGGGCAGCAGCTCTGCAGAAAAGGACCTGGGGGTCACAGAGGATAGTAAACTGAATATGAGCCAGCAGTGTGCCCTTGTTGCCAGGAAGGCTGACAGCATACTGGGCTGCATTGGTAGGAGTGTTCCCCTCTATTTAGCACTGCTGAGGCCACATGTGGAGTACTGTGTTCAGTTTTGTCCCCCCTCCCCCACTACAGAGAGGATGTGGACAAATTGGAGAAAGTCCAGTGGGGGGCTTATTTAGTTTGTGGAAGATAAGACTGAGATGAGACTTAATAGCAGCCTTCAGTTACCTGAAGTGTGGTTCGAAAGAGGATAGAGCTCCATCAGTGGTGGCAGATGACAGAACAAGGAGCAATGGTCTCAAGTTGCAGTAAGGGAAGTGTATGTTAGAAATGAGGAAAAATTTTCTCACTAGGAGGGTAGTAAAACAGGTGGAATATCTATCCTTGGAGGTTTTTAAGACCCAGCTAGACAAAGCCTTGGCTGGGATGATCTAGTTTGGGACAATCCTGCTTTGAGCATGGGGTTGGACTAGATGTGACATCCTGAGCTCCCTTCCAACCCTAATTTTCTATGATTCTGTGTTGGGTCTTGTGGGGGCAAGTTCTCCTAGGGAAATAAAGATTATGTTATGTGAAGAGACAACCCACTACAGGGGCATGTTAGGATTGCCAACCCCCACCCCTCCCCTTTTTTTTTTACTGATACTCTGCAAGCTTTTTGCTGATAGCCAAACTTTTTTACTGACATCTCTTTTAACTAATATATGTTTTTTTCATAACATAAATATAACTCCTCTGCCAGGCACCAGTTAGAAGAACTGGGTTCAAATGTAAGGGTTTAATATCAGCCATTGTAAAAAGAAAAAAAAAAAGCAGTTTGTCAGTAAAAAGCTTGTAGTAAAAAAAAAAAAAATCCTGGGTTTACAATCTGCTTGACTGCAATGATGGTTTTACACTGTTCTTTGCCCTCCCTGCCAGGGCCCCCTTACTTTTGCTTGCAATTTGATGCCCTCAACTATACCTTTTACTTTGCTACCCCTCTTTGTCTACCTTCCTGCCTTACCCCCACTGGCCCTGTTCCCCCATATCCCAGGACAGAACCCCAAGGATCCCAAACATGCATTATTGCTGGTGCAGGGAATAAGTGGTGCTCCCATGGCTGGAAGCACTAGTCATTTCATTAAGGCTCCTAGCTGCCTTGAAGACTCCAGTGCTGGTCAGATGTTAGGAACCAGTCACAAAGTTATTACATATTTTTTTTGTAATAACTTTGTGGCTTATTCCCTGTTTTATCACACCATTAATTGAATGAATTTTTGGCTGGGTTACTACTTAAAATGTGATTAACTGGTTAATCATATCTTAAATGTAATATCTGCCAGGGCCCAGAACTTCAATCAAACTGTGTTTTTACTGTTGGCTAAAGTTTTTAATGGACTTTAGTGACAGCTATCTTTAGCCTAATTTTAAACAGGCAGTCACTAAATTTACTGACACTTGGTAACCCTGAGGCAGTGGTGACTTCTGGCTGTCACTGTGCCTCTACTGTGATTGTGAAACTGCAGTGGCAGATGTTAATTTTGTTTTCTGCTCCTACATTGGCACCTGGGACTGCTGCCCTTATTGCCTAGCCTTAGTTATGCTATTGCCTTTGTGAAACCCAGTAGTTAGTCTATAAAGTACCACTTTGCCTTGCTTTCTGCGTGATATATTAAATATGTTGATGATACCAAACTCAGTGGTAAATGGTCTGAAATAAACAGGATGATTCATCCTGGGATGGGATGGCTCTGAATTAGAGTCAACTCAGTGCTGTGCCTCTAAGGCATATTTAAAGCATTGGCAGATAAGGTTCTTTGGGTAAATGTGATATCTTTTATTAGACCAACTGAATGGTTGGAAACATTGTTCTTTACAAGTTCAGGCACAAATACCCTTCTTCCTTCTATATTGCAAGGGTGTTGGTTGTCACTGAGTTAGTCTAAGGTCATAGGTAGTAGACAAGGTGTGGAAGAAATCAAACTTCGCATTGTGGTTGAATCAGAACTGACAGAGCCAGCTTTTCTTTATTTAGGACAATACTGTGATCACAGGGAGGATTCCATACAGCGAGGGGAATCATCCACTTGTCTGTTTCAAAGGATTTCTCGAACTCTATAAGTTTACAAGCATGTTTATACTTAAGACAGAGAGAAAAAAATATGACCTTGGACAGTAAATCACTAAACATGCACAGTAAATCTTACATGCACAGACATACAGGCAATTTACTTAAAGAAGAATGAAACATTGTGCTTATAGAAATAGTTATCAGTTTCTGGTTTCTTAGAGAGAAAAATAAAATTAACATCCATAAACAGGGTAATATATCAAGACAAAGCAAGGCATTCCTTATCTCAGAAGATTTAACTGAAATAAGCAGTATCAGCACCTCTGGTCTCTGTCTGTTTCCTTAGTCAAGTTAGGAGCTGAGTTAAATTTATTACCACAAAGGTTATTTGGGTAAATGTGATATCTTTTATTAGACCAACTGAATAGTTGGAAAAAATAGTTCTTTACAGGCTTTTGGGCACTGTGACAGGTCCCAGGCCTAAGGAGTCTGTTGGTGTTTCCATGCTGTCCTGGGTAGAATAGAAGGTTATTTGGGTAAATGTGATATCTTTTATTAGACCAACTGAATAGTTGGAAAAAATAGTTCTTTACAGGCTTTTGGGCACTGTGACAGGGGGCAGGCTCTCAGGTCTAGCTCTCATGCTGGCCTGCCCACCTGTCTCTATGGGGCAGTCCACCCAGTCTCGCCTGCCATGATTTTTCTGCTCCATAAACTGTTGGTATAATGTGGGAGACTGACCATTACTGCCCCGATAGCAGGCGGCACAATCTGCGGCTCCAAACCTACTCTGCACTGCTGCCCATGCCTTGCAGATGGCATCCAGATTAGTATTACTCCCTGGTCTGAGATCAGAGCAAACCCAGTCTAAAGTTGGGCTTCACCCACTCATGCATTCACACTGCTCCCCTCTCACAGGAGGCCTCTTACACTCTGCCTCCCTCTCACTTGGGCCTCTGGCATATCACCCATTGCATGGCCACCCTCAACTGCCCTTGCTCCTCCTTGAGCAGCCCCTCTTGGGCCATCGGGCTTCACTACTCACATATTGGCCTAGCCACACAGTCCTTCAGTTCCCATGAGTTCCCCTACTCTATGTAGTCTGGCCTTGTGCCAAACCCTGGGCTAATTCTGCCCCAAGCCCCTTGCTGGGCAATTCTACACTATGCCCCACCCTGAGGTCTCTGCATTATGCTTGCAACCAACTTCTCACGGGGCTGGCCCTTGCACTGGCCTTCAGGCTTAATCCCATTTGGGCCTACTCAGCATGCCCCTGGGACTGTCCTTCAGGGCTACTCTGACTTCAGCCCAACTGTGTGGGGCCTCCCAATGCTCTACTCACTACCCACTCTGGGGTCTCTGGGATCTTCATCCCTGCTGGGCTCAGGCATCTACATGTGGGCATACTTGGCCCCCACTACTCCCCCAGCTCTCAAAATTTCCCACCAGATAGTGGGGCTCAGGGTTAAGGGCCCCTACTCAACTTTCACCAGGGAGGTTAGTGGCCTGGCAGCTTCCCCAGCAGAGTGCAGTTTTAGGTCATGCTCAGGACCAAAAGCCTCACCTCTAGATGTTCTATGCCACTCAGTCAGACAATGTATCTCTCTCAGCTGGCAGCAGCAAACTGCAGCCTTTATATGCCTAGTGTTCCAAAAATGGCTGCTCTCATCAGGCACCTGGTAGCTGCCTGCATCTGCCCTTAAAGTGGCAGGCACCCAAAGGTGCATTGCCACAGGCACAAACACCTTTCTTCCTGTATTTAAACCATTACTATTTGTACCTGCACATTGGTTCAACTTCAGTTCTAAACACTCAAGCTTTTCTGTTTCTAAAATAAAGTACATTTTTAAGCATTTCATTAGTTTTTAGATGTTTTGGACTCAGATCCTCAGCTGCAATAAATCAGTTAAAGTGAATTCAGTGTAACCATGCTGATTTACACTGGCTGAAGATGTGACCCATTGTTTTTAAAGTTCAATTCAGACAATCCAACATTAACTAAGCCAAAAGGTAGATAGAGAGATTATGAATCATATTTCATTTGACACATTTCCTTCCATTTTATCATATGTTGCTTGTCTAAAAAGAGAACTGGTTATATGAATTTGTAGACAGCTACTTAAATAACACAAGGTGTAGGCAAGGGGCTTTTCTTATCTCATTTTTGGGCCATAAGAAAAACTGCTATGCTTCTGATTAAGAACTAGCAAACTGCCCTTCAAGAGTGATGCATGGTGATGGGAAGTGGGGGTGGGGAGGGTGGCAGGCAGGGATGGACTGTGGGGGGAAGCTTGCTAACCCTAACACTAACCCTGCCCCCCACACGCCACCACCGCCTCTCAGAAGTGTGTTGGGGGGAAGCTTGCCCCGCCATCCCCTCCATTCCCCTTTGCTAGCACCCTGTGCTGCCACTGCCTCCAAGGAGCAGGGCCAGGGAAGGGGGAAGGGCGGAGGCCAGAGCTGCTCACATCCATCCCTGTCATCATGGTGGCACTCCAACACCTCCAGGGAGGTGGGGCCTGGGGGGCAATGCCAGCAGCACTGGTATCACCCCTCCCCCCCATCCCCTCTGTCTCTGCCATCATGGCAGCGGTTCACCATGCTGCCTCCTGTCCATAATGCTCTTGGAGCACTCTGATTGGTTGTTTTAGTAACCAATCAGAATGCTCCAAGAACGTTATGGACAGACAGACAGATGGACTAAGCCCTTTATTATATTAACATACAAGAAAATCCACAGTTTTTATTGAAGAGTGGTTTTCATACTGTATTATACTCCAAGTATAGCCTCTGTTTTCATGCCTTGCTTTTTAGGTTATTATTGTACCATGGATCTTGCAAAATGAAGACATTTACAGGCTTTAGTCATAACAAACTTGAAAATATACTAATCAAGAGGCTCTATTCATTCAAAAATTGGCAGGTTTACTCAGAGTAACCATTTTTGAAAAGGTGTATTTCTCTTTATACATATCTATTTTAGGTGCAGCTACAGTTAAGTTAACCTCATTTATTAAACAATTAGCCCTTCTGAGTAGAAGGCTTCTTTCAATTTATAAAAAGTGAACTTTTTAAAAGCTCAAAAGTACTGCAGTACTTCTGCTTTTGAAAGTTATTTTGGAAAAATAATCTGACAAAGCACTTAAAACAGAAGAGGAACAATGCATCTGAGCTCAGGGTTAGAGCCAGGATATGTAACTGATGTGCAGAAAGTTTCCAGTACATTGTATGCCAGTGAGAGTTCCCTTAGTGTGGGTAAGAGAACAAAACCAAACCAAATCAAACCAACACACAAGACAAAAAAACAACAGTCAAGTAGGTCCTCAAAAGCTAAAGCTCAAGGGGTAAATGTGATTATTTTCCAAGGAAAAGCAGGAAGAATATTTTAGTATGGTGTCCATGCAGAGTACTCTTACAGTGTCTTCTAATGAAGATAATATTTAGTCCCCATTGCCTTTTATCTCTTGTAGTTGTTTATACCTGCTAAAAGTAGCGCAGCATGGGTATTAAATCAGAGGTTGCATTTACAATATTTTTTCTATAAGGAACATGCCTACAATGGATATTTTAGTCACCATTGCTACTTTGAGTAAGTAGCTGCATGGATGCAAGCTGGTAGCGTAGACTATGGTCTGATTCATAATCAATCTTTCAAGCCACTACACATGATTTAGGCAAGCTTTAGGTGTCTAATGTTCAAAAAGCAATTCAGAGTGACTCCACCTAAACCTTACCAAAACTGTGGAGATACCTAGATTCACTTATTGCATGCATTTTGCAAAGATCATTAGCAATAAACTAGGGGTATTATGAAGACTTTTGAAGTAATCCAGATTATCTACTTAAGCAGCTAACTACTGCTAAAATTTGGCTGTGATCCAAATCACATGTGAAGAGGTTGCTGACTGGTTATGCAGAGATAAGGCATACCTATTTTTGTTTGATACCGAGAGCATGAATATAGCTCATTACAAAACGATGACAGCACTGGTCTTGGTGGTGTCTACATTTTGTGTAATAGACTAATTGTTAAGAGCAGTTACCCAGAAAGTGAGAGATCTTGGTTTAAGGCTCTCTTCAATTTGAATGAACAACCCCAAATTCCCACATATCAGAAGAATGCCCTAATGGACTCTGAGCTGGTTTAGGTTGGGTCTTTTTCTTCTTCCTTTCTGTAGAATCTGCACCACCATGCAGCCAAGAGCACATCATTTTTGGGGCCAGAAAGAGAAAGCAAGCAAGAGGGAGTATGACTATATAGCCTCTGAAAAGAATGTGGAGTCCCTCATTCTGGTTCCTGCCCTTAGGGTCACTCCTGTCTTTTAACCTATGGCTTTCTCATCTGAAAAACATAAATAGTCTTGTCAGGTGGGACCAGAGCCCAGAATACCCTCCCTTGCAGAAAAGTGTTGTCCACACTAGGCTACAGAGACATGCTCCCTAATGCTTGCTCCCTGAATTGTTCATGCATTTTACATTGCACAGTCATTGTTTAAAAAACCAGAAATAACCCTGAGATGGCTAAATTGAGGCATCTACAAAGTTATTTTGATGTGGTGCCATGTGAATAGGTCTAACTATGGATTACAATTTACCCTATAAATTCCATCTGCCAGTTTATAATATGGAAAGGGTTGGTGTTATTTAAAGATATAAAGATAGGAAATAATATTCTTACCTAGCAATGACTTAAAGCACTTAACAGATAGGAATAATGAGATTATGGCTATCAATATATAAATTTAAAGACTTTTGTCTTGATGGGAGATGTTAACCTTTCCTATGGTATTTCTGCAAATCTCTTCCTCCATTGCATAAACTACATGTTCATTGCGTAAACTACATATTCTGAAAATAATTTCTAACCTGATTTTTAACTTGCAAAGCACTTTGCTGAAATGATGATGATACTAATTAAGTATGCAGTTAGCAGATGACAATAAAAATTAGAGGTAATGGAAGAGAGACTTCATATTGACATCCAAAAAGGAGTTATGAAATAAATGACCAAATTAAGTAAAGAAATGTCCTTGTTAGAAATACAGTGATTTAAATTAGAATTACAATTTTTTCTTAACAGCTAGATTTATTCAGTTTTTAATGTTAAATAATTCAGTTTGTAAAATATTTAGTGCAACTTCTTAACATTGAAACTCATTAAAATGTTATTACTTTGTTCACTAGCCTCATTCACACTGATGAATTTGACTTACAATTAGTTCTTTTAATGTTAAAAGATTAAGTGATTGGAACAGCATGCAATGTGGTGTGGAGTAAAGTGCTATAAAAACCAGGTCATAACACCTGACACTGGTGTTAGAAAAGTCAGCTCCCTCTCCTCACTATCACCTTAAATTGTATGTAATTGCTACAAATCTGGTGCTACAGGGCCCTTGTAATGCCATCCAGTTCCTTTTCACTGTTCATGCTCTGGGGAATAACAGTGCCTGCAGCTAAAATATCGACTCAGGTATCTAGAGTAAGGAAACATCCATTGTCTTAAAAGATAAGAGCCTGGGACTCAATGAGCAGCTAACAACTGCCCTGGTTGACAGCAGGGTGGTGAGCAAAAGTTGTTCCAACATAGCCCTGCTTCCCATGCAGCTGCTTGGCCTGCTGTGGTTCCCCCATGGTTGCTTAGACCATGGTCACTTACCCTGCCACTTCCAACATTACCCTGCCACAACTGCTGCTGCTTTCACCACCTGTTACACCAACACTGTCAGAGGCATCACAGCTGCTGGCCTGCCTCTTGCTTCTTGGTGATATCTACTGCATTTTTCTTATGGAAAAAGTTGTACTCCTCAGGTACCCTGGAAATGATGATTACCAGTTATCAAGTGATAGTGACAAATCACAGTTTATTTATGCTGTCCTCCCACTGAAGTCATCATAATTCCAAATGAGACCCATAGGTGAGATTCTTTAGTAATTTAGGACTCCTTATTCCCAGTGAAATATTTGCACTGACTTCCCTTTCTGGAATGGAAAACTTCATTTAAAAATAATTACAATGCGTAAATAATTCCTTTCCTTTGAAGTTAAAATAATGAAAACCAAAACACGATCATCTTACCATAAATTCATTATATAAAGGACCTTTGCCTTGCCAAAATTGCACTATTAAAGGTTTGCTGTTTATTTATCAATTTATAACAAAATGCTTTTTTTAAACCCATCTCATATTTTCAAAACAGTTATTTCATGGAAGTACATTTTTATTATATTGAAGTGCTTTGATTTCAGGCATTTAGAACATACTTATTTTGTTTCTGCCTCCCTTTGATAATGTGAGAAAATAGGAAAAGATTTATCTGCCCAGTTACACTGTGTGGCTGTAGTTGAGAAGTATGAAAATGATTTTTGCTATTGAATATATTACTTCATAGAACCCAAATGGAGTTCTATAGATTTGAAAACCTGACAAACTCAAATCACATGTATATGTACAACATGATAGAAGGAAAATGTATTCCTTCACAATATTGTACTTATGACTGAATTTCACTTACTTTATCCTCTTTTAATGAATCCTTTTACTATAATGTTTATTTTGAGCTATTTTTGCATTGTATTTAGGTGTGCCTGAGAAGCTTTTCTGTACGCACAGTGTTAAGCTGCACCCTCTTTCGTTTCTTCCACTTTTTTTTTACACCCTGTTCATTATCCTACTGATATGAATAGCAAACTTTATTTCTTGATACTAAGTATTTTTTCCATGTATTAAAAATAAGATTAAAATAATACACCCCAAATAGACCTCAAGATGGTGATATGGACAATCATTTTGCAAAAAACCTAAACCAGTCTTTCATATTAGTCTGCCCTTTTTTCTTGATAAGGGTTAGCATAAAGCACATTTGCAAAAATCTATGAAGGCATGCATAAATGTTAAAATGGTTTTTGATTTCATGTCTGATTGCAAAAAGTAACACTTTATCTTATGCTACTTTGTTTCTCTTTTAGTGGCAAAGCATTACTATAACACTGGTTGAGAAAGTGCAGATGATTGCTGTAATCCTAGGATCTTTGTTCTTAGTAGCAAGTGTGACTTGGCTTCTATGGTCAGCCTCCAGCCCCTATGCAGTATGGCAAAGAAAGGACATCCTTTTTCAGATCTGCTATGGAATGTATGGTTTTATGGATCTAGTGTGCATAGGTAAGCTAAACATTTTAAACAACACAAGAGTGGTGTAAGAGTATCATTATGTATTCTCAAACAGGTAACACTTCCTTAGATCTTCACTTCGCTGATATATTCTCAGCTGACAACTTTAGCAAATAATGGATGGATAACATCAAAAAAAACTCTAGGAGAGAAGGAAAACAGACTTACCCTCACTGATTTCTCAAAGAATTTCCTCTACATTTTGACTAATTGTGTACAAGAAGAAGGATGTTTTATGATAACTTTAATTGGACCAACTGTAAGCTGAAAGGCTTCATGTGCTTTTCTCAGGTCCCTGGAGAAGGGCACTTCATGTCTGAAAGCTGGTCCAACAGCTCTTCCAATTATACAATTGGTTCAATAAAAGATAACACAAGAAACCTTTTACTCCCATACACATCTTGGATCATCGTGGGTACAACAATACTCCAACCTTGACTGATTTTGAAATTTAAAAGAATAGTAAAGCTCAAGAGGCTTGATAGATGAATGATGAAGATTTGATTTAAAAGACAAATAAAGGTTATTTTAGTTTGGCATGTACTCTCAAATAGTATATTGATGCTAATCTGATTTAGATATATTTATCAACAATAGAATAAAATGTATTGTGAAGCTATTTAAGTCATATTTGGTATTTCTTACAAAACAATGTTTAAATTTAAAACTTTCAAACACCTTTGCACTGACTGTTAAAATATTAATACCAAAAGAAATAGAATGATGTTAATAACTCATTGTAAATACTTAGGCTATATTATTAGACATATAGTGCTCAAAATATTGTATCTGACATAATTAAATCCTCATCATCCCAGATTCTAAAAAGAAAAAAGTGATCTTATTCCATTTTAAGGGGTACTGAAAGACTGAAGAGTGGCTTGTACAAAGTCACTCAGTAAAACCATAGCAGAGTGATTTCATGACTCCTTGTTTTTTTCTGTAACCATGAAACCAGTTTCATAGTTTCGTAGTTTCTAGGGTCGGAAGGGACCTGAGCAGATCATCTAGTTCAACCCCCGCCATGGCAGGAAATAATACTGGGGTCAAACAACCCCAGCAAGATGTTCATCTAACCTCCTCTTAAAACACCCCAGGGTAGGAGCCAGCACCACTTCTCTTGGAAGTTGGTTCCAGATCCTAGCTGCCCTGACCGTGAAGTAGCATCTCCTGATATCTAACCTAAACCTGCCCTCTGCCAGTTTGTGACCGTTATTCCTGGTCACTCCTGGCAGTGCATGGGGGAATAGTGATTCCCCCAATGCCTGCTGATCCCCCCTGACTAATTTATAACAGGCCACAAGGTCCCCCCTCAGCCTTCTCTTGTGGAGGCTGAACAGGTTCAGGTCCCATAGCCTCTCCTCATAGGGCCTGTCCTGCTGCCCCCGATCATGCGAATGGCCCTCCTCTGGACCCTCTCCATGTTGTCCATATCCCTCTTGAAGTGCGGTGCCCAGAACTGGACGCAGTACTCCAGCTGTGGCCTGACCAGTGCCGCATAGAGGGGGAGGATCACCTCCTTGGACCTGCTTGAGGTGCATCTGTGGATGCATGACAAGGTACGGTTGGCCTTCCTAACTGCCTCCCCACGCTGCTGACCCATGTTCATCTTGGAGTCAATGATGACTCCAAGATCCTTTTCTGCCTCCTTGCTGACAAGAGGGGAGTTCCCCAACTGGTAGGTATGGTGCCGGTAGGTATTGTCTTTATTAACCATATCAGAATTCAGTTTATAACTAGGAATGGACTATTTTATTTAATTTTTCTTGATTTATTGAAAATGCAGTTTTGTTCTTTCCAAATTATTTGTGAATTCAGGTAGAATTCGCTAAATATTTTCAATGAGTTTATTTACTGAATTAGCTGAAAATTATTGGGTTGGATTCATAATCCTGGGGGGAGGTGGGGAGGATAGTTGACCCCTTTTCTTAAAAACCCAGTAGTTAGGGTTTTTACCCAGGACATGAGACCAAGAATCAACTCCCCACTATGCCTGAGTAGACTTGAATCCACATTTCACAACATTTCCCAGCACAGCCTGACCTACTGTGCACTCAGGTATCTGTGGGCAGCATCTTCTCCTGTTAATGCTGTTCTACTTGGTATGCATTACTTATATAACCATTGGAGCCTAGGGGTTCTACTTCTCAGATGAGGGCCCTTACCATCAAACTATACTGTTGTTCTCTTTTACCTATTTTGTCTCAATGAATGTTTAAATATAACAATATTAACAGAAGAGATTAAGAGTACTCCATTCCAGGATATCTTATAGAATAGCGGTCAGGGCATTCCCCTAGAGGTAGGATATGTGAATTCAAATCCTCTCTCTTGTAGTGAAGGGAATTCTACAACATCTTATGTCAGTTTCCAAAGTGCTGTATTATTGGGTGAAAAGGGCTACAGCTGGAAATCCTCCTACTTGCTCATTTCCTGAATACAGCTTAAGTCTAGCTTTTCATTTTTATTGTTTTGCTTTTGAAAAAAATGCATAAAATGAACTATATTTTCATATGAGTCGAACTAAAACTTAAATTTGATATTTAACCTATTACATTTTTTTCAGTTTTTTATTACAGCAAGAAACATGTTTAACAAATTATTTTTTGGTTTGCATTGAACCAAAGGTATTTTTTCTCTGTCGTTCAGTTTGGAAGCTGAACTGAAAGATCAACTATTTGCACAGGCCTATACAGAACACAGTTATTTGAAACTATATTTATTAATTTGATTTTATTTATTAGCTTGATTTTTATTTTAAAAACTCCAATTTTTTCTTAGCTGTTCAAAAGGTATTGTTAGTATCTGTAGAGGTATAAGCTATATAAGTGACTTTCTCTATAGAACTAAAACTTCAAATAGAATTAGGTCCTAGATTTACTAAGGGGAACATTTGCCTCAGAGAAATGACTCCTGAAAGTTATAAAGTCATGACTGGAATGTTCAATGTGAATTTTCACAACCAGATTTAAGACAATATATAGTTGACCTACTTGGAACCTTGCCAATGGCCTCAGATAATTAATAAGTTCATTTAACTAGAGCCTTTCAATTAATCCTACAATAATGTGTTTTCACCATTTGAGAAATGTAAATGTCTGCAACTTTTGAATTATGTTCTTATTTTTTAAAGTTTTAAATGTAGTTTGGCCAGTGAGAGATGTGCAGTTAAATATATATATTGTATATGAAATGACGTGTCCTCACACTTGAAAATGTACTTGTAAGATATACATTTTTCCCAATAAGTCTGAGTTTATATAATATACCATCTTAAGCTCTGTCAAGTAGGATAAATTAGAAAGATTCTCATGATATTAACTTGATAGCCTTGTGGTTAATTTGTACAAAAACATTTTTTCCCCCAAATTTTACAGCTCACCTGTATTCCAGTTATAATCCATCACACAACTTTTGTGTAACTTTCTGTCCAGTACCATTTGCAGCCTGGCTCATTTTACAAAAATATTACCCATTGAAAGAAAAACAAAAATACTGGTTAGGTATAAATCCCCCCCGCAATACTTATTTATTTATGAGTTAGTATTCGGCTGGCAGCAATAGACAGCTATGGATTCTAGCACATGGGATATATTTAGGTTTATTGTTTCCTTCATCCAACTCTGATCTTCCCCAGAATTCTTGTTTCCTCCTGACATTATTCCCCTTCTTGTCACTTCAGTATCAGTATCACCATCAATTTGACAATTCTCTGGCAGCATCAGTCAGTGCAGTTGTACCTCTGAACTTGGAAGGAAGCTGTTCTCTAAAATCCTTGCATACTTTGGAATTTGTCCTGTAAGAAATTTCATTCAGCATTCAAATGGAGTGGCTATGGAACCATAACCAATTACATCCTCAGAGCTGTGCACACTGATACTGCCAGATATTATAACCTCTTCTGTTGGGATTAACTAAGGTAGAGAAGTCATGGAAATGACAGGAAAAGCATGAGAAGCAAACAGGTATATGATCATAGAACCTTTTGTGAACTGTATTAAGCAGTTTGGATGTGTGCAATTCCCTCAACCAAAGACCAATACGTATAAAGAACTATTTTCCTTTAACTGTAACCTCAGTTTCTCTTTTTCTATCCATCATGCTTTCTTTTTTCTCTTCATGTTAAACAACTTTAACTCAAGTCTAACTAAACATTTTTTGATAATAACTATATTGTTAAAGTTGGATATAAGTGGTTATGTGCACATTTTTGGCAATTTTTGGCACCATATACAAAATACAGATAAAGGGTTGTTTTTTTCCCTTTTGCCATGTTCCCTAGCTTCAGTTAGGAAAGCAAAATACTTTTTATTTCATAGGAAAGATTACTTAGCTAAAAACGTTGATACCCACAGAGCTCTTTTGAAAGAAGCCCAAAACGATTAAGACTGTACCTCTAAAGTTCATGATTCCAGAAAACTACTGTTGATGCCTATAATGCTTTATCTTAGGCTGAAAGGAACTGAACTTCAGTAACTCTCTTTGGGGTCTTCCGGATTGATGCCAGCAAGATTCTCTGGAGCTAGTTTTTTTTACTTCAGAACTGTGTGGATATGTCCTTAGTACTGTGGGAACAATGATTTTTGGTGGAAGCCAGCATTATCAAATTCATGTAGTTTGTTGTTCTTGTTCAGTGACATGGATGTCTTAAAAAAACAGAACAGCAAGTTCCTTATCATTGTTCCACACTTCCATTTAATTGTACCTAGCTTGAGAGCTGGAATATTTTTGGAACTTCCAGTGTCAGCTTGAAGAGCTCAGCTTATCCAGATCCTCCTTCATGTGTACCACTCCATGTAACTTCTAATCCAGTTGTCACCTTTCAAATCTGTAATCTTGTCAAGGGTGACAACAAAACACCAAAGTAACCTCCTTTGCCTACACAGTGCCCTGAAGAGATGGTAGAATAAGTTTATAGAGCTGTCTAGACTCTGCCTGGAGGAGGAAATGAGGTGAAAAAAACGAAAAGCTTCCTACCTCAGTGTCCTGTTCCTCATCTAGTGTTATCAAACCTCAGAGAGAGTGATCTTGGTTTTCTCAGCAGGGTCATGACTGATTTGGTCCTAAAAGCTCCTAGATCTACTCAGACAACATCATTTTTTCTTTTCAAGAGTTTAGATTTTTCTAAAATTGGTAATTGACCTAGTTCTTTCATTTTACAACATAGTTCTAGATTTATGGGAGGTAGTTTTTGGTTTATCAGATGAGATCCAGGTAGGTGTAGAGAAGCCTTCAAATAGGAAATTCTATGTCCAATTTATTTTAATTGTATGGTTTCTGATGTCTATATTATCCCTAGTAACTGCAAAGGCTTACATCATTGCTGCTTTTAGTTACTACATCCCACAGATATAGTAAATAAAAAGTGTTGGTCCATCCTTTAGCAAAATAATTTTTATCAGGTATAATGATCATGGACCCCCCACTATCTAGAAGCCTACTGATCTTGAGGATTTTGTTATTTGATTTGATGTTATGCACTCATAGAAGTGTCCTGATGATTCTTGCTATCATTGTCATGTTTCTTTAAAGGCCTCATCTCTGATTGTAATTCGGGCAGTTCATACCACTATTTGTTTTCCTGAACTCCCGCCACCTAAAATTGAAGATTAGAGGAAATTAGAAAGAGAGGAAAGAAGTAGATTATACATTTGAACATTTATTAACACTTAGAATTAACCAATATAGAATTCAGGGATAATCGAGGTCTCTGTAGAAAGTTAAACCATCTCAGATCAAAACTTGTCCAAATGGATACAACTGTGAAATCATTTATTCTGAGTTAACTGATATTCCTTTGCCTTATTAGCTCAGATTCCACCAAATTTAGGAGGATAACAGTTTCAATATTCTGTGTTCATAGTGGGCTGTTATCTGAAATCTATGCAGTTGAAGTTCAGCTTACACATTTACAAATAACTTTCTCTTGAAATAGCATTAATGGTAGAGCCTGCTTTTGAAAATCCAATCACTGTCAATTATCAGGACTCCTCAGCTGTCCTGCTCAAGGAAACAAATACTAGCTAGCCTCTTCCTGTAGGGTCCTATGAATAGCGCTAGGATGTTATTAGGAAAGTGTCTTTTTATTTTCACATGTTTTCACTCTACACCTTGACCCTTCCCCTGCCCACTCCTGCCACTTAGGATCTGAACTGCAAACTAGAGCTTCTAGAGACCAAAAGGAATCAAAAGATGTTTAGAGAAAACTAAATGTTTGCATTCTCTATAGAATGTAATAATCAAGTTAATAGCATGTGCCTTCAAAAGGCAACTGTTGTTCAGAAATGTTAACCTGACCTCCAGGCAAAACACACAACTCCCACAATGAGACTCCCTGGTGGCAGAGAACAATGACTCCTAACACATTTCTCTCCTGAGTCTGACAGACCCTAAGAGTTTGTACCTCATTAAGAGGATGACTGAAAAAGCCCATGAACCTCCCATGCCAGGATTTTCCATCTGGCCCTCTTACTACTTTTAATGCTGGGTATTCTACCATCTGTTCATTTGTAATTTTGATAATTGCCTGTACAGTTACAGTGTTAGGATTTTACTGCTGGGGAAGGACCAGAATGCAAGTTAGCTTTTCTGTTATGAAATGAAATTCATAATGATTGCATGCTATCTAACGCTTTGGGCAAGCAATAAATGTAGTGATTCCGGCTGTCTTACAAATCAGTCAGTTGCATTTTCTTTCAGTCTGTTCATGCCTTGGATCACCTGTTGATCAAAAGGATTCACCCATGAGCTAATCCAACCATGGTGGTCCTCTGTCATTGTTCTTAAAAGATAATTTTTTCACATGAATAAGAGTAGAAAAGGCTCCAAGAACCTCTCTAATTAAAATGTCCAGAGCATCACTGTGTTGAAAACTGATGGTGGGGGGTGCTTTAACTAAAGCTAATCAGACAGGATTTAGTTAAAACATCTCTGCCACCATTTTTCAGTGTGGGGACACTGATACACATGATACTGGAGACTGCTGGAGCATGGTAATTACTATGCTCAGGCAGACTCAATGAATTGAGTCTGTTTCGATGTGCTATAATTACAGTGTTGAAGCAGACTTGCTGCATGTGCCCTCTAACTCTTAGTAAAGCCCTGATCTTGATAATACTTACATATGCTTACATTTTGACACATGAATATGTGGAGTCCTGGAGAAGGGAGTACTGCATTCAAACAGAGTTTATAGTATATGGCTAATAAGTACAGACAGTCAAAAAGCCCAAGGCTGAATCAATTCAATCTTCACAGGTTAGTTTAGGTTGTGTAGATTGAATTGATAAGCAAGTGAACAGACATTCACTTTTGATTCTGGAAATGCAGCCACATGCCTGCAGATCCCCAGGTAGGAAGCCGGGAGGGAGGGAGAAGGGAGGGTGCTAAAGCATGCAGAGGTGGATTAAGGTGTACTGGAGCCCTGGGCAAACACAACATTTGAGACCCCTTCCCCTCATGGGAACTGGGCTGCAGAGGGGGGAAGTAGGGCCCCTTCCCCTCCTACAGCTGGCAGAGGGGCTGGGTGGACCCCACTGGGCTGGGGGGGGCATGTGCCTGCCTCTTCTCCCTACTTCCTGTCTCTGCTATGGCCGAACATACATACACACATGCACACACACAGGCATGCACACACACAGGTGCACGTACTCTACTCTCACTCACTGCATACGAACACAGACATAAACACACTCTCCCTGTCATGAAGACACAGACAGATGCATGCACATGCACGCACACACACACACACACTCTTACCCCTCACAGGATCTCCCCCTCCCCCACTTCTGATCACATGGAGGCAGCCCTCCCCCACCCCTTTACCATGAGCCACTTGCAGCTCAGTTTAGCTCCCTGCCCAACCCCTATTACACTTACCTGCAGGGAGCTTCTTCCTGGCTGTCCCATACAATCATGCAGATGCAGAGGGTAGGCTGGGCTGGGCTGGGGCCAGGCCCGGAGCACCGCACTGTGTTTCTGTGGCTGGGTGGTGGCACTGGGAGGGGTGGCTGTGGAGGGTCTAAGATGAATTTTGGGGGGCTATAGCCTCCAAGACCCTCCCAGCGCTCCTGCCCGCAGTACAGCATTCCTGGTGTGGCTGGGCCTCCCCCTAGTCCCCCCCCCCACCAGGAGGGGTGCGGCTTGGCTCGGTCCTGACCATCCCTCCTTGCCAGGTGGGGCACAGCTCTCCTGGCCCAGTTTGGAGCCCACCCCCCCAGGCGCAGCACAACCCAGCGCTTCCCCACTCCCCTACTCCTCTTCCAGGCATGGCATGGATCTCCCGGCCTGGACCCAGCCCCAGTCCCATCCCCAAACCCACCCTCATTGGTGGAGGGACCCCAACCTCCAGCTTTTCAGGGAAGCAAATGCAAAAGCCAAGGTTTTAAATTTGACACCTGCTGGGAAACAAAAATGGGCACTCAGTTCAAGACTGCGGCTTTCATTTCCCTGATGATGAAGATCCCAGGGCCCTGAAATGACCCCTATGCTTGTACCCAGCTGGCCCATTCATTATTCTGCCTATGACAGCACACTTCCCTGCTTGGCTTGAGCAGATAGCTTGATTCTGGAGGGGATCTGGAACAATAGTTCAATAAACTGATTTAACCCAAATCAGTTAAGGCTGATACTACCATCCATCGAGGTTTATCTTAAACTGCTTTCAGCCATTTTGAAAACAATTTGTGTGCACTGAATTTCTGTTGTATTACAAATTTGAACCAGTTTCCAATCACTTATACCAGTTTATGTGTAATATTTGTCTGTAGGCCATGTGTAAATATTTTCTGGATGGAAGCTCAAGAGTAGATCACTCCACGGTGGACCATATTTCCCTTGAGGGATATTTTAAAATGGGTCCCCTGATTTTGGCAGATCTCAAAAATGAATTCCTGTTTTCTGACCTTCTGGTATTTGAAAAGAAAGAATAAAGTTCATGACTTCAGTGTCTGCTCATGAAATAATAGTCAAGATTTAAATAATCATGCCAGTCTTTGAACTTAATAATATATTCAACTAACAGGGAAGTTCACTCTTATTTGCTGTAAAGTTGTGCCAATTTAAGTACGAATGTGAGCAATCATAAATCTGTTTAGAGTAATGTAAATAAGCAATTTTAAAAACAATTTAAGCTTGTCCACATGAAGGGCTTAACTCAATGTATTTGAAAACAACAAGGCTTGATTTGCCTTAACATATAGTAAGACCAGTACAAATCCTGAACATAAAAGCACTTATGTTAAACTTAAAACTGATTAAACAAAAGTTAAACCACTGTAAATTATGAACCTGCCAATGAGCCAGTCAGATTAATTTTCATCAGCTGAATTAAGTTGTCATAATTTTCTAATACATACAAGACTTGAGATAGCACAATTGTTATTGTTGAGCTCCCATTCAGACAGTTTCTGTCATAATGATAAGGGCTAATAACTTTCATTTAAAAGTTTAGGTTTTGATTGAATTGCTGGTAAATAGAGGTAAAATTGTGATGGAGACACCAAGTAGCTCCAAAGTCTACCTCAAATAGTATAGAGATAAATTTTGATCAGTTAATTATCTTTATATATGAATGTGCAGTTACTAGTATTATTAATGTTAAAAATTCATAGTGATCTTCAGCTTAATTTGTTAGGTGGCTACCAGGTGCAGTGGGATAAACCTGGTGGTTGAAACTTCCACTATCTTTCTTCATATACTTTTAAAATAGGGTCTCATAATATTTTGTAGTAACACTAATTCTTTCTTTCATTTCAGGACTAATCGTACATGAAGGTGCATCTGTTTACAGAGTGTTTAAGCGCTGGAGGGCTGTTAACTTGCACTGGGATGTGTTAAATTATGATAAAGCTACAGACATAGAAGAGAGCAACCGAGGAGAGTCTTCAGCAGGAAGGACATTGTGGTTACCATTAACAGCATTTAGAAACAGAAATTTAGTCCATCCAACACAGTTAACTTCTCCAAGATTTCAGTGTGGCTATGTATTGTTACACCTTTTCAATCGTATGAGACCTCACGAGGATTCCTCAGAAGATAACAGGTCTGGAGAGGTTGTGATGAGAGTGACCTCAGTGTAAAAGATTTATGCTCACTGTGCCACACAAAAAAGGATGTGTTCTGGACTCTACAGTACTCTTGAATGTTGTTGCAATGAATGGAGAAAACATAGCACTAGCAAAAATATATACAACTTTTTAAAAAATTTAATGAGTTTTATATGATCAGTTGAATTGCAAATACATCTTTCTGAAAAAAAATTCTCTTGCTTTTTATATAGTCTGGTTTCATAAAGCTTTTTGTTATATTGTATTTGAAGTTTATAAAAATATCCTTTAACTCATCACTGTGAATGATAAGGAAACTAATTCCCTAACTTTAAAAAAATCTTATAAATGTATTTTTTCAAATGATGTAATTTTTTAGATATGTAAAATGAGTAAAATAGATGACCAGGGTGCCCACAACTAACCAGGAGTGCCTCATTTAATGTGCTAATCAATTAGGGTGCCTAGACATGTTCAGAGAGGCTGCTTCAATATGCTGTAATTATATCACATTGGAACAGACTCCAGTGTCATGTGTATCAGTATCCCCACACTGAAAAATGGCAGTGGGGGAACTTTAACTAAAGTTCATTTGCTAAGCTTTAGTTAAAGCACCCCCGCTGCCATTTTTCAGTGCAAGGATGCTGCTACATGTGATGCTCCAGGCACTTTAATTAGAGCGGCTCTTGGAGCCACTGTAATTAAAGCAGCGCCTCCCGGAGCACGTTGTATAAATGGCCTTAGAGTTTATTAATTAACAGTATTTAGACACTAAATTCTGCTCATTATGAAGAAAGTTTCATTCATGGAAATTCATAAAGGAAATCCCTTTAGTGAAAAAGATGCTTACATTTTTGCAATTTCAATATTGCTTGCAGTTTGAGAACTTTTTGAGAAGATGAGGATGGCATATATAGCCTATGAAGCATCATTATTATTTAAAGTATGTTGAAATGCAGAGAATGAATATCATGGATTCAAGCTGGGTGCTTCAAATACTAGGACGGACAACTTGAAAATGACTGCTACTGTTAATAATTACTGATGGTCTTGACATAGGCATACAAAATCAGTACATAATTTAACAGGATTTGTAGTCAGGGTTACCAGAGATGTTACAAATTGAGACAGAGGTAGTTCTAAGTTCCTGTATGGAAATCTGCATTGTGTCTGTAATTCCATGTTTATCCACTGCTAGTTGACTCTCACGCTCATAATCACTGCTTTTTGTTTTTTTCCAAAAAGGAAAAACTGTACTTCAAATAATTCATATTCAGTTTCTCACTTTTTAAAATCTATTTTGTTTTTCTTTCTATACCTTAGTTAGGACACACTGAAATAATTAAGAGACACATTGGGGGTATCTATATTAGATCTGCAGTAAAATATTAGTGTCTGCACGGGGGGCCCTATTAGGCCTCAGTAAACTAATTAACTCTGCTATAAGTTAGTACTTGTAAACATAAGTAGTATCTTACTGCTGCATTCTTTAGTATGCAGCAACATGGCATACTAAGCGTAGATGCTGCCAGGGCTGGCTACGGCACAAGGGTGCTTCAGTATAGGATTGCTTGCTGGCTGACCCCCACATTGTAACACCCTTGTGCCCCAGTCAGCCTTACTGCAGCACATTGAACCAGGTTGGAACAGCCCTGGGTTAGTGGACTGATCCCCGCTGCGCCCCCTGCCCCCCGCATACCCTGTCAGCTGGGGTTGGTCTGACTTGGCTCAATGTGCCAGCCTTGCTGCAGCACAACAATCAATTCAACTACTTATTACTCATCTTTATTCTAACATCCCAATCATATTCAGTAAAAGTTCAAATATTTTCACATGGTATAAATGTCAACTCAGTATACAGATTAAATAATTGTTTAGGGGGAAAGAAATAGAAATTACTTCCAAATTAACTGCTTGCAAAATGATTGAGTTAAAGATAGTTTAGAAACAAGTGGAAAAATAAGGCTTATGAATTGTGACATCCTCACTTTAGATGCAATGGGTACAGATTTTCTTATACCAAAAAGAGTTACTGCAAAACAAATGCATGTTGTATGCAAAGACAAGAGAAACTGGAGTAAGACAGATTCCTCTCAAAGATCTGGAGGATCGTACTGGCTCCAGAATCAACTTTGCGAGTAATGTGACACAACAAGCTGTGGTGCAGTTCACACTGGAGTTTATTGCTCCCAGACTTGGTATTTACATGTGCACCCAGACCACAGTAGGTTGAGCTGGGGTGCCACAGCCCCACCTGTCAGGGGAGCCAGAAAGATCAGCCTGCCAGCCCAGGGCTGTTCTTACCTGACTCAACATGCTGCAGCAGGGCTGGCTGGGGCACAGGGATGCCACAATGTGGGGCTAGCCAGCAGGCCCCAGCCCAAGTCACTATCTACACATGAGTTGCAGCAGAGTAAATAACTCTGCTGTAGGATTCTACTTGTGTTGGGCAGTACTAATTTACAGTGGAGTTAACTAGTTTACTCTGGCGTAATAGCTCTGCACATGTAGATGGAGGTGCTTTACTGTGGAGCTAATTAGCCCCCACTGTAGATGCCCCCACTGAGACTTATTTCATTTATAAAATAAGAAATTTTCACACAGTGAGGTCTACTTTCTAGAAGGTTTTGACATCCTTCAGTACAATACTATAATCCTTTTCTTTGGATACTTAAAGTCAATTTCAATGTTTAGATATAGATTAGAAAAATGTTATTCCAATAAAAGCCAAATTGTACCCCTCCTGGAGAATTACCCATTTATGGTTGGGAACAGCTCAAGGAAGCTTTTTAAAATTCATGTCACAGAGATTTGCTAGAGGAGGAGGTTTGTGGGAAGAAAGAATGGGCTTTATAGTTGAAAAACCTACAGAGAATCATTTTCCTTTGTGTTCTCTTAGCTCTTTTTCCCTAAAAGGAGAATTATGTCTGCCAGTGACCAGGATTTGATGGAATTTTTGCTTGTAGTGTAAAAGGAATTTCATATGCAGTCTCATTTTACAGGGCCAACTTTTTTACATTGTATGGTACTGCATCTGTCTCTTATGCATCCCTTAATAGAGGATCTCAGTTGTACAAAATTTACAATTTAATTCACTGCAGCAATATTGAAGTATGACAACTTGTGGTGCTTGGCAGAAGATGGCAAGTTTCCTTTTGCATGCCTCCTCACGCTTGTCAAAAAGAAACCAAATTCTATTAATTTAAAAGCAACAATTTTCACTGATTGAACCAAATAAAGATAAATAACATTTTGTAGGACATTTTGCCAAGACCTTCAGACACTTGAGGACAAAACCACTACAGGTCATTGCTATATTTTAAAGCTGCCAAACAGTGAAAATGCCACTGAAAGCCTGTCCTTTTTAATTATATTATAGTTCTAATATGGGAAATACAGATTATAGTCTCAAAAAGCAGTAGGACAGAAGGTGAGGAGTCCAATATAAATATCAAAATAAAATATAATTTCCATGGAACCTTCAAAGCCTTAACCTATAGGATATCAGTAACATTTGTATGAAATAATGATCCCTTCGTTAAGTACACTTTACAGGCAAGTAGTTATCAGTATTAGGGCTGTGCGAAGCTTCAGGTGCCAAATCTCCAAATCTGAATTGAATCAGAGGACTGAATTGATTTGAAGGTCTCAGAATAGATTTGGAAAAGATTTGGAGAGCTTCAGCAATTCAGGCAGTCCCCACTCGCTGCAGCACGGAGCTTGACCCAGATTCCAAGCTGGTAAGTAGGGGCAGGGGAGGGGAGGCTGGAGGAGATGGGAGGGGACCATGGGGAGACCCCTGCCAAGCCCTATCCCCTCCTGTTTCCCTAGCCCCCACAAATACCCCCTGACTCCCACCCGCTCCCCCAGTCCCCACATGGCTTCCCCACCCACCCCTGGACTCAACGGCTGCTGCAGCAGCCTCGGGGCTTCTCAATGTATGTGCAGAGCCCCCCCCATGCAGCGTGGGGCAGTAAGGGGTAACAGGGATCATCCCCTGCTGGGCAGGAGTCGTCAAGTCAGGACTTTTTTTTTTTAAGGGCCAGGGCTGGGGCAGGTGGGGCACCATGGGCAGAGCTGGGAGAGCAGGAGGGGGTCAGGGGGCTTGTGGCAGAGCCCCCCATGCAGCATGGAGCATTGGGGGGCAGCAGAGATCAC
The DNA here is from genome assembly GCF_001723895.1 of Crocodylus porosus. Classification (NCBI taxonomy): domain Eukaryota; kingdom Metazoa; phylum Chordata; order Crocodylia; family Crocodylidae; genus Crocodylus; species Crocodylus porosus. The sequence continues at coordinate 129,175,509 of NW_017728886.1, read as the reverse complement.
TTCCCTGCCTGGCAGCAGCTGGTGAGTGAGGGCTTTTGTTTTGCAAAAGAGCCAGGAGCTGGGGCAGGCGAGGCAGCCATTGAGAGCAGGTGGGGGATGGGGCCTGTGTGATTCAGAGATTTGGTTGATTTGGCAGCAGCCAAATCTCCAAATCAGATTCCGCCAAATCGATTTGGGAGAGTGATTCGAATCACGAAATTGAATCACTGTCCCCCGAACTGGCTGAATCCCAAGTGAATACTAGCCACTTCACATAGGCCTTATCAGAATTCTTTTATCCTCAGATATAACACAGACTGTGAAGGGACCCAGACTAAGGGCCTAAACTAAGTGCTCAAAACTACTGCAGGCTTTATAAAAATTTGGCTCCACCTTTACAGCTTTCTAACACTCATCCCTGTAGCCTTGGAAAGCAGGGTTATATTTGAGATTGATATTTAGGACTATGCTTAGGTTCACTTACTACTGACATGTTTTGATTACAGCATCATGTAGAGGGTTACCAAGGAGAACAGGTAACTTGCAAACTTTTGTTTATAAATCTTATGATGATTGGAAAATGAATGACAGATACAACAATTGCTGCTCTATCAGTTTCTCATGCATCCATATAGGAATTTTCATATAGCACGTAGATAATCAAAGTGGTAGGCACTTGAGTACCTTCTTGTTTCTTTACTTCAGGTTGCCCACATTTCTCTTCTCTCTTTCTTCTTTTACACACAAAGTCCTGTAAATTTACATAAGTGTTAGCATCAGCACTTCCTCATCCATAATTTCAAATGTCTAAAAGCTTCTAGACTGGTCTCCATGGGTAATAAAGGTATTAGTAATAAACCACATCAAAACAACTAATATTTAATAGTTTTCCTGTCTGCAGGGGAAGTTACAGTACTTCCTTTTCAACATGGGATATTGCTGTGTAAAATTATAAATAACAGTTTCCAACCTACTCCTCTGGTCCAAACTGGAATCTAGTTGTCTAGAGAAACTGTTGTGGCTTCTCCTGGATCTAGAACTGATTTTACCAAAACATGAGAATGTTGCAGAAATTGCTACGGTTCGTTTCTCAGGAGGCAAAGAACTCTCAGACACACGCTATTAGCAATACAAAAGGTATATTTGCAAATAGGGTCAGAGCGAAGACAAAAGACCACACTCTGCCCGCGGGGAAAACTTCTCAGCAGGCTTTATCCCCTCTCTCCTGGGCACGTGTGCAAAAGCAGGAACTCTTACAACTCATTTCCGGTTCATACAAACATATATGAAATGACGTCACGTCATCCGTCGCATGTGCATTATAATTAACTACTTAAGTATGCGGGGTGGATAGGCATATATGCATTAGCTAATTACGCCTGCTCAGAAAGCTCTTTAGGTTACCAAAAGTTCAAACCCCCCCTTCTTCCCAAGGACACAGCCAATTAAATCACAGCCTTTGTAGTTTACAAGAGTAGAGGCAGAGGAGTTTGAAGGTATGTGTGATTTAGTGTTACAAAGAGATAGTAAATTAGCGAGATGTCCTTGGTGGTGTTTCTTCTCTACCTCCTCCTCCCACCAGGGAGAGCTGGCAGCTGTGCTGTTCTAACAACACTATTCATAATGCATTTTTAATAATATTTCTAACAAGAACATCCCCCTGATTTCTAATCTCTAAAATAGGAGCAGATGAGGAAGGAGGAGGCCAGCTGGCAGCAAAAACCCCACAGATGGATTTTCATTTTTCATGATCTGTGGTGACTTGCATAAATCCAATACAGTTAACAGCTCCAGTAGTACTGGGATCCAACAGGAAACACTTTAATTATGCTCTGCCAGCCTAAGGAAAATCCAAATGTATCTGTAGCAGATCCAGGAAAGTTCCAAGACTTCTTGGAGTGCACCTGTATGGTGCCAATGAATCCTCATCATTACAGAGCAGTCTCAGTTTTGTTCCTCAACACTGATTTGCAACATGGGATTCAAGTGCAACAGGAAATGATTCTGAGGGAAGAAAACCTTTTATTTGTTTGCTGATATTAACCTCTTTGAAGCAATTTGCTGATTACAACTTTTCAGTACAGAGTATCCTCCCACAAGAAATCCTTATTATATAAATCACATAACAGTGGGGTGACAATCAAGGTATATTTCCCAAAGATAGAATGAAAGTGAAAACACAACATACATTTTAAGAATTAGACTTCAAGGTATTAAAATAACAATTCATAATATAGCTTTAAAAGTGTTCCTTTGCATATCAGCAGTATGCCTGACACAATATGCTTTGCCATTTTCCCATCCTAAAACCAAACAAGACACTTTAAAGATGACTGAAAATAAGATTTTTACTAAAGATTTCATTTTAAATCAGTGGTCTTCCACCTTTTCCCCTTGCAGGCTAGATCTGGCCAGTGGTCCCTATCTGGTGCACAGGGTGGGTGTGGTGGGCACCATTTGGCCATGTGGAGTGGTATGGGGTGCAACGTAGCCTCAAGGTTGCTCTGCAGGGGAAGGGGGTATGGCTTAGCCCCAGGGGAAAAAGGGGTATGGCCCAGTCTGAATCTGGTCCCACGGGGGAAATGAGACATGTCCCAACCCCAACCCAACCCCATGGGGGGTGGGGAAGGGAGCATGGCCTGGCCCACATCCATATGCAGAGAAAGGAGATGTGGCTCAGCCCTTTGTGGGGAAGGGAGCACAGCCCAGCTCCAGTGGGCCGTTCAGGTCTTGGGCTTTGGGAATTTGTTAGGGGCAGAGAAGGTAGCTGTATTAATGGCCACGGCTCCCCCACTGTCACATTTTCCAGCCCGGGGGAGCTCAACAGGTTGGATGCCAAAGCTCCACGAGCCACATGTGGCCAATGGGCTAGAGTTTAAGCACCCCTGTTTTAAATAATAGCTAGAAAATTGTCAAATCTATGCCTCACATTGTTACATTCTAATGCAGATATTCTAATGTGGAATTTATTTTGGAGCTGGCAGTTTCAAATGTAATAAAGATTTCCAGAGAAAAAAAATGAGTCATTCATTTCTAGCATATTTAATCTATGTTGTCTGCCTTGTATCAAGCCATCAGATAAAGTTTTTTTTATAAAACATTATTAGTTACCATTTATGAGAAATATACTTCACATTCTTATATCAAATGATAATAAAATGTTGTAGGGAGGAATTAATATCCTTATCTAAAGAAACTGAGAAACCTTCTAAAGCGTGAGACACAAGGTGTCATACTTTTTTTCAGAAAAAATGTTTTTGGTTCTTCCTACATCTAGATTCTGGCTTTGACTTTTTCCCTGCAGTTAACAGACTGTAAGGACAGACTTTGGAGCATTGCCACACCCTGTGTTAACAGTGGTGCACTGCTACTTGGTAATAGAAACAGCATTAAAGGATGTCCCCTTAGAAGATAGAATAGCTCTCAGGCAATGTCTGTAAAGGCTCTGATGCCATCCCAAGAAGCACTGCCAACAGATAAACTGTGCCTATTTGCATATTTTCACTGCACACACTCTACATGGAGCAGCAGAATCCACCATTTCTTGCCAGTCACATGCCTGAAACCAATTCTAAAGTGAAGATCTGTCTAGCTAGAGAGAAAGGTGGTTTAATAGCAGAACTGATGAGGTTCTAAAAAGTATAAAAGAGGTTATATACTATCATCATAGTACTTTGGAAAAAGACCCATGCCCTTGGGTGTTTAGAAACAATCAAAAAGCAGAATGTTTTAGGTACTGAAAACAACAGTATGTTTGACATACTACTTGAAAGCTGCAGTCCAGTATTTCCTCAAAAGCACTACCTTTCCAGCTCTCTTATTTTACCTATGATCAGGCTTCTATAATCATGGACAAATGGGCTATAGAAATTTCACATAGTGGTTATTGATCTAATGTGATATTATTCCTCTTTCCATCCACCTTTCTTATTCAGTAACCCCTCCCATGATAACCTGTTGATATCAAAAGTTCTCTCAAAATAGGTGCTGTAGAAGTGGTGCCAAAAGAGTTCAGCAACAAAGGGTTTTATTCATTATGCTTTGCTGCTCCCAAAGAGGAAAAAACACACCAACATTTTTAATAGGAAAGTTGACTAAGCCTCCACCATTGTTTTCTTTCTAAGATTAAAGTTCTTGATTTACCTTATTGACTCATTTAAAGTACTTCTGTTTTACAGATAGAGAAGATCATTTTCAAGATAAGGTCCATCTGTAGTGATAGCTCACCCCAGGAAAGAAATAATTTCTTATTTGGAGAATGAGCTAACAAAAGTGTCATCTTTTGGGGGACATCTCTTCAGTGCCAAGGCTGCACATCTATACTATTCAAAAGTCTGTTTTTCTCAATAAAATGGGGAAAGTTGATATTACATCCTGCTCTATAAGTCCTCTTTATAAGATAAATATTAGACTCTCTGAAAAGCAAGCAATTTTTACCAGGAAACATTTCTAAGTTTCAGGTTTGTTACAAAAGCCCCCATGCTTTGTCAAAAATTCATGTTCTACTTGAGACCAATGAAACTATAAGCCTCAACAATATGGCCTCCATCTCACTGCACATCTCAGAATGATTACTTATAACACTAGCTCTCAAACGATGTCAAGCAAAATATAGTACGTATGAATAAACCCTTGATCATTCCAAAGAAAGTCCTACTATATTTAGACTCATGAAAGAAACCAGGCAACATTTTGAGGGCTGTTCTTTTTAATCATTCTCTTCAATCAATATCAATCACCATGAGTGTAATAGCTTTCCAGTAAAAAGTCAATACAATTCTTTAGAAACTAAGCATCATATAAGTCTTCTAAAGCAGTGGTTCTTAAACTTTTTGTACAAGGACCCATCTGTAAACATTGAAGGCCAGTTCTGACCCAATGAATATTTTAAGAAAACAGATTCCCGTCAATGTTCCCTCTAAGGTATAGCGATCTGCGAGCACACCGCTTTGGTCCCTGAGTGTGCCACTTCGGTCTGTGAGCGTGCTGCTTTGGTCCGTTCCCAAATTCATCCTGCCTCCCACCTCCCCCTTTTGGTGTGCGCTACTTTGGTCCGCCCCACAGTATAGCATTGTAAAATTCAAGGATTTAACTTAGATGATGAAGTAAAGGCCTCTTACTAAGGGGATGGGTCTATGTGCAATGGATATAAAGAAGATCCTTTAATCCTTTACAGAGGCTGCAGGGAAGATACTGGCCTTCCTAGAATGATAGAAAAAGCAATACTACATTTTGCATGGTAGAATCATGCCCACTTTAACCAAGCTAGTGCCTGAACTGGATGCAATTTAGCCAAGTTGGTGCATTTCTCTGTACACGCCCATAAACTGCAGGGGGACCAAGCACAGTGCTGTGCAACCGAAACAGCACTTAAGTCGGTAACTAACTGAAGCTCAATAGCTAGCTTATACAGTAGCCTGCTGCCAGGTTACACTATACACTACTACTTGCTATCTATCCACTCATACCCCTAAGTCTCCTTAAGGATTATTGCTTTCTAAGTTTCTTCTGTTCACTGAATAGCTAGGTTTTGCCTTCAGCTGCTGCTTGGCCTCTTTTCTCTCACTACAAGGAAGCAGTGACTCCAGTACAGTCAGACCATATACTGAATACTTTATTGAGAAGTTATTGTGTTATATCATATTCCTTAGTAAGAATTTGCACACACTTCTCATATGTATATGCCCACAGTAAAGGACTCCACTTTACTTTGCCCAAAGGGGCTGGGGAGCAGAGTAGTGTCTGGCTCTGTCCCAGCCCCCACTCCTGCCCCCGCCTCACCTTGGGGCAGAGCTGCTGCCTGCTCTGAGTGAGGAGTGGAGCAAAGGAGTAAGGAGCTTACTACTAGCAAGTGTCCTGTGCAGGACCCAGTGCCTCCACCATGCTCCATGCCCAAAGTTTACAGCTCCTCTCCAGGTGGGTGTGCAGCATTAAAAAGTTACTGTGCGGCAAGACTTTTTATTGTGTGTGACCATGCATGCACACAGCTTAGGGGGAACCCTGGCCCCTGGTCATGCTGGTACCCATCACTCCCAACCCACAGCCCTCCGCCCCTCCCAGCCCTGCTGGTGCCACTCACTTCCAACCCACTTCCCCCTGCCCCAGGCAGAAAGACTCGCCACTGCAGGGACCCATATAGCAGTCACACTGCCAACAGTGTGAGGAGTAATGGATCGGGGGAGTGGGGTCGCACTGGTCTCACCTCCTCCTGTTGCCATCTGTTCAGTTGCCAGGCCATAGCTCTACCCTGCCGTCATGGTCTAGCCACTGCCATCACTCCTCTCAGGCCACCCACACTGCCTGCCACCCCACCACACTTCCAGGGTAGCGCCGCAGCCTGAGGGGAATGGCAGCAGCAGCCAGGTCATGGTGGTGTGGTAGAGCTATACCTCAGCATACAAGCAGCTGGCAGTGGGAGGAGGTGAGGACAGCATATCCCCCCATCCCCCGTTATTCCTCATACTGCTGGCAGCACAGCTGGTATTGGTCCCAGCAATGGCAACAATGAGTCTCGCTGCCCTTTTCTGCCTTCCTATGCTGGGTCCTGCCTGCTGGGCTGTGGAGATGGCTCCTGCCTGTATCAGTCAAGCTAGGCTGCAGCCCCATGCCTGTGGTGGGTGCACATATCTGCGGGGGCACATGCCCCCCATACACCTCCAATATATTGCCTGTGCCCCAACAACCCCCTGATGCATTGTCTATACCCCCTCCCCCCTGACCCATTGACTTACCTGCAGGAAGCTGTGGGAGCTGCTCTCCACACTACTTGACTGTCACATGCATGTGTATGTGTGCACACATGCACATGGTGCTCCCTGCCTGATTGCCCTCCTCCCACTCCCCCTAGTCCCAAGCAGCAGCTTGCAGGCTGGAACTCTACCAGCCTGCAAGGGGAAACCAGTAGTTTCCTTACTTTTTCTCCTTTAAAGGAGACTCCATTTTTAAAGTTTATTCATGAACCTTTCATATATTCTTTAATATATATTTTATTTCATTGGGTTTCTGTTTCACAGAGGTTCAGAATGTATTACTGTACCCTACAAAAGCATCTATTAGAGGATGTTCCACTTCAAAATGTGGAATCATTTTTTTTGCCCTCCACTGGACTCTCTCCAATTTGTCCACATCATTTCTGGAAGTGGGGGACCCAAAACTGGACACAATATTGCAGATGTGGCCTCACCAGTGCCAAATAAAGAGGAATAATCATTTCCCTTGATCTAATGACACCACTTTTACTAATGCAGCCTAGTATGCCATTAGCCTTCTTAGCAACAAGGGCCCACTGTTAGCAAATATTCACTGTAATCCCCAGGTCCTTTTCTGCAGAGCTGCTGCTTAGGCGTCAGACCCCAGTCTGTATACCACTGCTCTGCACACATTCACAGAGCTAATCATTTTGTCATGGAAGGCAATCAAATTGGTTAGGTATGACTTGTCCTTGGTCAATCTATGCTGATTGTTCATAGTCACCTTCTTCTCCTCCAAGTGCTTAGAAATGGATTCCTTGAGGACCAGATCCATAACTTTTCTAAGGACTGTGGTGAGACTGACTGGTCTGTAGTTTTCCAGTTCTTCCTTCTTCCCTCCCTTAAAGATGTGCAGTATATTTGCTCTTTTCCAGTCATCCAGGACCTCTCCCAAGCACTAGGAGTTTTCAAGAACAATGGACAGCAGCCCTGCAATCATATTGGCCAAACCCCCCAGCACTCTTGGGTCCTCAAATCTGGTAGTCAGATTCAGATTCTCATGCTTTGTCCTTAGAATGAGAGCAAGGGTACCATTTAGACACCAGAGGATTAACTGACCAGAAGTCTCATCCACCCTGGTGTCCTGCTCCTAGTTATGATGCTTCAGAGGATGAAAACAAACCCCACCATCCATCTAGCCAGTTTTGAATGAAGAAAAGGGAAAACAAACAAACAGACATACCTTCCTGGCCACTGTGCAAATGACTAAGCTGAGCTCTGAAGTATGAGACTTGATTGTTCTTATTATCTCATTGTAATAGAGAGCCCAGGCTCTCTGTTCCTTTAAGAAGAAAAGCAGCCCAGGCAGAGAACTCTGCAGGCTAGGCAGGGGGCAGCAACTACCAGTTGCAAGGGCAACAGGGCTAATGAGGCAATTAGCAGCCAGCCCAGGCAGTCACCTGACTGTATGTAGGCAGGACCCTGGGAGCATGTAAGCCCAAGGATGGGGCTGGCAGGAGAGTTTCTCCCTGGCTGCCACAGGGCAAGGAGCTCCTGCCCAGCGAAGCCACCCAGGGATGCTGGGCTGACCATTTGCTGCCTGTAGGAACACCGAGGCTTGGGAAGCTCACAAGGAGCCTGTACTGGGAGGTATTATGGTAAACGGGAGAAATAAGGTTTACCTTCTTAAAGGGACAGAGAGTTTTTTTCTCAGTTCTTGTTTATGTTATAGCCCAGAGGTTTATGATTTATGTTACTGCTTCAACTGGTGGTTTGGGATGAGGCTGGAAGGGGAGGTAAGGAGGTCTCATTAGTGGCCGGTGGGGGGCACCTGACTGCCTTGAGCTCTGCCAGGGGCAGGCTTAGGGCTGAGCCGTTATTGAGTCCAGAGTAGTGCCAGAGAGGGCAAAGCCACAGGGGCCAGGGGCCTGGTGACTGGAAGGGACAAATGAAGCTAGTGCCTAGGTTAGAAGGCCTAGCTAGATTAAAGAGACAGGGGCCAAAGCCCCAATATACCTGTAACACCTGCAAGGCATGGGGCATGGTAAAGGGCAGGATTTAAAACCACACAACTAGCCCTTAAGGCTTTGGGTGCACTGCCAGGCACAGTTGATTACAGAGGCCGGGACCATGTACCACTGGGAGTCCCCACCTGCCATAGGCTGTGAGTGCCTGTGGCAGGACGCGACCTGGGGTGCCATGAACCCCGCTAGCGCCCCACTACCATGCCAAATTGGTTTCAAATGCACCCTCTCTACCTGGCCCACCACCTCTTTGATGTTAATTATTGGTAAAGGGAGGCTGCCTTTTACCCTCTTTGGCACGGTGCCTTAAGATGTCCCAGTCCATGCCCTGCCTTCGGTGACACGATGCACTCGAACTTCTGGGCCACGCATGGGCCCTACGGTCACCCAGGCCCTCACGGGCTCTCTGTCTCATCTCCGTTGCCCGCCTGCGCCCTCACAGGTGCTTCCTGACCTTGCCTTGTGATCCCCCGCCCACACTGGGGCCTCGCCTTGCGATCCCCGCAATCAAGGCTCAGGTGGCTGTAGCCATGCCTGGCCTCCAGACCCCCTTTCCAGATTTTGCACCCCACTGGGGCTTCTCGCCTGCGCCCACACTGGGCTCCTCCCGATACTGCCCACACTGGGGCCAGGGTCGAGACACCCCAATAAACAGCGCCCTCTCCGGCGCCAGGAACCCCCACGCTACTGGGGAGCTCCTATGAGGCCTCCTCCACCCCTACAGCCTCATGCGGTCTTCCGGACTTACACAACAACAAAACAGAAAACTCACACTCCTGTGTTCCAACATAAATTCCAAGCCAAACTGGCTAACCTTCCTTCATAATCTACTAGGGTTTCCTCCACCCAGTATCCTTATGCAGAAACTGCTCAGTCAGTCAGGCTTCTCTGCTCTGCTTTGCCTTGCTTGCTCCAACAGAGCTCCACCTTCCTCACTGCCAGAGGGGAACTGACCTCTGGCCTCAGCCTGGCTTGTTTATATAGGCCAGGCCCTGCCTCCTTCCGGTCAGCTGACCAAACTGGTTGTCTCAGCAACCCACACCTGTGCTGCCCTGGTGACTGGCAGCCGAGCCCATATTACCATTTGTCAGTAGTAGGCACCTTAGTGCCCTGCTGCAGTGCCCCAAGGCTTCACTACCAACAAAGAGTCCTTCTTCAGGTAAGCTGAAAAAAGAACAAGGATAGCATTGGGCCCCTGAGAGATCCAACAGGGTAACTGACTTCTGATGCCCAAGAAATGGCCAATCTCCTAAATGACTTTTTTTGCAATGGGTTTTCACGCCCCCCCAGGAGGATCACACTGTCAGGAATGGCACAAACCAATAAGGGAGCAGGTGATGGGCCTACAATTGATGTGGATCAGGTGAGGGAACACCTCATAAGACCATGGGCCAAGATAAAATGCACCCAACAGTCTTGAAGGAACTGGCAGACATCATTGCATCCCCCTTGGCAGAGATATTTGAAAAATTGTGGTTCTTGGGCAAGGTTCCAGATGACTGGAATAGAGCCAACATGGTCCCTATCTAAAGCAAGGGAGGAGAGATGACCCAGGGAACTATAGACTTATGTTCAATCAGTCTTATGTCTGTCCCTGGAAAAATCCTTGAGAAAATTGTCAAGGGATACATCAACACCAGACTGACATAAGGCAAACTTCTGAATGCCAGCCAACAAGGCTTTATGACTGGCAGGTCAGGCCTAAGCAACTTCATCGCCTTCTATGACCAGGTAACATTTGCCCTGGATGAGGGAGATGATATGGACATCACATACCTGGACTTCAAGAATGCCTTTGACTTAGTTCCCTATGATGTCCTCATGGTTAAGCTGTGAAACTGTGGCCTTGATCATCGTACGGTCCAATGGCTAGGCAACTGGCTATGGGGTCGGACCCAAAGAGTACTAGTTGAAGGGAGCAAATCAGCGGGGTGCAGGGTGTCCCTCAGGGCTCGGTACTTGGGCCGATACTCTTTAACATCTTCATTAATGATCTGGATACAGGAGTCAGATGTGAATTCGCCAAGTTCATGGACAATACCAAATTATGGGGGGAGAGTGGTCACACGACAGGACAGGCTGGGGATACAGGCTGACTTGGCATCTGATGGTCTTTTTGCAGAGAAGTGTAAGGTGCTGCACCTCAGTAGGAAGAGCCCCCAGCATACTTATAGGCTCAGCAGTGCTACGCTCACTAGCACCATGACTGAAAGGGATTTGGGCATCTTGATTGACCACAAGATGAATATGAGCCACCAGTGTGATGCTGTGGCTGGCAAAGCTAACCAAACTCTGGCATACATCCACCATTGTATGTCAAGCAAAACCAGGGAAGTCATCCTCCTGCTTTAATCAGCTCTGGTGAAACCACAGATAGAGTACTGCAACCAGTATTGGGCCCCCCACTTCAGGAAGGATGTGGAGAAGGTTGAGTCCAGAGGACAGCCACTTGTATGATCGAAGGCCTGGAGGGAAAGCCATATGAGGAGAGGCTGAGGGACTTGGGACCCTTTAGTCTGGAGAAGAGAAGGCTCAGGGTGGACTTGATAGCAACTTACACATACATAAGAGGGGTGCATAAGGGGTGAACACCTGTTCACCAGAGCTCCACAAGGGATAACAAGGTCTAATGGCCATAAACTCCAGGAAGGCCAATTTAGACTGGATATGAGAAAAAAGTTCTTTATGGTGCATGTGTGGTGGGACATGTCTGATGGGACATGCCCATCCCACCATACACATGGAACAAACTCCTCACAGAGGTGGTGCAAGAACCTACTCTGGATTCCTTCAAAAAAAACAGGTGGATATAGTTCTTGCTGGGGTCACTTGATCCCAGCTGACTTCACGTGGAGGGGCTAGACCCGATGATCTCTTGAGGTCCTCTCCAGCCCCTAATGTCTATGAAATCTGTGAAATGTATTAAATAAATTAATGTATGTTGTTTTATTTTTAGAATATAATTTTTTTTTTCTGGTTTCAAGATGTCAACCTCCCTACCTTGGCAAAAGGAATACTTCTGGAGGCAAGGGCAGGGATTTCCAGTGGCAAAGGTCAGGAGTTAGAGGGCAGGACTTTCTGTTCCAAGATGGGGACAAGGGGACAAGAGGGGGAGCTCCTGTCAAGGGACGGGGCTACTCTTGCAGCCCTCCATAGCTTGACAAAACTCGTTAAGCAGCTCTCTAGCTGAAATAATTGCCTGCCCCTGGAGTAGCCCCACTGAAGTCAAAGAGATTCCTCACAGTATGTGAAGTGAATCATCTGACTGAATCTTTGCAGGATGTATTCTGCTTAGACTCTGTCAAACATATTCTTCCCTTTAATTTGCATATAAACAATCAGTTCAAAAGATGATATTCTCTAGATAGCCCTGATCTTTTAAAAACTCCTGTTTCTCCTGTCTTGTTTTTTTATATAGAAACTGATTGTTCTAATGAGTCAGCACAGCAGGACATATTTATATCCTATTAGATTTTCTGCCAACCTATATGCTTCCTAGCTTATTCAAATTAGTGTACAAATACTAGGAGATTTGTTTTTTCTTCCTTTTTGTGTGAATTTTTTTCAAATGTTCCTTTTAGCAGAAACTTCCTGCCTGCTTCTATAACACAGCTAAGGATTTCAATAGTGCTTATTCTGGTAATTCTTTTAAATGTGGCTTTTGCCCCCTCCCCTCACCCCCCATTTTTTTCCAGCGTCTAGCTATCCAGTTTCACAGCATCCCTTTATATGAACAAAACAGCTCATCAATAGGGCTGTGAGAAATTTCACCAGCTGTTTCATTTAGACAAAAGCAAAATTGAAACAAAATAAAGGGCGTTGAAACAAAATGAGGCTAGTTGAACTGTTTCGGAAGTCAAAACGTTTCGACTATAGCACTTGGGATGGGAAGTCAGTCCGGCAGGGCTAACTTCCCATCCCTGGTGCTAGATCAGGCCTGTGGGGTGGGGAATCAGCCCAGCTGGTCTCAGTTTCCCCAGCCCGATGGTCAGGCGAAACATCGAAACGGCATCAAAACAGCCTTGCTGTTTCAACGAAGCGAAACAATGAGGCTGTTTCAACTCAAAATTAAATTCGATACAGAACACTGTTCCGTTCAGACCTTGAAACTGAAGTCAGAATGGAACAGTGCCATTTCACACAGCCTTACTGGTCAACTGCAATCTGAAAAGAAAGAAACAAAGCAGAGAACTGTAGCCTTTACTGGCAAAATTGGATCTAAGTCACTCAGAACTTACAGGTGGGTCCCAAAGTCACTCAGGACTAGAGTTAAATGCCTAAATCCCAACTAAATGCCTTTATAGGTACCTAAGTCCAAAACCTCCAAGTTACTTTGAAGAATCCAAACTCTTTGCCAGTAGCATCTGGGGCAGAAGTTTCATAAACAAGTTTGACCCAAATCAGTTAAGTCTGATACTACATTCAACCAGGTTGATCTTAAACCAGTTTCAGCAGTTTTGAAACTGGTTTATGTGCACTGAACTTCTGTTCTGTTACAGGTTTAAATGAGTTTCTGATTATTTAAATCAGTTTGTGTAACTTCTGTTGCTAGCCTTAAGGTCCAGAGTCTGCTGTTCAGTGCATTGACTCAGTCCTGTCTGTGCTGAACAGCTCAGCAACTAAGGCCAAGGCTGATTACCCAGGCATCTCCTCACCTTTTTCTTCTGCGGGCTGGAAGCCAGCAACAGTAGGATGATGGTTATTTTCCCGCTGAACCAATAGCTTAGTGGTTAGAGAGTTAACACAGGTGGGAGAAGAGCTTAGTTTAATAGCACCTGAGGGGTTTTGAGCCTCCAATGCCTGGGTTCAGGTGAATGCTTTAACCCCCTGGCTATAAAGGTGAGGAGGGGCTCCTCAAACACTCTCAGTGAACCTTTCCTACTTTGCATGGCATTCCTCATATTTAGGGGGTGAGCAAAGGTGTGATTTCATAGCTTAGGGGTAAGAGTAATCAAGTTGGGAAAGAGGAAACCTCAGTTCCAGTCCATTTTCTAATTCTCCAAATGTTCATTAGCTTGTTTGGTACAAAACATATTTTGGTGCTTTTTTAATGAGTTCCAGACATTGTCCAGTTCAAGTGAATCCCAGCATGCTGCACACAACTTGCTTTCTAAGGCCTGGGCAATTTCTCAGCTGGGAAATGAAACAGAGTTATGAGTCTAAGAATTTTCCACTTGCAGTAGATGCAGCCTTGCCACAGTTATTTCTCTTGACATGTAGCAGCCCAGTTTTGAAGGACAACAGCCTTCCTGCATTAAACTACTGTGCAGCCTTGAACTGGAGGATGCATTAAGATAGATGAAAATTTGCTGTAGCTTTCAGTATGTGGAATATTACCCCAATTTTTCATACAAAATGTCTTCTTTTTGCCTTTATTACATCTGGCTGTTTAAAAGCCCCTAGTTTCTATGAATCTTAACTTTTTTACAGTTGAATTCAGCATTTCTCTGCTGTCTATTTATGTCTTTTTCATGAATGAACAGTGAGTTTTTCTTGTTTCCTATCTTCAGCACTCAACAGTACCTTACATTTTGTGGGTTCTATTTCTTCTGCATTTCTCTTGCTGACTTCCACTTTGTCTGAAATGCAGAAATAAATGCTGGCTGCACAATGGACAGCATATCCTGTGTATCGCCATACATACAGACATTGCTGAAAATAAGTAAACTATTGTTTTTGTTATATGTATAGTAGGCTAAAATGCATACAAAACAGAGCTAAAGAAAGAGAGGCACCCAGACTCCAATTAAAAGGAGTTCGAAACTGCAGTTTTAAGACTAGGTTGACAGGAGGTGAAGTAAAATACTGGTATATGCATGGATCATTGCACATAGGATATATATATATATATATATATATACACACACACACACATTTCTAGAATTCCCTCAATATTGCATTTATGTTCAATTGATTTTATTCATTTCTTCATTGCCTATTAAAAATCCAGGGTGGCTTATTACAGGAAATGTCTTTTCACAAATGCAACACCAGTTGCATCCATCCTTCAAGCCTCCCTCACTTAAAAGAAGAACTAATAAAAGCTGGGTTCTGGCCAACCATCTGTGAATCTATCTTGACCTCCAGAGAAGGGGGTGCAGAGAAACCCTTCATTTTAAATCTAGAGAAGCTGCAAGGAGTTTCTTTTTGCCTGCCCATGGAATAAAAAGAGGTTAGACAGCTTGTTCAACTTTGATTCCTCTTGAGTACATTTTTTTAAGGATGAACTGGAAACAATCATTGTAGATGTACTCTCTATAAATATTTTATATTTATGTGATGCCTGTCATCTGAGGCACCCTCTGCTTTTAAAAATACTAGTTTGTCCTCACAGCACCTCTGTGAGGTAGGTAATGATACATATTTTAGAGACATGTGAGGTGCTAAACATCTGGCTTGGTCTGAAAATGCAGAGTCAGAGGTGGAATTCCATCCACTGCTCAGATGAGCAGTTCAATGACTATCCAGTTTAATGGGCTAGCACAACAGACTGGTAGCAATGCTAGTAGAGGAAATGCATGGGTTGGTACATTGGGACTCAAGGGATTCCACTTTTGCTTCTGCCGCTTACTCTGCTATGTGCCCTTAGACAAGTCATTTTACCTCTCTGTTCCTGTGTCTTCTCCCATGTTTCGTCTGTTTGGATTTTACACCCTTTGGGGAAATGACTTTCCACTGTGTATGTGTGTTCATAGCACAGCAGGCCTCAAATCTAACTCACAGCCTCCTCTAATACAAATAGCAGCACTTTCTGATGAAAGCATAACCCTTTATTAAATAATGTTCAAAATTTGTTCTGATTAAACTGTTGACTGTCTAATTCTAATTCAGTTATCTATGCAAACTCTGGGCAGTCAGAAAAAGCATGTACCTGGGCTGTCTAGCAAAGCTTACTTGTGTTCCAATAATTCAGATGCAAACACACCTCTAAATTGAAACATAGCTGCCATCCTGGGTGCATGCACTCACATACTAGGCCTGTGTGAAGTGGCTAGTATTGGCTTTGGATTTGGCCTATTTGATTGATTTGGCCGAATCTGATTTAGAGATTTGGCTGCGGCAGAATCTGCAAATCAGCAAGGCCCATCCCTCCCATCCCCAGCAATGGCTGCCCTGCCTGCCCTAACTCTTTGGGGAAAAAAAGCACTAGCTCACCGGGTGCTGGCGGGGGGGGGAGGGGGACAATCTCTGCTGCCCCCCACTGCCTCCCACTGTGTGGGAGGCTCTGCATAATCCCCCTGCCCCCTCCTTGCTCCCCCAGCCCCCCACGGGTGCCCTGCCTCGGCCACTTCAGGCCCTTTAAGAAAAAAATACCGAGAAAAGCCCTGGGACTCACTGTTTTTTCTGGGGGGTGGGTAAAAGGGGTGTGGCGATTCCCACTGCCCCATGCTGTGTCAGGGGCTCTGCATTAGTCCCCAAAGCCCTGAGGGTGCTGCAAGTGTGGTGAGTCTCAGGGGTTTTTCTCTGTTTTTTTTTTCTTAAAGG
>NW_017728886.1:129152267-129159162 GCF_001723895.1 Crocodylus porosus | reverse complement strand
CCAGCTTGAAGTCTGGCTGCGGCTCCTTGCTGCAGCCACTGGAGACTGTCTGAACCATCAAAGCTCTCTGAATCTTTTCTGAAAGTTTGGAGAGCTTTGAATCAATTTGGACCTTTTAATTGGTCCCTTATTCAATTTGGATTCAGAGATTTGGCTGCCAAATCGGGCCAAATCTCCTCCAAATTGAATCCCACCCGAAGCTTTGCACAGTCCTATCATGTACAATAATTTGAACTGTAGAGAAAAGTCAATGAATCTCATACGACTACAAAAATACATTTACCTGTTTCTTTACTTTTGAGTCTTTTGGCTTATTTCATGAGCTACTGTTAACCTCCCTCTGCTGTGTCGCCTGTGGGTTTTGGACTGGACCTTCATGCCGCATGTGACATGCACTAGCTTGGCTCCATGTACTACATGCTGGGCTAGATCCAGCTCATGCTGCACATGGTACATAGTATGCAGCCCAAAGGACCAGCTTTGGTAAGCGTCTGGCCCATAGGGCCAGTCTGGTACATTCATATTACATCAGCCTGGTGGACTGGATGCAACACAAGGTGCCAATCTGTGGTGCAAATCCACTGATCCAGCCCAATATCCAACCCACTGTGCCTGATGAGTTTGACACCCCTGATTTATAATAAAGAGGAAGCTAAGAGGTCCTTCAGTGGAAGAGATGTGTCTGAAAAGAGATATGTGGCCAGAACATGCTGCGCTCCTGTGATCCTTCACTGTAAAAGTCACCCTGAGGCTGCTCTAGTCTGTATAGCCATCTTTACCTCCACGCAACCCCACTTGGGGCAGTGAGTAAGTATTGCTAGGCTAGACCTCAGGCAAAAATTCTGACCTGAATTTTTGCCTCTCTCGATCCTGTACCAAGTCCTCTCAGGAAAGAGTATAGAGAACTGACAGGGCAAAACAATATGAGCTAAGTGCTTTGGCACTAAAGGGAAAGTTGTGGATGGAGTTTTGGCTTGAACTGTGAATTTCCAGACTGCTAAAAATGCAAGCCCTACCATCCATTTTATTTTAATGTGGTTTTATGTTTGAATATACTGTGCTATTGTATACAGCTACAGTTACTGGTTATATAAATGTTTTAAAAAAAAGAAAATATAAACCCAGTGATTATGATTTTGAGGCTGACTTTGGTATGAAATAAGATCAGTTTATCCATGGTGTTTTTCAAAAAATGAAGTGTGGATCGATCTATCTATCTATCTATCTCCACATATATGTGTGTGTGATAGTCAGCTGTTTACTATGTGGAAACAGGAGTTTTATTGTTGCCAGACTGTGCCCATCAATTTTGTCTCATCAGTTTCTGACTAAGCTGCCATTTGTTTTTGAATGTTTCCCTTTTTGTTCTTTGGAAATCCCATAGGCCCATAAATTCACAATTACCAAACAGTCCTGCTTATCCAAAGTTGCTGGAGGACAGAAAACTATCTTGATGAAGAGCTTTCCCAGATGTACTGGAAGCAATTAATTGCATTGAAGGGAAGTCATAGCTTTAGCCAAAATTTGGTCAAATAGAGCTGACTTCTGTTAGGTGATTACTAACCATAAAACAAAATGGTTTTAAAACACTGGATTTAGAAAGTCGCTGCAACTTCTGGCCCTTAAATTTAACACTTCATTTTTTTTGCAACCATGGTTATGTGAAGGCATATAGTCCCAAACAGAACACTGCAACACTCATTGTGAAATGGATCCTTGTACAAGACAACCAGTGTACCAAAAATGGCTGGATTGATGTTGAGGAATGAAAGAATATCATAGGTGGGATCTTGATTTACAGCATTGCAACCAAGAAATACAAATGCCAGAAGATTAAACATCTTCCCAGTTCTATCAAATAGGTTACTATTATTATTTGTTAATTAAGTAGTGAATCAATTAAAAAACCCACAAGTACTGCGGCGTGTAAACGCATAGAAGGAGAGATTTGCTCTACTGCAGCTGCCAAAGTTCTTCACTGAAGCAAATGGAAACTGTGGCCTTATTATGTCTGTGGGGGCATGTTAAAAGCTTTATTATGTAGTTCTGCATTTCAATAAGCAGATGACAATCTGTAGAAGCCAAGCAATGCCTTTCTCTACTGGAAATGTGCCTAATTCAAACAGCTTCTGTCTCTTCTGCATAGTTAAAATGACCTTGGCATTTTTTGGAAGTAGAGGGTATTTTCATTTTTCCATGGCCAGATCTGGGAGTTTTCTTTCTCTAAGCTTACAGATACAAAATGTATCTGCACTGAACTACAGACAACTGCTTAAAGAATGCTTTATCAAAGAGAAATAATCACAGATTTGATTTTTTGCCTTTATTTGGCTGGTATAATCACAACATATGAAAATGTCATTTCTTGAAGAGGTCTCCATAATGCTTTGAGTCATACATAGAGACCCAAGTTCATTTTCTATGTGCAAGCAGGAGCAAAGAATTGAAGCACTGTCATGGAAATGTCCATGCGTACACAGCACAGACCCACTACCTAATATGGTCAATTATTTTTTTGGCAGGGAACCCGAAAATAAACCCCCCAAACCTCACTGCTTGCAACTTCACTGCTTGCAATCTAACATGATAATGGTAGCTTTCTGCTGTGGCAAGCAGACCACAGCTCCTAGTCAGTCAGCCCAGAGGAGAACCCCCCTTTGGATTCACCTGGTAAAACTGCTGTCAACAACTTCACAGGGCTCAGTTCAAATGTCAGGTATATCTGGTCTAACATTCTCCACAGGACTTCACAGCTTCACCTGAAGGAGGATCTTTTTTACCTAGCACTAGTAACACTTTCATTCTACGTGGGTCACTCACTTTGGGACAGTGATGAACAGTGATGACAGCGACATTATGCAGTCTATTCCAACCTAGCTATATTATCTCCTTAGAACCAATTTTATCATTCCACAGCTATAATGGCAATTTGAGCACCAACTGTCTTCATTTTTTTCTGTACTCTAGAGTGCTAGGCAGACTGTTTCCCAGCATTTAGGCAAGAAAAACAAAACAAATAAAAACCCCCAGCCATAATGTCTCTCTGGAACCTGCCAACTTGTGAAAAAGGCTGCAAATAGATGGTAGGGATGCAACACTAACCATAAAAGGCAAATGTAGTCACCATCTCAATGGAGGCTGAGTGTCTACTAAATTGTGAGCGAGTCTGAGAGGAGAGAGAGAGAGACACCCTGGGACGGGTTTCCAGACAGATTAATTAGTTTTAGGACAGCTAGATATTTCTGCATAGTGACAGGTTAAAGAGAAGGAGGTGGGGACATGCAGAGTAGTCAGGGAGTTTTGGGAAGGGAAATGCAACTAGATAGGCTCACTAGGCTCAGAGGGACTTCTTGAGGAACAGCAAGTGATGGGCAGGTGCAATGCTAGGGCACAGGGAAGAAAATCACTAGTGAAGAGGAAGAAGGAGAGAAAAGGTTGGAGAACAAGGTCCATGCCCCAGCACAATCCACAACAGTGTTGTTGTGCTCCTGTAACAATTTCTGACCAAGGAGAGTGAGCCTGAGCACCAGGCAAGCACAGCTGGTCTCCACATCCCAGCACCTACTAGCTGCATTCTACCTATAAGAACCCAGGCCCACACAGCTGTATGTAGAGGGAAATGCTTCACCCCAGGAGCTTTATTCAATTTCCGTGACATCTAGCAGAATGACTTGGCACCTTCCCCATCAGTTATGTTCTGCTGCCCTCCGCATGTGCATGGGCTAGTTCTGCTCTGGCCACCTTGACTTTAGGCGTCTTCTGGAGGGAGGGGCAGAGATGACTGGACTCAGTCAACCCTTGACCTGAAGGATCACTACCCATACCACAGAGTTAACTGACTTTCTTGATAATCCATTCACCCAGTGGAGAACTTCCATCCAGTGCAGCAGTTCCTGCAAGGTTCAGGGCCTCATGGACAGTGCACCAAATCATCCAGGAAGCCCATTCACAGGCACTTCAGTTGATAATGCATCTATGCAATGACCACAATGCTGGTGTGTAATGCAGAGGCAGAGGCTGTTTAGGACATATAATCCCCTGTAGCAAGGATGCATAGGCACCTTACTGCTCCTGCTTGAGAAAAAAAATATGTATTATGGCTAGTATATGAGGTTTCTTACAACAGTTCCTTGTACCTGTAGTTTGACACATTAGGATACAATGGAAGCCCATCCTCCAGGTGAGTGTTGAAAATTGTCATTCTAAAAAAATAAATGTTCTTGCTGAGCAGTGATTTGCCATCAACAACTAAGTGGACCAAGCAAAACATTTTGAGGCAGCAGAGGACAACTTTTACCCAGATGTATTTGCTTTCCATGTACCAAAAAAAGTTTCTCTATTGCTCAAGAAATGCCCCCTGTGAGAGGTCCCTGATTAGATCAGCCCAGTTACTTGTCTAATGTTTCTTACACTCTAAAAACCACAATCCCATTCACACTCTCTGGCCATCATCAGGGAAGAACATACTCCTGATATGTCTTGGTGCATACAGTTGGGACTTAGGTCCTACTTACCCTTGGTCTTCCACAAGAGCCTCTGATATGCCTACCTGGAGCATCCTTAGTTTGAAGTGATGTCACTCTTTCTCCTCTCTCTAGCAACTTGTGACTGATTCTGAGCTAGCAGCTCCCAGGGAGGGTGGCCAACATATATTTGAGTGAGGGAGTGTTTGATTGTCAACCAGCCCACAGGATAATAAAGGCCATCCCTTGCCCTGTGAAGGGGGTAGCTTTGTGATCAGTCTGTATGCCTGGTGAACACAGACCCTATGCAGCTTAGAGTATCTGAAACAAGTAGAGATTGCCTACTGTACAGTGTGGTCTTCTTGGCTGTTTCTGTCACAATTATGGGATGTGAAGCCTGCTGCTTATCACCATGCCACAATCCTTTCTGGCCAGAAAGGCAATATTCTGGAGGCAAGGGGTACAACTGAGGGAGGCAGATTGACTTCCAGGTCTTTGGTGGTGACCTCAGCCTAAACTACCAGTGCATCAGCAGGAAGCCTATCTATGGTGGTCCTGGTATTGCTCCACCTTTTTGAGGGTGCCAATATAAGACTGCACAGTATAATTCTGAAGGGCCATCATCACTTTCAGGAATAGGGAATCCTGGGTTTTGCCTTCAAAGAATAAGATGCACTTGCCATTGTTGTATGTCCTTGGGGGCTGCTAAGTATTTGAATATCTCTAGGGTGTAGGTCTCCCCTAGCCACAACATATCAGGTATTTTGGATATGCCTTGGGATGGGATGGGACTGAAAGCAACCTCTGGCTCTACACTGTGTTGAGCCTGACCTTCCTGTTAGCCTACTGTGTGTGCAGAGCTTCAGAGCAGGCTTCTTGTGCTGCCTTCCCCCTCCCCACAACCTGAGTGAGTCTCTGCCCCTCTGTCATTGCCAGGGGATTTCTTGACTTACCACATGCTGTGTGTGTCACCGGAGCCCAGAGTCAGTAGCACTACTATGCCCTGTCCAAAATAGTGGTATAGCAACATAACATGGGGGTTTCTTTATAGAAGAAGGATCTGCCCCTGCATCCTTGTCCAGCATGTTGGTAGACAGAGCGCATGTTCACTTTGCAGCTTAATTTTGCTGGGCACATCCTCCTATGCTATTAACACTCGGCAGTAAAGACTAGCACATATTGAATCAGAGTTTATTGCTCCCGAGTGTGGTGTTTGAACATGTGCTGGGGACTGCAGCATGTTGAGACAGGTTGGAGCAGCCCTGGCTGGCAAAGGGTCTGGGGGCTCAGCCTGCCAGCTTGGGGCTGCTCTGTCCTGGCTCAACATGCCACAGAAGGGCTGACGTTGGGCACTTGGTTGGTCCAGTGCAGGGCAGAATGGCAGGCAGCCCCTGAAGCACCCTTGTGCCCCAGCCAGCTGGGCCAGCATCTATACATGCGGTGCTGCAGAGTAAAAGACTCCACAGAAGGGTAGCACTTGTATTTACAAGTATTATTCTGCTGCAGTGTTAATTTG
This sequence comes from Crocodylus porosus, assembly GCF_001723895.1. Lineage (NCBI taxonomy): Eukaryota > Metazoa > Chordata > Crocodylia > Crocodylidae > Crocodylus > Crocodylus porosus. Next base: position 129,153,183 of record NW_017728886.1, on the reverse strand, counting down.
TTTCCTGAAGCCTAATACGGCCACACACGTAGATGCAAGACATTTACTGTGAAACTAATTAGTCTGTTCCACAGTAGAAGTCTTGTGTAGATGTGGCCAGTGTGGGAGAGGCAGGAGAAACTTCATGGTGTGTGGTAGGACAACAAGAATCCTTAATAGGACAGTACCAAGACTAGTTCTTTTTTACTGTAAATAATAGGACAGTACCAAGACTGGTACTTCTTTACTGTAAATAACTTTTTATATATGTTCCTCTAGATAATAAAATGTTGTTTCCATACCACAAGCCTCATCAAGATACGACAGGCTGCAGCTCACTCTTCCTCAGCCAGCTCAGTGGTTCTTCACAAAGGCACTGTGTGGTAGTGGAGCTTAGGATGCCTCTTCGTATCCTCTTATAATCTCCCAAAGAACTATAGGTACCCTGACTTTCCTTCCTGCCACGTCTTGGATGTTATTATAATATGTTCTAATTTATGATGTCACTAGTCAGGAGGGTTATTATATCTATTTTGATATTTTGTTTGCTGGGGTTTTTGTGTGTGTGTGTGTGTCTCTATTAGGTGTCCCAGTATTATACAGGAAAACCTCGCTTCCCTTCTCGACTATCCACATGCACTCACTGATATGTCGAGATTCACAGTCGGATTCAGATTAACACTTGTCTTTATTTTTATCCTTTATCACTTTATACAAACTTTCTTTACCTTTAGGCAGAAGTGGTCCATTTATATCATTTTCCTTTTTTTTTTTTCACCTTATCAGTTATATTAGCTTTGTAATTCTGTCTATATAATGTTCTTACATAATTACTATCAGTTTGGTCAGACTGAAACTAAGTCTTTTTATCTCTTGTTTGTCTGCTTATTTCTTTTGGGGTGGAATTTTATCTTCAAACCCTGCTTTATATTTCTCT
>NW_017728886.1:129148623-129152167 GCF_001723895.1 Crocodylus porosus | reverse complement strand
GTTTGTCTGCTTATTTCTTTTGGGGTGGAATTTCATCTTCAAACCCTGCTTTATATTTCTCTTTATTTTTGTTGCTGCAAGTGTGTACTTTTTATCTTGTGCGTGCCTGAAGCCTTGAATCCTTGTGACAGACACCCAGATGCCGTCTCCAAGCTTGTGAAAGTGGGTCAATTCACTCTTTTCTTTTTTTTGTTTGTTTACTTTTCAGGGCAACTGCCAGCTGCATCCCGCGGTGTGTATCGTTGGGGATCCGCCCCTCCTCTGAGCTCTGCTCTCTCTGGCATTATAAGAAGTTTTGAGGTAAGTTTCTTATCCTCTGGGGATCCTCTTTTTCCCTCTTTTTCACCTTCAGTCACTCTGTCTTTTTTCTTCTTTTGAAACTCCCGTCTCCTATCTTTTTTTTACTCTGGGAGCTTTCATCCTAATATGGTACTGGCTCCAGAAGCAGCATTGTCCAGCTCTTTTTGCAGCATCACTGTTTACTCTTTCACACATTTCTTCACTAGTAACTGAGAGAAAGTTAATACTGGACTCCATCCTTGCTCTTTACAGCCCCAGGGGGAAGTGGCAGGTATCTTGAAGCCAGGAGTCACAGTGTCTGCTTGCTGTATTTCATGCTGCTTCTAGTCCAGTGAAGAAAAAATCAGCTTAAGATATGCCTCCAATTTTGGAGGGCTAATTTTTTGGGAGAAAGTATGTGTGTATGTAAGTATGTGAGTAAATACATCAAATTCAGAGCAATTCTTCTGTTGCAAAGAACTCAAAACGGTTACAACGGGTCAACTTATTTTGATACTATGAATCTCTATTTGAAATCACTGAGTTTATCTTGTGCACACCTATTATTGTATGACAGTCCATGATATCCTCACAAGGTACTCATGGCATCCCAGAGTGCCACAGCAAACATCAAGTGCTGAAAAGAACTGGGCCCAAATCCTTTTGGGGATGAGGGATGATCCAGTATAAATTTAAGGCTAAATTATGAAATTCACATGGCTTGTCACAAAGGAACTTGTTATCACTGGCGGGCACTGAATTTATTTTGACTGTTAATTGGACCTAATGCTAAATGGGCGTATCATGACAAAAGCAGAACAATTTATCAAAATGCTGATAGACATAATATTAACATTCCTGACTGCAAACAAAGGAGCAATACATGGTTTTCTTCCTCAGGGAACTTTTGTGATACCTATTATGGAACTGTTTACATCACTTACACCAGGGAACCAGTGCTGCATCATGTAATTTAATTAAGCTGTTAATGACTATAGTGTGTGAGCGGAGCCTATGCTTGTATAATCAAAGTTAGATTTCTGCACATATTTTATTTTATCTACTCCTTATTTTTGCAATTAATTCCATAAAGAGTATTTTGCACTGAAAACATATAATTCCCAATCAACACAGCATACTGATGAAGCCCCTTTCTAATCATGTGATAGGATTTGATCCATAGCCCATAACAACTAGTGGGAGTTAGCTAGAAGTGAAAGGGAATAAGACATCTGTTGCCTGACACCAAAGTAGCCTGTGTAGCTGAGATGGTGGCTATTTGATGATTTTTCAGCATGCTAAGTACATGGAACAAGTGGAAGTAGACAGGAGTGTTTTCACAGCCATGGTCCCTACGATTGTCCAAAGTGGCATACGTATGGTCTCAGAGACCTGAAGTCAGTTCCCAACCATGCTACCAACTTCCTGTTTGATGTGGGGCAGGTCTCTTAACACTGCTGCATCAAATCTCAATTATTAAAATAGAGACAATCATATATCACTCTCCACTCCCTCACAGAGGTGCTGTGAGTGTCTGCTAGGGGCTCAACTGTTTTAATGAGGGCAGTCACATCTATACCTGGATAGAACCATAAAATGACTCCTTTCTTGAAGCCTTGACAACAAGGCTTTTACTGAGGTGCTTTCAGGATCTAGCATGCAGGGTTGTTATGGCAATGGGTCTTTCATAGTTTCATAGTTGGTAGGGTCGGAAGGGACCTGAGCAGATCATCAAGTCTGACCCCCTGCCATGGGCAGGAAAGAATGCTGGGGTCAAACAACCCCAGCTAGGTGATTATCTAGCCTCCTTTTGAAGACCCCCAGGGTAGGAGCGAGCACCACTTCTCTTGGAAGTTGGTTCCAGGTCCTAGCTTCTCTGACTGTGAAGTAGTGACTCCTGATATCTAGCCTGAATCTACTCTCAGTCAACTTATGGTCATTATTCCTTGTTACTCCCGTTACTGCTCAGGGGAACAGGGAATCTCCCACTGCCTGCTGGTCCCCCTTGGCCATTTTATAGATGGCCACCGATCCCCTCTCAGCCTTCTCTTGTGGAGGCTGAACAGGTTCAGTTTCCATAGTTTCCCCTCGTAGGGCCTGCCTTGCTGTCTCCTGATCATGCGGGTGGCCCTCCTCTGTACCCTCTTGATGCCATCCATATCCCTCCTGAAGTGCAGCACCCAAAACTGGACACAGTACTCCAACTGTGGCCTGACCAGTGTTGCACAGATGGGGAGGATCACCTCGTTGGACCTACTCGGGATGCAACCGTGGATGCATGAAAAGGTGTGGTTAGCCTTTCTGACTGCATCCTCACATTGGCAGCCCATGTTCATCTTGGAATCGAGAAAGATCTTTTTCTGCCTCTGAACTGATGAGAAGGGAGCTCCCCAGCCCGTATGTATGCTGCTGGTTCTTCCTCCCCTGGGGCAATAGCTTGCACTTGTCAGTATTGAAACCCATCCTGTTCTCACCTGCCCACCCCTGTAACCTGTCCAGATCTAGTTGCAGCCTGTCCCTCTGCTCCAGTGTGCCCACTTATCCCCACCTCTTAGTGCCATCCCCAAATTTGGACAAGGTGCTTTTCACCCCCTCATCCAAGTCACTGATGATGTTGAACAGTGCGAGCTTGAGGGCCGAGCCCTGGGGGACCCCACTACCCACATCCCTTTCGGATGAAAATGACCTGTCCACCATCACTCTCTGGGTACGGCCCTCCAGCCAATTTGCAACCCATCTGACTGTGTAGGCATCGACACCACAGTCACTCAATTTTTTAATGAGAATGGGGTGAGAGACAGTGTCAAAGACCTTCCTAAAGTCCAGAAAGACTATGTTCACTGTGACACCTGCGTCCAAGGATTTTGTGACCTGGTCGTAGAAGGCCACCAGGTTGACCTAACAGGATCTGCTTCTAATGAACCCATGTTGGTTGCCCCTAAGCGTAATCTCCCCTGCTGGTCCCTTGCAGATGTGCTCCTGGTTAATTTTCTCAAAGAGCTTCCCCAGGACAGAGGTAAGACTAACAGGCCTATAGTTTCCTGGGTCGTACTTCCTCCCTTTTTTGGAAAAGACCACTTTGGCCTTTTTCCAGTCCTCTGGCACCTCACCAGAGCACAACTAGTGCTCTTAAAGCTGTGCCAGGGGTCCTGCAATGACCTCTGCTAATTCTCTAAGCACTCTGGGGTGGATATTTCATAGATTTCATAGACATTAGGGCTGGAAGGGACCTCGGGAGATCATCGAGTCCAGCCCCCTGCCCAAA
>NW_017728886.1:129124965-129148612 GCF_001723895.1 Crocodylus porosus | reverse complement strand
CTATGAAACTAGAAGGTCTGCCCCCATAAAAAGGGGCAGTGAAGACAGATCCAGTGGGAACTCCATTTCTATCTGAACCAGACCAGCTCCACATCATGCTGCCTATCCAACCCAGAAGCCCTGCCGGCAACCCCCTCTGGACAACACTGAGCTGTAGGAGACCCTGACTAGCCATTGAGGACTAACTTTCAGCCTGGGATAGGTAGATATCACTTGCACATTTCCTCCTCCAATTTGGACTCTCTCTCTCTCCTCCTAGACTTCAGCCCCTGCACCAAGCCTCTTTAACTCTTGCTGCCATTGTGTGTGTGCATATGTGTGCGTAAAGGAACCAATAAGATATTGTGTCACCATCTCCCCTGTTCAATAAAACCACTGTCATTTGTAACCCCAAGTTGGGTTGTATTTTACTGAGCCCTGGTCCCTTCCCCATCTTAAATTCTGGGCTCTGTCTCTCTCTCTCAGCTTTCCACACCTTTTCCCTGCCACCTCTCAGCTTCTCTCTGTCCCTTCTCCATTCCCCTGCTTCAGCTTCTTGGCCCTGTTGCTTTCTGATGTCTCTCAGCCCCACTCCCACCACTTTTTGTCTCCTCTCTGTCCCTTCTCTGTTCCTCTGCTGCAGCTTCTTGGCCCTGTTGCTTTCTGCCATCTCTCAGTCCCATTCCTGCCGTCCACCACCTTCTTTCCGCATCTTTCCACAGCCCTTCCTGCCATTTCTGCCACTTCTAGCCTCCTGGCCCCATTTCCGCTGTCCCCCACCTCCTTCCCGTCTTTCTGCAGCTCTTCCTGACACTTTTAGCCTCTCAGCCCTGCTCATTTCTGCCTCCTGCTGCCTCTCCCCATCTCTCTCTCTGCCTTCTGTACCCAACATTTCCTGCCCCCCTTCCTCTGTGTTCTCCAGCTTTCTCCCACACCCTCTTTAGCTGCCCCTTCTCCCCGCCACAGTCCTCTGGCCTGCCACCAACTTTCCCACAGGTCCTTTGGGCTGCCCCGCAGGTTTCCTGGCAGCCAGAGCCCTTCTCCAGCTCCCAGCACTGGCAGCCCCTCTCCCTGTAGCTTCCTGAGCTCCCTGGCAGTCCCTCTCCAGCACCCCTGGTTCCTGGAGCCATCCCCCAGTTTCCTCCACACCCTCTCTAGCTCTCCTGCACCATCTGTCCCAGTTTCCCTCTCCTTGCTTACCTTTTGGCTCCCCTGTAGCTCCGGCTCCGGTCCCAGCCTCTGTGCCAGCTTCTCTCTGGCATCACTCCCCTGTTCTGCAGGCTTTGGATGTTGTCTTTTAATCAATTAAGGTCAATTAACCTAAAGTAACCCCCAAGCCTCAGTTCTTCAGCCCAGCTCTCTCTAGTCTAATGGTTCTAATCCTGGTCCCAGTAACTTTCACTCCCTACACTTCCACTTTCTTACCTTAACCTTTCCCCAGGTATTCCAAGTATACCAAGCGCATACATACATACACATCAAAACATCCAAGTTAGGAACTCACCTGTGTGCAGGTGTAGGTGAGTGGTATGTATGTGAACTGATATACATATATGTCATTGTGTGCATGATATACGAATTAGTGTGTATTGGGTATGCAGGTATTGATAATTGATTCTGGTCTAATATTTGGTCTGTATAGTGTGTGTAGGTGTTTGCATGGGTGACAGGTATGCATATGCCTAGGCTGGTAATTGACTCTGTGTGTGTATGCACCTAATTGATTTCTGTGTTTGTGTATGTGCAATTGTACACTTCGCTGTCCTATCCAGCAGCGCAATTTTGAGATCCTGGGACTTGGCCTGACCCCACAGGGCAACAACATGAGCAGTTAGACTTGGCTGACTGTTCTTCCCATCAGATGTTCAGATAGTTTAGGTCACCCATGATGACCAAGTCCCTTGACTTAACTGCCTCTGCAGAATTCCTGGTCCAGTTCTTCCCCTTGGATGGGTGGTCTGTAGTAGACCCCCACAGTTAAATCTCTCTCCCCCTGATCCCCTGGTATTCTGACTCACTCCACTCTGCCCCTCCTCTGACCCAGTGCTGTTTGTTGAGGATGTGTATTGCTCTTTGACGTAGAGCACCACACCCTCAACCTTTTCTCCCCATTCTATCCCTCCTGTACAGCCTATAGACCTTGATGTTCACCGCCCAGTTGTGTGCTGGATCCCACCAAGTTTCAGTGAGCCCCACTATGTTTGGGTTTGTGTTAGCTAGCAGGAGGGAAAGTTCCTCTTGCTTGTTCCCCATACTATGAGCATTAGTGTAGAGGCATTTGAGGCCTCCTGAAGGTGTATGCACCACCCCCCTAATCCCAGGACTATCTGGGCCCCTGTCTCTTACCTGGGTATTTCTTGTGCTTATTGCCTGTCTTAGCTGGGCTGTTCTTGTGGGTGTGTCTTGGTTCGGTGTTCTGTGGCTCCCTCTGTCCTCATCCTCCCCTTCCCCCAACAAGCCTAGTTTAAAGCCCGCTAGAGGAGATCAGCCAACCTGAAAGAGAACACACACTTACCTTTGGGGGAGAGGTGAAGCCCATCCCATGCGAGTATGTCTCTTGTATGGGTCATGGTCCAAAAAGCCGAAGCCCACCTTGAGACACCATTTCCGAAGCCACAAGTTGACCTCTCTGATGCAGGTTTCATGGCATCAGCCACGTCCGGTCACTGGAAGGACAGATGAGAAGACCACCTGTGCCTCTGTCTCTTTCAGCTTAGCTCCCAGAGCTTGGTAGTCCTTCATCAGGCGATCTGGACTGCTCCTGGCCACATCATTAATGCCCACATGGATTAGGACCATGGGGTAGTAATCAGTGGGCTGGATAATGGCGGGGATCATTATCATCACATCCTGAATCCTCACTCTGGGCAGACAGGAGACCTTGCATATCATGTCATGGGATCCTGGCAACAGATGGGACTCTCTGTTCTTCTCAGTTGCCTATGACAAGTACCCAGCCTCTCTTCTTCTGGGTCAACTTGCCTCCTTCATCCTCTTCTGTGCATGGAGTGGCCTCCTCTCCAGAGGTTTTCTCCTCTCCTTCCTCTTCCTCCAATGTCATCAGGGCCTCATACCCGTTCCCCAGAAGGACTGGGGTAACTGGTACTGCACCGCTGCGAGCAGCCCTGGCTCTGGAGGGAACCTTCTGCCATTCTGCTGTGGAGGGCACCTCCTGGGGTTCTTCTACCTTTGGTGCATGGCCCTGCAGGGAAGGAAATACCCATCTATTTTCTCCTCTGATTCTCCTCAGCCTACTAACTGCCTCCTGGAGCTCCCTCACCTGCCCCTCCAAGGCCCTAAGATGGGCACCTGCGGGACAGGTGTGGGGGCCCCCATTCCCTGCCTCCCCAGCCCCTTTAGGTATCCCCCACAGGCCAGGGGGCAGAGTGATGCCAGCTCCCCCATGGGCTCCGTCTGGGTGGAGGCCTCAGAGAAGCCCTGGGTATGTGGCGCCCCCCCGGGGAGGGGCCCTAGCAGCACTCCACGTCAATACCATTTTATTTTTTTTGGTGTGATGCCTTCACCTTTCCCTTGCCGAAGACTTCCTCCTGGCCCCTCTTGCTTGCCCACCAGCATGAACGCCAGCACCCTTTCAGAGCATGTCTGTTTGCACACTCTGATTATGCACGCGGCTCAGGACTGCAGCTCCCTGCCAGCTCAGCTAAAAGGGATCTGAGGGGCTTCCCTTCCAAATCTGGCTCAGCTGCACCAGCTCCCTCTGCCCCACTTACCTTAGGGGGATCAGCCGCTGCCGCCCTCGCTGCTGCCTCCACTGCTGCATCTGCTGCTGCTGCCGGTCAGGTAAGGGGGAACACATGTGTGCGGGGATGCATGTATGCCCGGCTCCCTCATCTCTGCTCCTGGCCCCCAAGTGCCCATTCTTTCTTTGGAGACTGAAAGCCTTCCTATCCAGGTCAGAGGCAAGTAATTATTCTGCACCCTCAGAATCATGCAGATTTCTCCCCTCATAATTTTATTTACCTCACGGTGGTGAGTAGAACAAACCCCAATTACTTGAGCAAGCACTGCAGGTTGTGAGGATGAGGATGAACCTAGGACTGGTTCACAAAATGGTCTTCTGTTACCCAGAGAGGATGCATAGCTGCAATGCATAAAAAGATGACAGGTGGTCTCTTTCTCCACAAACATTAGATAGCCAAGGACAAATGTCTCCAAGGCATATTTATATTACTGTCTATTTCTTTCTTTTTTTTTTTTTTGGTTTGAAGCCACTGGATTTCTGCCCAGGTTATGAACACTGATAAAAATAAAGAATTAACACAATTAACACAGAGACTGTTGTAGATTAAAATGTTAAGGCCTGGCAAGACCATTATAAGGTCTTCAAAATCTGACCTCCTGCATGTCCAAGGCCACAAGAAGAAGGCTTATGAGTTGGAGATTCTGAGGCAGAATCTATTCTCTCTGACTTTTGCTGACACAAATGGGGGAAAAAAGAAACTTCCCATTGCAGAGCTACTTGTCGAGCTCTTCTCTCAGAGGAGATATTTAAAGGATGATAATATATGAAACACAAGACAAGCTGCAGGATTTACAGTTGGAGTGCACTGTGTAAAGGTCTCTGTCCCAAGGAATGAAGCACTACAGGCTCAGGCTAACAACACAAGGGAGCGCAGGTATCAGTGAACCAAATGTTTTCCCTTGTAAAACAGAAAGAGATTGAATCAGGCCCCACATAAAAATCAAAACAGAACAGTTCCCGGACAGACTGGAGAAGGTAATAAAATTAACAAGCCACTGTCTGCCAGACTCTTACAAACAAAGGCAGTGAGCAAATGTTCTTCCTCCTAGTTTTTTTTCCCAAGAGGATCAGAAAATGGAGTTATACTGATACCCTATTGTGATACTAATTGATAATGATAGCTGTGCATCTGAGCTGATGATGTGAGGCTGAGTTAGCCATAGCTGTGGATGTAAATACTTACCACGTACTGTGCTAAGTGACATAGTAAGAGCAACAAAAACCTGAACCCAAAATTTATCAAGGCACCTATCTGAAAAAAATGATGGAAATCCAGAACGAGTACGGGAAAAAGCAGCAATAGCAAGCCAAACCAGTAAAGGGATATTTTTTATTTATACTCATGAGGAGGTACAATATTTTCAACCATAAAGGTGAAAAACTTTCTTCCAAATAGCTCCTCAAATTACAATAATTAAGAAATTAGAGAAAACACAATAGATTTGTTTTGTATAAATCAACCTCACTGTGTTCATGATGTAGACCCTTCTCCAGGCTAGTTCTGGAATAAGGATTCACACAACTCATTTTTTACCTTCCTTGCTTTTACAGGTAGCATATTTTAGCCAACCAGAAATACATGATGAATCTGGAGGATGAGAGAACCTGAAGATTTTTTTCACCCCTTAATACAGGAAAATGAAGTTTTCAATGTAGGACTTTTAGTGCTTTTCCTTTAGATGGAGCTCTTGTTCAACAAAACCATCCATTCAGAAATGAATTAAAGGGAAATGCAGCTAATGTACATGAAAATCAGATTGATATAGTCCTGCAACAAATCCATTATGGCCCCAGCTCTTAAGGCTTATGTTAGATGAGTTGGTCTAAGGAGCAGATTTCAACAGAAAAGGTATCTGGATTGAAAAACTAGGATATTTGGACAGCACATAGGATGACAAACACCACATGGCTGGACTAAGGGATGTGGTGGAGGTTGGTAGCAAATAAAAATAGGTGGGGCAAATTGACAAATAACTGGGGGTATAACCCACATGTAAGGTAAAGATGAAAAACGTATGTTTTACTGGTCTTATTCCTTCAACTAGTTTCCTATTATTGTGACTAATCAGAATATGAATAGTTGATATTTATATAACACTCTTCATTCTAGTTCTTCACAAAGGCAGGTTACAAATTTCAACTAAAACGAGTTAGACCAAGTTTTACCAACATTCCTTTAACTAGCTCCACTACTCATTTTCAGTTGTACCCAGTGGACCATACTGCCAAAATATTAGGCCTGTGCAAAGCAGCATGTATTTGATTCAGATTTGGACTCAGAAAATTTGAAGGCAGTGATTTGATTCAGTGATTTGAATCACTGTCCCGATTCGATTAGGCGAATTCGGATTCGGAGATTCGGCTGCCGAACTGACTGCTGAAGCCTTGGACAGGCCTAACAGGTAGGAATACATTCCCAGGCAGTGAGGGAGGGAGGGAATGAGGCTGCTGGGACTTGGGAAGGGGCAGGGGGAGGGGTGCCATCCCTGGGGCTTCACTGTGCTCCACCTGTCCCTACTCACCCCAGCTCCTGGGCTGTGCAGTGCCATGGTACAGGCAGCTGGTGTTGGCTGCTCCCAAGGCCACTGCAGCAGGGACTGGGATGAGTGGGGCAAAGTGGAGGCCCGGACGACATGGGACATGGCTCAGCGTGTTGGCACTCACCCTAGCCTCCCCTGCAGTGGCCCCAGGAGTAACTGGCGTTAGCTGCAATGAGAACTGCCGGTGGGTGTGGGGCAGAGGGGCAGGGTGTGCCTCTTGCTGTTCCACATCCCCCCAGGAGGGCTGGGAGGGTTGTGTCAGGTTCTTCCCATGGGTGCATGCCCCCAGATCTGCCCGTGGGATGACAGCAGACTGCTGCTGCAGGCTGGGCCTGGTGGTGGCACCAGGCTGACTCTTCCCTGCATTTGGTGTGCACCATAGTTTCATAGTGGCTAGGGTCAGGAGGGATGAATGCTGGGTTCACAAGACCCCAGACAGGTGATCAACCAACCTCCTCTTGAATTTGTCCAAGGTAGGGGTGAGGACCACTTCCCTGGGAAGTTGGTTCCAGATTTTACAGGTTCCAACTGTAAAATATTGCCTTCTGATCTCTAACCTAAACCTATTCTCCATCAGCTTATTACCATTGTTCCTGGTCACCCCAGGTGGTGCTGGGGCTCTACCTATTTGCTGTTGATCTCCCCTAATGAGTTTGTAGGCAGCCACCAGGTCCCTCCTCAGCCTCCTCTTGCTGAGGCTGAACAGGTTCAGGTCCCTCAGTCTCTCCTCATGGGGCCTGTCCTGCTGCCCTCTCACCAAGCGGGTGGCCCTCCTCTGAACCCTCTCCAGGCTGGCCACATCCCTTTTGAAGTGCACCAGGCTGATTCTTCCCAGTGCTTGGGGCAGGCTGGATCTGGATGTGGGATGACAGCAGGCCGGCATTGCACACCCACCCCAGCACCAGAAAGAATTATCCTGGCTCCCAGTTCCGTCTCCGCCCCGCACCTACTGACAGTTGTGTGCTTTACACCCCCTGAGAGGGTTGCAGGCTGTGGGGCTGTGTCAGGCTCTTCCCAGGGGCATGTTCCCTGAGATCAGCATGTGGGCTGACAGCAGGCTGCCACTGCAGGCTGGGGTTGGTGGCAGCACCAGGCTGATTCTTCCCAGCGCTCGAGGCAGGCATGCCAAGCACTGGGAACAGCCCAGTGCCCTCAGATATGGACACAGGATGACAACAGGCTGCCAGTGCAGGCTGGGGTCGGTGGTGGCACTGAGCTGTTCCTGGCACTTGGGGCAGGTGCACCGAGTGCCAGAAAGAGTCAGCCTGGTACCACCACCAACCCCAGGCTGCAGCAGCAGCCCACTGTCATCCCACATGCAGATCTGGGAGCATGTACCCCTAGGAAGAGCCCAACACAGCCCCACAGCCCACAGCCCTTCCAGGGGGTGCAGAGCAGCAAGAGGTGCACTCCCCCCCTGCACACACTGACAGTTCTCATTGCAGCTGGCCCCTGGTACTTCCAGAGCCGTTGCAGTGGGGGCTATGGTGAGTGCGGACAAGCTGCGCCACACCCTGTGCTGCTTGGGGCTCCGCTTGCTGCCACTCCCCCCAGCCCCTGCTGCAGCGGCTCCAGCAGCAGCTGACACCAGCTGCCTGGATCACAGCATGGCGCAGCCCAGGAACTGGGGTAAGTGGGGACAGGCAAAGCCCAGGCGTGGAGGTACAGACAGAGCATGGTGTAGCCCCTGGAATGGCACCCCTCTCCCCGCCCCTTCCCTAGTCCCAGCCTCACTCCCTCCCTCCCAGCCTTGGGAATGTATCTCTATTTGTTACATTATAAAGTGGGTTCACTTTATGTGAGGGAAACCTGTATAGCCTATGGCCAAATCTCCAAATCAACCCTGAATCTCTCCAAATCAATTTGGAGGCTTCCAATTTGATTCAGACCTCTTAATGAGTCTCCTTATTCAGTTTGGATTTAGAGATTCGGCTGCTGAATTGGGCTGAATCTCCTCCAAAGTGAATCAGGTACTGAAGCTTTGCACAGCCCTACAAAATATAAAATGGAGAATTGAATAGTCAGAATGAAAGGAGCATTAGCCCAGGGACATAGCTACATGTTGCAGAAAGAGAGACTTCTTTCATTCAAGATATAAAAAAAAATAAAGCAACAAAGTTACAGGAAAATCTAGCTTATGATGTCACCACTCCTAAAGGATAACACAACCAGGACACACCTACACATGTGCTTTAATGTGCATTAGCATATTTTAATGTGCATTGGAGCATCATAAAAAAACCATGCACTTTTGCTAATATGCATTAATATAAGCTAATGTGCCTTCTTCTAGTACCTCATAATGGAAGTACTAAATTTAATGTGTCTTAGCAAAAGTACATTAATGAATGTGTAGACATCCATTATATATGATCATTTTTAGTATAGTGGTACACTGGCTAAATTCTAAGAGGGTGTCCACAAGCAAAACAATGCACTGTGTAGAGATACCACCACTCCTACTTGTCCCTAGGGAAGGCCTGTGCACACACACTCTAGTGCATGGCATGCTGACCCCAGTGGGGTAAGGGAGGTGGGGTCCAGCACCTTGGCTGGCCCCAGAAGCCTTACCTGCAGTCCTGGGGTCCTCCTGGGGCTCTAGAAGCAGTGATCTGGCAGCAGGGAGTCTGGCCAGCAGCAAGAGTGTGGCTCTGGCCAGCCAGGCTCCAGTTTCAGGTGGTGCATGCTGCTGCCATGTGCACCATTCCACTTTTTTTCTGCTGCAGGTTTTTTTTGACACCAGGTTCTCCCAGGGTCAAAGAAAAACCCCACACTGCAAAATAGCAGCATGAAGAACATCTGCATGTTCAGTGTGTGTACTGTGCAGCACCACAGATGGGTTACATACTGCATATATGCACTGGTATGGATGTGCCCAGTGTGTCTAAGCAGCAGTGCACTGCCATGGAGAGATACTAGTTCAATTCCCAGAACTTAGTTTGGTGCTCTGCCCACACTAAATAGTTCCAGAGAAAAGTGGTTGTGATGTGTCATTCCAGAGGCAGAATCCATGTGGCACTGCATTGTGCTATACCTAAAGGCTTGTTGGCTACACAAACATGAAACCTCATGCAGTGTTACAGGGCAAAGCTGTCCAACTTTGGTTGTGGTAGTGGTAGTGCCTGCATGCAGCCCAAGAGTTGCACACTATATGGGCCACATGCTATGGAGGATGGGTCCCCATGAAATCTCCCCCATTGCAGGAGCTGAACCAGCAATGCATTGCTACTGGCTGTCTGTGGCCCTCTACCCCTTCCCACATGGGCTCTGCCAATGCATGGCCCCCTGCCACCCTGGCAGCCCATATCCCCCTGCGTGCCAATGACACATCTCTCCAACTCCCCACCACACAGGTTGCACAGGCAGCACATGGACCCCCTAACCCTCTTCTGGTGTGTGTAGTAGGAGCCCACAGACCTCATGTTAAGTGCTTGAAGGGTGCCAGTCGGATAGCTCTGCCATAAGGGATGCATAAGCCCATGATGTCAGGATAATACAGAGCCTAGAAGCTCTGCACAGTCTCTGTCTAGTAGTTATGCAGAGTTCTGTAGAAGCCTCAAAAATATTAAGGTGATAAATGGGGGACAAAACAGTTCATTTTCATACCCTTCCATTTCAGGCCCAAATTTTAAAGCATTTTAGTCGTTGTTCCATTTGGCAATGGAAAGCCTCAGTAACTTACACAGCTGAGCCCAGTTTTCAAAACTGACCCAGGCAATTAGGGGTCATGCGACTGAGGCTCAAGAATATTTATGCAAATAACCTTGACATGATTTTTTGATGGTTTTCTATTTAAAATCATAATGCTCTGTATTTCATTCCTGATAGCATTATATATTGATTGGAGCCATCTTAACTGGTAGATAATATGCTTTTTTGTGACTGGGAATGGAAAGAAAACTGAAGTCTCCAGGGCTTTCAAGCCAGAACTTTCCCCAAGGACAAATTTGTTTTAGTTACAGTGAATGTTCAAGTGTGTCTGGAGCAAATCAGATATTTGACCATAAGGTTTAGTATGATAATTGAATTCACTTACTAAAGCTGGAGAAGAAGAGATGAGATATTATCCCTGAAGCAAAGACTTGGTCAGGAATCACAAGGGGTCATGTGGAGTTGCTGAGGACGATGGTTGCTTAGAGCCAGGGCTCCATAGGGAATATATATCTAGAACAGGAGCAAATAAATGTTGGAAGAAGCGCAGTCAGTTGGAAGGATTCTTTTACATATGGTGGATGTGTCCCAGAAATAAAGTGTTTTGAAAAAGACTGGAGACATGGCAAGGAAAATAACAGGACACCAAGATGACCCTTTAGTGTTCCTAATGAATGTTTCTCAGAACTCTGCAACATTCACTTACCATAAGGAACCATAAGGAGTCATAAGGAACTGATCACTCATCTTCTAGTGGCTGCAAGAATTACAACTGGAAATAATCTAGAACAGAAGTGATGCCCCACTGACTGATTTAAAAAGGTTTAGGAAGTTTTAATAATGGAAAAATTGTCTTATCAAGTCAGTGTTCTTCAGGGGAGAAAGACAAAAAGATGCTCATTTGGAAATTTGGTGGATTTTTTTCCTGAAATTTGCAAAAAAAGAATTATTTTCTGCCACCAAGAGAATTTTTTTGGACTATTGAAGGGAAGTACAAGCTCTAACAGCTAACAATCAAGAACACATTTGGAATATATTTACAATTTAAAGGAAAAATGAGCAGAAGTTATTCAGATTTGTATTATGCAGCGTTCTAGGGGAAAAGAGGGGGTGAATTATTATATAGAGATGAAGTAAAAGAAAATTTGAATATCAACAGAAAGATAAAAGAATTATCAGAGAATGAAAGGAAGAGAAAAAAGAATACAAGACTTGTGGACATTTAAAGGAACACTGTCAATGGAAGACAAATATCTGTCTTTATGTATATCTTAAGGGATGGGATATATCTTTAAATGTGAAATCTGTTATTTGATAAAAATTCAAGAGGGATTATAGATACCATTTTTAATGGACAGCCACTGATCCTGGACACAGTTGCTAAGCAATTCAAGCTGATCACTCCTTCAAGGAGTAGCATATGCACCAGATTATTAAAAGGGATTTTTTCAGATTTTGAAAATAGTCATTCAAAGATCTAGTCGGAGCATGTATTAGGACTCTTACTACAAAAGTTGTAGCCAAGTGCAAAACAGGAATTAAGTAATTTATTGCTGTCCTCAGCAGTCAGATTTTTTCTTATTCAAGTGTACCTTTATCAACAAAGGATCAATAGATGTGCCAGAGCTACTGGCAAAAAATTGAATTAGGATCCATTTCCTGCCCCTACTGGCCATCCCCAGCTTGGCCTCCAAGCTTCTCCAATCGCTGCCCCACCCAACTTCATCCCCTACCTGTCCCCTGAGCCCTCCCATCACTGACCTACATGGTCCAATCCCCCGCCTCCCCCCCAAGCTCCCCCATCACTACCCTGCTTGTCCCCTGCCTGCCTCCCGAGCCCCCTGATCCCTGCCCCACCTGGCCCCAACCCCTGCTTATTGCCTGAACCCCCCAATGGCTGCCCTACCCAGCCTTATTCCCTGCTTGCCCCCCAATCCCAGCCCCAGCATCCCCACAATTAAAAAAAAGGGAGGCAACACAAGGGAAAAGAGGCAGCACAAGGGAACCAATGCCCCACCCTTTTCCAAAGGGAGGGGGCAAGGAGCAGCTGGACCTGAATCAGAATTGCACCAGCCGGGTCTGGAGAACTTTGGGGGTGGAACCCCTGAAGAGTATAAAAGGGGAGGGAGTGTGTTTGGCACACTGGGGAGAGATGATGAGGCATGGCAAAAAGAGAGGAGCTCTGGAGACAGCCGTCCTGGGGACCCCGCTTGAGCTTCAGCGGTGCATGAATTGGTGCATTGGGATCAGGCTCTAGGAGCTGCTCAAGGCAGCTTGAGCCTGCGAACCTGGCAAGCAGCTGGGTAATCAGCGTGCAGCTTGGCACACGGAGAGCTGGCCCTGGGAGCAGCTCAAGACTGCTCGGGCCCCACATGGTGTGCAGATTGGCACATGGAGAATCTGCCCTGAGAGCAGCTTGAGGCTGCTTGGGCCCCACATGGTATGCACATCTGCACACGGAGAATCCGTCCTGGGAGCAGCTTGTGGCTGCTCGGGCTTCACTCGGTGCATGGGTCAGCACATGGAGGACCCACCTGGAAGCAGCTCATGGCTGCTCAAGTTAGCCCTGGCCCTAGGCCGAGTGACTGGAGCTCTGCAGTGTGGTTTCACCTTTAAATAAAAGAGCCCTGGTGCCCAGAGCAGGGCCTGGGAAAGGGAGGATCCCTGGTGTGAGACCGGGGAACTAGAGCCTGTAAGGGTTGGCTCCGAGAGAGAGAGAGAGAGAGAGCGAGCCATGGGCTGACCAGTGTGGGGTGCCAGACCATTGAGGAGAGCTGAAGGTGCTGCTGGAGAGAGGCTCTTTCCAGCAGATGAGCCTTGGCTGCTTTAGAGAGCAAATGTGAGTTGCTGGGGAAGCAGGCCCCACAGGGGAGCTGGGCATGAGACAGGAGGGTCTGCTGCCTCCACCCTCCACTGTGGGAGGGGTGTGTCTACATCCCAGGGCCCTAAAAAGGAGGGGTGCCAAGGAAATCCCTAGGGGAGGTACTGAATGCACTCCCTATTTTGGGTGATTGTTGTTGTGTCAAGATCTATATAGCTATGGGTATTCTTTAAGAGAGTTTATATGGTTCATGTGTTCTTAATGTGTTAATATGGATATTTGTATTGTTATTTGGTATATATATATTTGTATTGTTATTTGGTAGGTCTAGAGAATATTATTATTAACTTATTTGGGTTATATAAGTTGATTCCCCATATGTGTTTATTGTATTGTAACCTTAACTATCTTGTTTAATGTGCTAATTATTATATACGCTGTAAATGATATGGTTTATGTGAATTGTGGAGTACTGTGGATAGCATCATATGCTTTATTGTAAATATTTCATGTTTTATCTTAAGTATATGTATTTATTATTGTAATATATTGTATATATTTAAGTGCTTGGTCTCAGTCTGGCTCTGTAGAGAAGAGAGGAAACTGCTCTAGCAGCTGGCCCCTCCATCACTGTCACTGGAGGACAGGGCACACCTCCCTGGGTGTACCTGGGCTACAAAAGTGCTGGGAGGCTGGGGCCAGGTGGGGCAGCCACGGGGGGCTGGGGATGCAAGCAGGGGATGGGGCCAGGTGGGGCAGCCATTGGGGGAGCTGCAGGAGCCAGTAGGGAATGGGGCCAGGTGGGGCAGGAATCCAGGGGGCTGGGGGAACAAGAGGGGGTGGGCTATGTGGGTCCTGTGTGGGGTGGTAGCACCTGCAGGGCCATGTAGCTCCTGTTGGGGGCCCATAGCCCCTGTCGGAAGGCTGTACCCCTGTGAGGGGCAGTCCATGAGCTGTGCAGGGAACCCACCCCTCCTGAGCAGCCCCCCCCCATAGTCTCTCCACAATCCACCCACACCTACCCAAACACCCCATGGCCCCCCACATCCCCCCACCTGCAAACCCCACATTCCCCCAGCACACACCCTGCATGCTCAGCTGCCAGACAGGATTAGACCTGCAGGGAGGAGCTGTGGCTGCAGTGGGAGCTGTCTCCACATCCTGGTTACTGACGGGGTCAGAGGGAGCTCTAACTGCTGTATGGTAGAAAGCCAAAGGCAAACAGCAAAACATATAGATATTTAGAATTAATTTTATTATGATGATAGAGACACTGGTAGGTTTCCGAATTGCTTTAACACTGCAGACATTTCAAAAACATTTTGCTGAACCGATCACTGTCTCTCTGTCTTTCTCTCTCTATATATAGTGGTCTTTTGTTTTAATTGTGCAAGAATGTGAATTTTGAGGTATTTTACAGAGTGACTTTGGGATTTTTTTTATCAGGGATTTTTCAGTTTTCAAAAAGGGAATACCAGAATTCCTGCTAGGAAGGCAAGTGGCAGGACCCAGGCAGAGGAGCCTGCTCAGAGCTTGCACCTTGGGCCCAGCTGGAGGTGGCTGACCTCCTGGCCAACTGGGGATAGGAGGACATGCCTTGACAGTTCAAAGCAGGCCACTATGCTGTGAACATCTTCTGGGTGATAGCTGCCCAGATGGCCGGGCAGTGGGCACACATGGTAGTAATGCCACACAAAAGCCAACTCTGCAGCCACATCCCACTGGCAGCTGGTTCAGAGGGGCAAATGCCTGTACTGGCTGTTCAGTCCCCATCCAGGTCTGGCAGGTACACAGCAGGTCACAGCCAGGTGGCAGCCCCTACTGCCAGACTGCTGCAGTGGGTGCAGGGAAACTCTCAGAGATGCTTCAGCAGTCCAGCTGGCACAAGGGTTAGTATCCCCAGGTACCAATTGGCTGGCCCCAGAAGCTCCTGAGTGTGAGTAGCCGTGGGCTACTTGCCAGGGCAGCTTTTTGTACCGATGGGGCCAGGACAGGGCAGCTTTTTATACTGCTGGGGACAACACAGGTGCTCACCCTGGGCTCCAGCTACCCCTGGCTCCAGATGTAGGAGGAGCCAGGCAGGGTTATTGTGCCCTAAGTGGCACATTTTACCCTATACCAAAGTGCATGTCTGGGCACATGCGCTGAGGCAAAAAGCCCCGGCTCAAATTTGCACTGCTTCTATTTGATCTGCTGCAAGCACATGTGCTTGCATGTGTGCATATGCCCCATGAGTTTACCAGTATCTTACAGGGCAATATACAAAATTTCTCCTGTAACTCTAATACCATTACCACACGTTTATGAATAGAACAGATTGGATTAGATGACCTCTTAATGTCCCCCTACTTTTTCAAGATTGTATGAATAGCTTGGGGCAGAAACTCCCAAGCACTGGTACCAGTACTATTATTGGGTGTTGGAAATAGTTAATACCTATGTGGAGCCAAATCTCACTGACCACACCTCTGCCAGGGACAGGAATTTAGTGCACGTGTCGGAGGAAGGAGGGACAAAATGGCAATAAACCACTGAGTTACCTCTGTGCTGCCCCTCTTCTGGTACAAGTGGGGACCAAAGTAAATGATGGCAAATGTTCATTATAGGCTCTGCTGACCAGATAGAAAACAGCAGAGCCCTCTCACTGCACCCCACCATCTTTGTCCACAGCCGGCTTTCATTCCCCCTTCACAATAGCCACTGTTCATTAGGAAGGCTGAGAGTAGGGCCAGTACAAATTCATTATGCCCATTCTCTTCCACTTTGAGAGGCATCTCAGCAGTAGGGGTATGGGAAACAGGCCCTATTCGATACAGATTCGGATTTGGCCTGAATCAGGGACAGTGATTCGATTAGTTGATTCAGGTCACTGTCCCTGATTTGATTTGGCCAAATCTGAATCTGACAATTTGATGCCGATTCAGCAAATCAGCGATTCAGACACAGGAACACCTTTCTAAGTTTTTTCTACATACTTTGTGGTAGTAGTGTGGCTCATGATCGCTGCAGTGTTGAGGCATCCCACAGCAGCATGAGGTGTACTTCCAGTCCACTTCAGGGTTCACCGTTGAATAGACTGGAGAGCATCTGGTCCACTTCAGGGGCTGTCGGGGATTGCACCGGGGGTGGTCCTCTGCACCCTCCCACCTCAGCAATCAACCAGTCACAGGGGGACCCCAGGTGCTCCCCCGACCCAGGAGGCACCGGTTGCCCAGCCATGAGGGCACAGGGGGGCCTCCCCAGCAGGCTCTCTAGTGAACCCGGAAGAGCTTCTGGTCCACTTCTGGGTCTGCTGCCAAGTGCGCTGGGAAGCCCCTTGTGCTTCTGTAAAGTTGTATCTACGTCTGAATCACCGAATTTGTCTAAATCTCTCCAAATCAATTCAGAAAGATGAAAGGGTCCTCCGATTCCATTTGGATTCAGATATTCGGCCACCAAATAAGGCCCAATGTCTGCTGAATTGAATCAGGAACCGAAGCTTCACACAGACCTACTCAGCAGCTCTTTTCACTGACAAAGGGTTTCTGGTATCACTTCTCTACCTAATTATCAGAATCTGAGTTCAAGTTTCCATTTCTCCTCTGGCTAATGATACCACTTGGAGCAGAGTAGGAAGCCATATCCTTTGACATATTTTACTTGTAAGGATATGCTCAGTAATTCTTAGACTGAGTCAGCATCCCCTCCTGGTCAACTTGGAGCTGCAATCCAGAGCACTAGAGTGTCAGATGACTTCATACTTCAGGCCTTGTAAATATGCCCAGCTTGGTCAGCAAAGACATGTCAGTGTTCTATCGGGGAGAACTTTTAAAGAAAGTTTGAAGACATCCTTCCTTCATCATAAAACACAACACCAAACATCCCATTTTCTTTCAAACAAACAGTTACTCCTTAAAAATTTCCAATAGCTTCATGATCACTTGCATATGACAGGCTTTTCCTCCGCTTGACTTTATAGCTAATTCTGTATTGCTTGCTTTCTTCTTTTTGCCAGGGTTGAACCTCAGCTATACTAATTTTGCTATATTGGGAGTTTTTGTAACGCTCAAGTTTATTAATAGGTCAATGTCAGAACACAGCTCATGTGGATCCCTTGGAAGAATCAGGCCCTAAACTCACAACAGCACTTCTGCACAAACAGGTGTTTAACGTTCCTCATGAGTCTCCCTATATGCAATTTTATGTCTGCACTAGCCAATTGACCATCATGAATGACAGAGTGTTTAAGGGAGTGATTACATGCCACCACCACCCCGCCCCCTGCTCACCCTTCAGGGCTGGCCATATAAACAGACCCTCCACTACTGCTGCTGCCTCCTCCTCCTCCAGCCTCTGGCATGGTGACTCCCTGCCCCCTGCCCACCTCCGGAGCAGCAGGGCTTCCCTTCACTTGATGCAGCAGGGGCGGCTCCTGCCTCTTCTCACAGAGCAGCAGGGCTTCACTAGGCCTGAGGCAGTGGCAGTGGCTCCTCCCTCCCCCCTGCCCACCTCCACTTCCTCCTGTGGAGCAGCAGAGCCCCTGCCTCCTTGCCTGATGCAGCAGGGGCTCCCTCCCTGCTTGAAGAGGCAGAGCCCCCACAGCCAATTGCCACTGGCCCTCTCAGAGGCACATATGCAGTTGCCCAAAAGTGTTATGGACAGACAGACAGACAGACTAAGGCCTTTATTATATTAGATTTGTGCTGCAGGATCGTTTGATGAATGATGTTTTATTCATCAAATTATTACAGAGCAAGGAGCAACCAATGTTGATCCATATGAAACACAGAACAAATGGGCTGACATTCTGTCACAAGTACTGTGGAGTCACCTCTGTGAATATTGTTAGTGTAGCAGGCTTGCCTTTCGGAGCTTGGGTTGAGTCCCAGGCTTGAAATCTTGGTGTTTTGATTGGTGGAGCCCATCCACCAATCAGGAGGCAGCAAGAGTCATGCCCTTTTCCTGAGGGGAGGGGAAGATGAGCTTCCTCTCCCAGGACCAGATTGAAGACTGCAACACTCAGGTCTGGAAGACTTCAGGAGCAGAGCCCTTGAGAGTATAAAAGGAGCTGCATGCCCAGCATGAGGGGAAACACATCTAGGACAGAGACAAAAGAAGAGTGGGACTTAGAAGAACTGAGGAGAGCTGCTCAGAAGGGTGATCCAGTAGCCCGGAAGTGCCCCTGAAGACTTCCATCAGTGGGGAATGGTGGATGGCTCCAGTGGCTAGGCTTTCAGTGTGCAGCACAGCACACGGCATCCAGACCCTGGGAGATGCATTAGGCGGCTCAGGTCTACAACCTCTGGCATGCAGCCAGAGCAACGGTGCACAGGCCAGTGCATGGAGCAGGATCTTTGGAGTGCTTGGGTGGCTCAGGTCCTCAGCTCCCAGAACGAGGTTGGGAGCTTGGTGCAGGAGGCACTGCACAGAGGGTCTGGGAGCAGACTGAACCTGGTGCTGCACGAGGCAGCCCAGGTCTCCAAACCATAGCAAAAAGGTGGAGTCCAGGAAGCTAGATGGGCCAAGCCAGAGGCCCCAGAAGCCCTGTGTAGAGGAGCCCTGTTCCAGGGGGCAGCGATCCCCACCCTCCTGAAGCTCACCACAGGCAAGAGAGCAGCTTGCCGCAGAGGACAAGGGCCACCCTCCAGGCCTGGGAACCGTGAGTTGCAGGGAAAAGAGGATTCCTACAGGGCAAGGGGAGGAGTAGAGTCCTAGGACTCTGCTGAAATCCCCTGTTGCTATTATTTCACCTGTTGTTTATTTGTATTTATTTGCAGTTTATTTATTGTTCGCCCATCCTTATCTACAGTTTATTTGTTAGCTATCTATGTTACTTTGGGGTTTATCTGTTTCAGATCAGATACTTACCTGTATCTGGAGCACTGGCGTAAGGTTTTATAGCATTTACCCAGAGAGTATCATTTATGTTATTTGTTTATATAGATGTAGATAGAGAGAGAGAACATATGTTTATATCCATGTTTCTTTTTCTTGTGATAAGTTAACTATATACAAATTTATTTACATTAAGTTCCCTGACTGTCCTGGCCTGGTTCAATAGGGATGGAGGGAAACTGTGCGGTCTGCAGCTCCCCCACAGCACACCTGCCAGCTGACAATTCCCTTTAACTAGAGAAAGAGAATATATACCCAAGTTACCTGGACTACATTAATAACAAGGTTTATCCCTTTCAGCAAGCACCGTGTCAATATTAAGGCACAAACTATGTGAGGAAGGGCTTTGGCATGTGCATACTGGTAAGTAACTCAGCTTCACTGCACTTTTTCCAGCAGATTAATTCTGCACAGGAATTAGAGAGCTCATTTGGTAGGGAGACCTCCAAGTGACCATATAGTGTGCTGTAATGTCATAGACATTCATAAGTTATAATGCCATATGGCTTGTCTCATTTGGGAGTTAACAGAGGCATGGACAGATTAAGGACCCAATCCCACAAAGTGGTGAGGGTCCTTGGCTCTGATGGATGTTTAATTGAGAATCATAAGTTATAAAGCAAGACTCTGGCTGATGGAAGGGCATATGAGGAATCCTGAAATCTCCTAACAAGTAAACTCCTTCCACTTTAAGTGGTTATGTTGGTGAATGTAGGCAAATTTTTTGTTCTAACTTTCTTTGATCTTCCTGAAATCATATTAAGTAGTGAGTCTTCATGCAGTGCTTCACTGCCCTATTCCACCCTCGCATACTCCTATCATTCCTTTAAATTAGAGCATGCCTCTTAAAGTGCTGGTGTATTTTTACATCCAGTCATGTGAAGGAGCTCATTTTTTTTCCAATCTTGGTAAAAGGCACACTCCTAAATCAAAACAATTTTGTCGTATTATGAAAACAGATTTTTGCGAGTTTATATTGCTCACTGTCTCTGGGTATTTGTATAGGCCTGGAGCAAGAGTTCAGGGGGGAGGAAGATTCAGGTGTTACAGTATGGAACACTGGATAATGTGCTGTCACTAGAATCTAACATCTGTGCTGCTTAACACAGTGAAGACTTTCAAGAGGCAGGAGGGATGCAATGGACTAGAGATGTGAGGTGATCAGCATAGTTACCAGAGAGACCAATGACACACTGGTATAAATTACACAGTGGTTGGCTCAGGCAGAGTGCCATGGTGAACCTTCATACATTACTAGCTGCATAACACAGACGATCCTCTAAGGACTCATTTTTAATGCCATGAGTCAAGCTGTACTCAACTTCTTTCTTCCCCATATAGAAGAGTCTCTTGCTTACTAGTTAATGAATCATTAGATGATCTGTTCTTATGCAGCCCTGATGCTATAGCAGTTTACAAGAATCTATTTAAGACCCATTTTAAGATGGGCAAAAAAGCCGGATGCAGATGTTCAGGCACGTACAAACCTCTTTGCAGTGCCACAAACTGCACATCAAAACACGCCCCACGCTGCAAATCTGGGGGCAAAGTTTTCTACTGGGAAATCCTAGTAGCAAAAACAAACCTTTAAGAAAAGAGTGTCACAGTGCACACCATAGGAGTGTATGCCAGCAGACAGAGGCTTGGTTCTTCAGGGAGACACTCTGGCTGGCATGCTGGGAGAAGTGGGAAAGAGCAGTTTGCCCAAAGCAGGGCGTTGTGCCCCACACCAAAGTGCACATGCAGGGGCATGCACAGAGGCAAAAAATAATGCCGCTACTTATTTTTGTCACTACAAGCACACGCCCCTGCATGTGGAGATGTGCTCAAAGGGAACAGCTTTACCTGGGTATAGGAGTTCCCTGGAGGTGTATTTTGGGATTCCATGAAGCATAAAATGGCAGTAAAGCCAATTCAAGAAAGCTACATTGAAGGATTCCAGTAGTCTTCCTAGCCAAAGTTCTCCTTTGTTTCTAGGGCTAAAGTGGCATCTACCCTGGGCCAACTTCCCTGTGACTGCCATCACACTACACTGAATGCAAGAGGACAAGAAGCTCTCTGCCCATAGTTGTACTCCGAGTTGGTTGGGGTTGAATCCTTTGCATGGTGACCCCATAACCTAGTCCTTTCCTTTGCAGAACATCTGCACTCGAGAAGATGAAGTCAGTATTTATGACAGTATTTGATGTTAGGAGACTAACTCAGAGTGACCCACAGAGACAACAACAATATTCCCAGGCCCACCCTTTAAGTACTGACCACCCCTCCGCAATAAATTTCAAACAAAACAAGGAATTTAAGGCATTCAAAGCATAAATGAATTCAGTAATGCATTTACCTCAGTAGTACATGAGGCAAATCTCTCATGTACCAGAGGTATTTCCCTCATTTAGGGCAAAAAAAGAAAAAAAAAAAAAATCCTATATAGAAAGCAATGCCTTTACATGGAAAAAGAATGAAGGCAATGCTCTTTCCAAAAGCACAAACTCGCTGTCTATTGTTCAGTTTATGGCTTTGTTTTTTTTTTTGTTTGTTTTTTGTTTTTTTGTTTTTAAATGAACAAAGTATTGTAGACTCTTTCTGAACCAAGAAAAGAGGAATGAGAATTAAGCCTCCTTTATGCTGGGCTTGTGGTTTGGGAGCAGGCATTGTTTCAGCATGATATTGTATTATTCTTACTGATGCTATAGGCTATGAAATAATTTTAAAATGTAATTGCTGATGTTTTATTGCCACATAACATAAAGATTAGCCTGATTATCTGGTAAAATCAAGACACCACTTACTCCCAGGATTATCACTGTTAAGGAACTGAATTGGGCTCCAGATGTTGTCCCAGAGACAAGAAGACAAGAAATTCTTCGAATCTCATGAACATTTTTTATGAAGCCATAGGATTGGCAATGGCCTCAAGGTTCATTTAGCAATCTAGGAGTTGAATTCAACTTCCTCTTGTTTTTAGTGACTGGCAGGTAAGAGATGTATGGCAGATTACTTGCAGCAAATCTTGGGAAAACAATATATAAAAGCAGGGTCACAATATTTTATGAAGAAAAACACTTGTTCCACTCTTGGCTTGAGTACAGTAATGCTCTTGTTGAAGCTACTGATCTTCTAGGATAATGCTGAGTACCTTCTCCCACTGAAGTCAGCAGGAGCTCAGGACACTGGACCCCCTTTTCAGGATTAGGCTCTGGAAGTGTAGAGTGGCCAAATTTAAAAAGGGGTATTTTTGGCACCACAGAATCAACACATTGTGACTGTTACATATTCCTGGGTGTTGAGAGAGGGCATAGGGAATTTTTGATAGAACTAGAACCAGAACCCAGGGGTCCTGGTTCTTATTTTTCTGTACTGCTTCACTATTTGTAAAATAAATTGATTTTTTTTGAAAGATAGATTGGTAAACTGAAGCAGAGATCATTCTCTCTCCAATGCCTCTCCGATATAAAAATAAAGTTAGCCTAATCAAACTGTTTTCAGTAGCTCCTGAAGGCTAGATGAAGTATAAAAGCCTACATTAGAATCTCTGCACCCCTTTCAAAATGTTTGCCTGCAACAATCCTTGAATTTGCATGTCTTGCAGACAAGTATATTATATTAAGAGGCCATAAAGGGAAGGAAAAAAAGAAATAAAATAGTCACCAATGGACTGCAAGAGAACTCCGTTATTGCATATGAAATGAATGAATATATTTGTTAATTTCTTTTGGAATTCTGCAAATAAAACAAGCATGAGAGATCTGAGATAATATATTCCCTGCACATAGGCCTCTCTTACTTACGGGTCAAGAAATCAAAGTCAACAGCCCTCCTAAGGCAGTCTTTATACCGATCTTTATCACTGCAAAATTGTTTAATACCCAATGATCTAAAAGATTAAATAGAACACAAAGACTGGAAAGATCAAGAACTATGGTAAAAACAACAAAAACTAGAAGCTTTTTTTCCATTTTCAGTTAAGTTTAGAAGGTACTGGACAGAAAATGCATGCTCACAGCTGTCAATCACTGACTAGCTACAGGACAGGGGACTGATCTGTGTTCATGATACAGGTCTAGTCTTGTGCAGGGCAGGGCATACCCATTCAAGCATCAGTTTTCAGGGTGAAACAGAACACTGCTTATGCTAGTGCCAATTAGAAGGCTGTCTGTGTAGTTCTCAGAATACAGGTCTGTAAAGAACCAAAACCAACCAATTTTGCAAAACTGAAGGATGGGTTAAACACATGCCAACCTGTTTTCGCAATGCAGGCTATTAGAATCATTTAATAGAATCAACTGCAAATGTCCAAAACACCCCTAAACAAAAGCCACAATCACTGCACTGCAGGCATTTTCTACTGGTTATTAACATCTTGCTTTACATAGTCAGATACTTTTAGAACCAAAATCTTTAACAGTAATCTGTGCGTACAAGCTTTTTTCTGCACCCGGTAGTAGAATTCATGAGTATAATACAATTAAGTACCCAAGAAACTATAATGTTTCTTGATGGGACTCTGCCCATCAAGTGACAGACTTTTTACTTTAATCTCTTTAGTTTGCTGCCACTTACTAGAAGAATCAAAAGAACTCTGCCTGACACAATTCTAATAGCTGGGGAACCTAGTATCCACCTAATTATAGAAGTAGGCAGGGGGCAGCTTCTCCTCACATATCCATCACAACAACTTACCATAACATGGAAGTACCACTGCCTTGCTTCTCTAATACCTGGGAGAATGATAGGCCTTTAGGCTCTTCAGGGTTACCTACAGTCAAAAAGCCAGAGGCTGAATCAGTTCAATCTTTGTGCGTTAGGCTAAGCCGGGGTAGGCAACGTTTTTTGGCGGGAGTGCTGAAAAACACCGCAATGCCTACCTCTGAAGGTGCCGGAGTGCTGGCATGGAAGAAAAACAAAATGAGGGCAAGGGGTACATGGCAGGATGTCCTGCTTGTGCCCCTCACCCAAAACCCCTGTCCCCCAGCCCTACTGCCCCTTGCCCCCCACCCAAAGCCCCTGCCCCACAGCCTGGGC
>NW_017728886.1:129081100-129124865 GCF_001723895.1 Crocodylus porosus | reverse complement strand
CAGCAGCTACCCAGAGCCAGGGCTAGCTGCAGCTGGGAGGCTCCCAGCTGCTGTGCCAGTCTCCACCCAAAGCAAGCCCCTACCCCCCAGCTCGGGCTCTGTGGCTGTCAGCAGCTACTCCAGCTCTGGGTAGCTGCTGGAGCCCAGGCTGCTCCTAGCAGGGCTTGCAGCATCCCAGCTGCCTGCTGCTAGCAGCCTGGGATCCCGGCTGGCAGCAGCTCCCCAGAGGCAGGACTGGTTGCAGCCGGGAGGCTCCAAACAGTGGTGCCGGGCTCCAGCATCAGCGCGTGCAAGCATGCTCAGAGCAGGTGGGTGGGGAGGGGCCCGATGCAGTGCAGCCCTGGTCCCTCCTCAGCTCCTGGCACAGAGGTAATGAGCCCAGCGCAACTGTTTGTAGCCCGCCCGGGCTCTGGGCAGCTGCAGCAAGCAGCAGACAGAATGCAACTAGCTGCACCAGGCTCATCACCTCCGTGCCATGAGTGGGAGAGAGACCAGGGCTACACTGCCTCAGACCTGCTCTGAGGTGCTCCTGTACGTGCGGGTGCAGAGCTGGCACCAGAGCCCAACTGTTTGGAGCCTCCCGGCTGTAGCCGGCCCCAGCTCTGGGGAGATGCTGCCAGCTGGGATCCCAGGCTGCTCCAAGCAGGAAGCTGAGACACTGCAAGCCCTGCTGGGACGGGCTTCATCGCTTGCAGCAGCTACCTGTAGCTGGGGCTGGCTGCAACATGCCAAGCAAAATGGTTTTGTGTGCCACGCTTGGCACATGTGCCAGGGATTGCCGACCCCTTGTCTAAGCTGTGTAGATTGAACAAATAAACAGACATTCACTTTTGATTCCAGAAATACAGTGGTCCAGGCCAGAAGCTGGGGAGTGCTAGATCATGACTCCCTACTGGGCTGGATCAGACAGCTTGGGTTGACGCTAGCCCACCCACCCTGCAAGGAAGGAGTTTGCAGGAGAGGTGCAAAGTTTCCCGGGATGCTGGGGGACTGTGAGTTAACTTGAATCTGGAGGGGAACTGGGACAGGAGTTCTATAAAAACTGATGTAACTTAAATCACTTAAACCTGGATGACTGTAGTATTAGGACTTATCTTAAACTAGTTTTGGCCACTTTGAAAGCAATTTATGTGCACTGAACTTCTGTTTTGTAACACGTGTAAAGTGGCTTCTGATCACTTATACCAGTTTATGCATAATTTCTATCCCTAACCCAAACAGTTAGCAAATCTGAGCTCTGGGAAAGCTAGAGGGGGCACATTGAGAAGCCCTCATGGAAAACACCCTGCTGGAAGCCTCCTCCTGACATCTAGAGCAGTAATTCTCTATTCTTTTAGAATCAAGGCACCTCTCCATATCTTTTCTGAATTCAGTGGCACCCCGTTTCAAAAATTAACTTTACTTATTATGACAATGGAAAACTAAGCGAATAATTCTTCTGATGCAGAAAAATCCATTAGACCACACCAGGTCAGAACGTTTTTGATGCTATGAATTCCTATTTAAAAATCTCTGGATTTACCTTGAAATTGTGTAGGTGCTTGTACATGTAAGAGTGCTAATATTGTGCATCACCCTTAAAAGGATCTCACAGAACCCTGTTGAGAATTCCTGATGACGAATGAATGGAACAACTGCTCTGCTCATGGCAACTGTAATATAGAGGGACAGGAAGCCTCTGGAGCTGGAAACTTTCTAGCTTCACAAGCTAATAACTATTTTCCTAAACCATTTTTTTTTTTGTTTGTCCTTCAACTTCTGCAAACCTTCCTGCCTCAGCAAGATTTCATATTAATCCACATATGCAACTTTGGTTCTTCTAACCCTTCCTCTCCTGCCATTGGCAAGGCAGAGACGATTTTTTCACAAGGGTGTGGTGCGGAAAGGAAAGAAAGTTCAGAATGTACATAAAGGACCTGATTCTCCATTAATTGTAAATTTGCCAGTTTACATCAAGTCAACAGAGCAATGCTGAGTGACCCAGTGGTCCAGATCCTCAGCAGAGCCTCACGACAGTGGTTTGTGCACCACAAAGATGACAAATGAATGTACCAAAACCATCTACAGGCATACCTCGGAGATATTGCAGGTTCGGTTCCAGACCACTGCAATAAAGTGAATATCGCAATAAAAGCGAGTCACACGAATTTTTTGGTTTCCCAGTGCATATAAAAGTTATATTTACACTATACTGTAGTCTATTAAGTGTGCAATAGCATTATGTCTAAAAAAAAAAAAAAAAAGGTACATACCTTAATTAAAAAATACTTTATTGCTAAAAAACGCAAAGTGAGCAAATGCTGTTGGAAAAATGGCGCCGATAAGACTTGCTCGAGGCAGGGTTGCCACAAACCTTCAATTTGTAAAAAACCACAATATCTGCGAAGCGCCATGAAGCGAAGCGCAATAAAACGAGGTATGCCCGTAAATATATTTTGCAGATGATCATTTCTTTGGTTAGTGAAGCCTAGAGAATTCAGTTTAAGTAAAAACTCACCTTTTTCACATGGCCTGCATGATAATATCCAGGTATGACAATTTGGTATAGCACACTTACTATAGGGACAAGAGTCATCATTGTCAGCTCTCTCAATTTGAAGATGATCTCTACCAGGGCTCATTGATGGGTCTTGAGATGACTTAAGAGTCCAAGCCTTGAGCCACAGATCTGTTCGTGTAAGTTACAAGTCTTTCCACATGGGAGAGTAGGCTGCAGGGTGGGATTCATTTCCTTTTCCTTTCTTGGCTCTCTTTTCTCTGCTTCAAGGGCAAGATGCTTTACCTTAAAATGGATTGCCACTTTGGTTGAGCTTGCAGTGCCATTGCAGTAGGTTGGCAGAAAGAAGCTGGCTGCCAACTCTTGATGTCGGCATCCATTTGCTTGAGGTATACCTCCATTGTGTCCTTGTAGCATTTCCTCTCCCACTGCAAGATCTCAGGCAGTTATTAAGCTGAGACTAGAACACTTGTTTTGGGAGTTAAGAAGCAGGAATCCACACACTATTGTATGGATTCAGGCCATTGAAAGTGGCGTTTGAGGATCACCGACTCAATCCTGGTAACACTAGGTGCCTATACACAAGCAGTGAGGCTGCTCCAATGCTCTGTGCGCCTTCCTGGCTTCAAACACCCACTCACATGCTGCTTTGGCCTGGACTGTAGAGGGTGTATTCTCTTTAGCTTTGTGGATTCCCTGAGGTGGGCTTTGGTTGTCCTTCTAGCCTTCCCCAAACTCGCCTTCCACATCTTTGAATGTTAGGTCAGTGTGGGGTTTGACCTCGAAGTTCCCCTCAGGGATGACCACTCCATTTGTGGGGTGTTCGTGGGGCTCTACCTCCCCTACATCCCAGTCTTACACCAACCTCTGATGGAGCACCAGATCTTGACATGGCCACCTCCCCAGTGTAGATGTTCCTTGTGCCCTATTGTATCCTACTTTCCCTTTGGGAAAGGATAAATTGAGTGGCTTGGGCTCTAAGTCGGCTCTCCTCCTGGGTAAAGAAAACAAAATGAAGAAGAGAGGTAGGCATCATTAGGCCTGCATTGCTGTAGTTAACCAGCGGCTTTGAAGCTGGTACCATGAGGCAGATTTCGGGTTTTTTTGACAACCCAGGGTATGCTGGCGTGGGCTGGGCTTCATCTCTCCCCTAAGGGGAAACGTATTTTTTCTTTTAGGTTGGCTGATCTCGTATGGCGGGCTTTAAACTAGCTTCACTGGGGGAAGGGGCTGCTCCAAGTGGAGAGGATGCTTTGCCAGCATGCAGGGTGACAAGGGACGCCCAGGTAAGCAACAACGTCCTGGGAGTAGGGAGCCACAACAGCCCTGGGAGTAGTGGGGGAGGGGGAGGCGCGTGCACCCTCAGGAGGCCTCAAGTACCTCTACACCAATGCTCGTAGTATGGGGAGCAAGCAGGAGGAACTGTGCCTCCTTATTGCGACTAAGAATCCAGAGTAGGGCTCACAGAAACTTGATGGGACCCTACCCACGACTAGGAGGTGGGCATTCAGGGATACACCCTATATAGAAGGGACAGGACAGAGAGGAAAGGTGGAGGGGTTGCGCTCTATGTCAAAGAGTAACTCACATCATCAAGGATTAGGTTCAGGTTAAAGGAGGATCGGGTAGAGACACTGTGGGTTAAACTACAAGGGGGGGGGGGCACTGCGAAAGTGACCTTATGGTGGGTGTCTACTACAGACCACCCAATCGGGGGAAGACCTGAACCAGGACTTCGGTCAGCTTATGGATGCAGTTAGGTCAAGGGATGTTATTGTCATGGGTGACCTAAACTACCCAGACATTTGCTGGGAGGAGCAGACAACCAGGTCTGACCACTCGCATAGATTACAGGACCTTCACCTTATCCAGGAAGTGCACAGCACCACTAGGGGTAATGCCTTGCTGGACCTGGTCCTGGCCACTGGGGATGACCTGGTGAGGGGACTGCAGGTCCTTGACAACCTGGGCAGTAGCGATCATCACCTGCTGGAATTCACTATCCAGCGCAGGGTGTCAAGGGCTTATAGCAAGACTAAAGCCCTTGATTTCAGAAGGGCCAACTTCAATGAGCTTTGGAGATTAGTGGGGGAGGCAATGAGGGACCAGAAGGTAGAGGAGATGGGAGTCCATAAGGAATGGTCATACCTTAAGGGTGCAATCCTCCAGGCCCAAAGGGTAACAGTCCTTGAGAGAAGCAAGGGAAAAATATTGGCTCTCTCATCTGGTGTAGCCACAAGGTTACCATTTGAGTCTTGCAGGGGCCGTACATTGCCTGGTGCCCTCTTGATTGAGTCTGCTGGAGTGGTAATTACTGTGCTTCAGCAGACGCCAGTATCTTGTGTATCAGCATCCCCTTGGTTAAAAATGGTGGTGGGGGCATTTTAACTAAAGCTTGTTTGATAAGCTTTAGTTAAAGTGTCCTTCCCCCAACACTTCTGGAGCACATATATAAATGCCCACTGGCTTCAGCAAGGATATACTGGTGTTTGTGCAATGATCTTCCCATTTGATGTGGAGAATTTTCTAGAAGCATCATTGGTGATAGCTTTCTAGCCTATTGAGATGATGGTGATAGGTAACCAATGTTTCACATTTGTACAGGAGGGTGGGGATGACAACTGCACTGTAGACTTGGATCTTGGCATCTTTCCAGAGATTGTGATGAATAAAGATACACTAAAGCAATTTCCTAAAAGGAGGTATTTGTGCATCAGATTCTGTGCTGGAGATCCTCACCCATTTCACTCTTTGAGAGGAAGTAGGACTGAGGTAGTAGAAATACTAAACTACCTCCAGAGTAATTTGGGGACGGAGGCCTGGGACAAGCTGATAGTGCACGTTAATCTTCTTGATGTTCAGAGAGGCCCAAAGTTCATTTGTCTTTTCCAAGAAGATCCAGCAGGCTCTGGATGTTTTCCTCAGTGTGTGCAAAGATGGCACTGTAGTTGGTGTATTGAAGGTCCAGGATGGTTGTTTTGAATACGCTGACCTTTGAATGAAAGTGGCCCAGATTGAGAAGCCCTCCATCCGTTTGGTTGTATGTAGCAAACACACAACAAGTTCTGGAAGGAGGGTGGTCCTTAATGAGAATCAGGATAACTGTCAAAAAGGACAGAGTTGGGGCAAAAAAAACAAAACAAAACACATCCTTGCTTGACGTCAGTTTGGATGACAAATGGATCTGTCTCCTGTAACTATCTTATAGTTTTTAGCAAAGACTTTATATTATTTTCCTTTTCTGTATAACTGCCGCGCGGCACTCTCACATTTATGTAACCTTGAAGTCGACTGTTAATCAAAATGAACGCTTTGTACTTTTTTCCCACTGGCATTAAGCTACACGTGTGCATTCTGTAAGTTACATTTCTTATCTAGAAGCGTCATTTCTGCAGAAATGAAACTTATGTAGAAAGTCTGCCTAGCAATAATTATCTCTATATATGATAGTTAGTGTTATAGAGGCAGTCCAACAAACATCTATAAAAGAGGCAAAAAAGCAGAAAGCAGCAGAGATGACAACTGGAAAACTCTGTGGGCCTGATCACCCCACAGACCGGTTCTCAGCCTCCCCGCCTGGGCGTATCCCAGCGAAAACAAAGGCCTCAGAAATCCAACAACTGACAACGATTCACCGTGTTACAGTATTGCTTTGTATTTCCCATTCATGAGCCGTTGACCAGTTCTGGGACTTAAGGAGCCGGCAGCCACACCTAGCTTTGGACTAGCTCCACTGTTGGAACGCAAGGGCTGGCTCTGGAACCTCGTGAACCAACGGACACCCTATAGATTAAGAGACACTAACTACTTACTTTAAGTTGTCTACTTGTGCCAACTCGGCGAACCTCGAGGGCGGCTAAAAGCTACCTCAATTCCTCCCCCAAAGCCGCGTGCTCACACAACTCCGCAAAGCTCGCGGCTCCCCTAAGCGGTGCCGTAGCTGCTAGCCCGGCATTTCGCCACACCTCCGATTTGCTACATACAACTATTACAGTCATCTGCTAGTAGAGAACCCTCAGAACTTTGATATACTTTTCAGGACATCCAATTTTGGTCAGTGCTTGCCATAAGTCTTCAAAAGTTATAAGATCCAAGGCTTGAGTAAGGTTAATGAAGGCCATATGCAGGTCCTGATGGTTTTCCTAACATTTTTATTGGACCCGATGCACAACGAAGATCGTGTCAATTAGCCCATGGGATGGTCTAAAACTACACTGAGATTCTAGTGGATTTCCTCAGCAAGAGGTAAAAGATGGTTCAGGAAGGTGAGGATTCTCCTTTCTGTGGAAAAGAAGGAAATGCCTTGATAGTTCCTACACACAAGGCTTTTCTCCTTTCTTTAAAAAAAAAAAAAAAAAAAGTCATGATCTTGGCACTCTTTGGGTCCCCATGGATCTCTTTGCTGTTCCAAATTCAGAGACTAAATTTATGGAGTCTCAGTACCAGTTCCTCACTACCAGTGCCTTGTAAATTTCAGTAGGTATGCCATCTGGTCCACTAGCCTTGTTGTTCTTGGTTTCCTTGATGGCATTCCAGACTTATTCTAGGATAGGAGGGTTGGCAAGGGATCCTCTTTCAGGGTGTTGAGAATGGACTCAATGGTTGCATCCACCACTGTTGACTTACAGTTCAGGAGTGCCTCAAAGGTCTCTTTCAATCTAGCTTGGATAGATTTGAGGATCATCAAGCCATCCTGAAGTTGCAAGAAAATAGGACTTTGGGAAGTTAGGCAGTAGACAGCTTTTGTCCCCTGGAAAAATCTATGCATGTCGTGTCTGTCAGCACAGAATTGGATTTTCTTGGCTTTATCTTGCCACCGCTGATTTTTGATTTCCTGGAGTCTCCTTTGAGCTTTGGCTTTGAGCAGCCGATACATCTCCTCCTCTTGCTGAGATGAGATGATATCTTGCCAGAATGAGCCCTTCTCTTCCAGTCAAGTAGGGCTTAGATCTCAGCATCACTCTTATTGAACCAGTCTTGGTGTCGATGGGTGATATAGCCAATGGATTCAGCACAGGCCATATGGACAACTGTTTTTAAAGCCCTTCCAGAGTTCCTTAATGTTGTTTTCATTTGTGGATAAAGCAGAGAGCTTTTAATGGAGATACTATTGGTGATCCTTGTAGACCTTTGGGTCTTGAAGACATTTGGCACTGGGAAGCCTTTGTATTGCTTTTGACTGTTTTCAGTGTTTCTAAGCAGTGTTTGTATTGCTAATGAATTTGACAGGATGATGCCAAGGGAAGCTTAGGAAATTCTGGCACCTGACTGTTCATCTCAGTTTATGTAAAAACTCACCCCTTTTTACATGGCCTATATGATATGACAACATCCAGATATAGCACAGTTACTATAGGGACAGGAATGATCTCAGAACAATAATCAGAGGGAGCTGAAATAGCACCAATGGCAAGAAAAGGAATGCTTCCAAAAGCTAATTTGTCCCAATTCATCAGATAAGAACCTACCACTTAAAATTCTGTAAGGACCCGCTTTTTTTTTTTTTTTCTTTTTTGCAACTCACCTTTCACTTTAAAGTAGCTTTTGAGCTTTAACTGGCAAAAGTAGTGTTTTACTAGCTTCATCCCTTTCTGTAGAGTGGGCAGGTAGAAGGAGAAAACACTGATAAACCAGAAAGGTACCACAGTGGGCTAGGACCCCTAAACGATGATAGAATCATAGAAGACAGGGTTGGAAGGGATGTCAAAGAGGTCATTTAGTCTAAACCCCTGCTCAAGATAGGGTGATCCTAGCCTAAACAATCCCAGACAAGTGTGTGTGTGTACTGTATTCTCAAAAACTTAGTGATAGAGATTCCACCACATGTTCAGGTAAAAAAAAAAAAAAAAAAGTAGGATTGTCATCTTTCAGAATGTACCAGTGTTGTTAGGTAAGCAGGGAAAGATTGTCTGGAGCAGTTTACCACATTTACTCGAATACAAGACAGTCCTGGATGTAAGATTACCCCATAATAATTAGATTTTATACGTAGAAAATTTATGAAATCTTCCATGTATGGAATCTAATTATTGGAAGATCATCTTATATTTATCCGCCTCTCACAGGTGGTGAGGTGAGAGGTAATGAAGGAGCGGGACTGGGGCAGGTGGTGGGGGACAGACAGTGGGGAAGGCAGTGGAGGACATGTGGTAGGGCAGGTGGGGTAAAGAGCGGGGAAAAAAAGAAGGCAGCACACCACAATAAAGTAGAGAACCCTGTGGACCACTTCAGGCACCCACCCACAGTCTCAAACACACACAGAGGGTTGTTAAGCCTCTATATCCTACCATCTCCCTATTAGATTCAACGAAAGAGTTAAATCCCTCTGGAAATTGGCCTACTGCCCAGCCCCAACCAATGGTGCAAAATACCAAGCAAAACCCCACACCAATGTAAGGTGTATTAAGACAAGAACCAACAAAACCAAACAACAGTATACAGACACAGAATACAGTACTAATAACAGTTAAACTATAGAACAGCTAAGGAACCCAATGCCAGTCTGCAGACTGTCACCCTAGACGGCAGACTATCACTCTAGAGAACTGACAGGCAGGGAAGGCCCGCTTTGCAGCCTCACACCCCTAAGGATTTCCATGCTGTTCCCTCACACGCAGATGGGTACTAAGCACTTCAGAAAAGGGGTAGGTGGTACTTTACCCGATGAACGCAACGCGCAGAAGCAGTTGAGTGGCTGACAAGAGCTCAGGCAATCAGAACCCTCATGCTGTTGCTCCTGAACACTGTCCCACACACCATTCTCACTTGCTCCACAAACAGAAGGACTCAAATAATCAGTTGCACACGCACACACACCAGGAAAAAGACGGGGAGAGAGCAAGACAGAGCAGGTCTCAGTGAGCTCTAATGCTGCCGATGATGACCCCCAAAAGCTGCCCCGGCCCCTACGCTGGACAGGCTTTATAACGTTTAAACCATGCCACCTGTCAGTCACGTGCAGATCCAATCATTACTCTCTCAATCAATGCCAATCAAAGTCTATCACAGCTAGGACCATACAAATCAACCTATCCCAATAACCCATAATAACTCACTAAAATAATGGTCCTAACTGCCACGGTTCCCCTGGTTACCAAACAAACAACTAGGTACTAGTCAAACAACTCACTGCACATGCTTAGCTTTCAAAAGTGGGTCATGACATCATTACAGTTAGGAGTTCAAATGTTCTAGAATACTCCAACCTCTAGTCATCCTACGCATGCATAACAATGCCAGGACTCCACTGTTTGCAGGGGGCAGTAATGGGACAAGCAGTGGAGGTCAGGTGCTAGGGGGCAGGCAGCATGTAGGCAGTGAGGCAGGCAGTGACAGAGGCAGGAAGCGAGAGAGGTAGTCAGTTTTCCCCCTCCTGCCTGCCCTCCCCTTACCTTCTCATTGGGCCTGGTTGCTCCCTCCTCTGGTTAACCTGATTCTCCCTTTCCTTGTTTCCCCAATCTCCCCTCTCCATGCCCCTTCTGCCACCTACAGCCTCAGGTCTTTGTCTTCTTCATCCCATCTCCCCGCCCCCACCTACCCCTCAACCCCTGCCCACTTTACCTTTGCTTCGCACTGGCAGGCTCTGTTCCTCCTGCAGCCCAGTGCATGAAGCATGGCTTCCACCATAGCAGTAGCATGGAGTGCATTGCTGTTCCAATCTGGCCTAATAGCAGCTGAGCCAGCTTCCCACTACTGCCTTTCCTCCACCCCCCTGGTTCCCCTTTGCCTTGTGCTCAGTTACGAGGGGCTTTCCCCACCCCCCTTGTTAGAAGTGGGGGAGAAAACCTCATCTTCTAACCAAGTTGTGAGGGAGTGGGGCCTAGGAGCGGTCGTGAACTCCCTAGCGCCCCCTACCGTCACTCACAGTGGACTCAGCACCCTCAGAATCTCGCCCACCACAACTTTGATCTTGAATGGTTAAATGGGAGGCTGCCTTTATTCCCCTAGTGAACGGTATGTGTGTTCTTGCCCCTACTCCAGATGGGGGGCCTCTGTGCGCCCCTCCCTTAAGGGGTATGCATGCCTCCAAACATCCCCTTTAGCACGCCCCAAGCCTTGCAGTTGTTCCATGGGACGTTGCACAGTCCCCTGCCCCTCGGGTGCTCCCCCCCTGGGCCCGGCACACAGCCACCGCCCTGCTACCTGCGCCCCCTGGGCCCAGCACACTCTTGGGCTACCACTTAGGCCCCAGAGTGGGGCAGTGGGCTATTGCCCACCTCTGGGCTTCCCTGTCTCTCTCAGGGCCTCTCCCGCGCTTCTAGCGCCTCTCGGGGTCTCTGCCATGCTCTCCGCAGCCGTTGCCCCCCTTCTGGGCCTACACCACGGTCTTCGCCCGCATCCTCCGCCCCTCCGGGGGCTTGCCCTCTCTGGGGCCTATACCATGCTCCTTGCGCTTGGGGCTCAGGTGGCCGCAGCCGTGCCTGGCCCCTTGACCTTTTCTTGGGTCGTTTGCCCCCCCGGGCAAGCTGCCGCCCTCATGGGCTGGGGTCCAAACCCCATACACCGCACCACTCCGGTGCAACCAGTAGTGCCCCACTGGCACTGTGCCCCTGTGGGGCACCGGGAACCCCCAAGCTGCTGGGGAGCTCCCATGAGGCCTCCTCACACCCCTACAGCCTCACCCGGTCCTCCGGTGTAACTATAACCCAAAACGCCAGCCACCTGGCTTCAACATAAAACACAGAGCCTCCTGCTCATAACGTAAACACTGAGCCCCCACCCAGGGCCTCCAACCATACCTCTCATCAAGGTGCTCTCATCCCCAGCATCATCACAGCCCGTCAGCACCACAATGCTGCTCTTGCAGCTGCCAGAAGGGAACTGCTAATCAGGCTCCGGCCTGGGCTGTTTATAAAGGCCCAGCCCTGCCCCCTTCTGGCCACCTGACTGGCTGGTTGCCATAGCAACCCCCAGCTGCACTGCCCTGTTGATTGGCAGCTCGGTTCCTTTTACTTCCATGGCACAGGACACCTTGGTGCTCCTGTGACACAAGTATATACATTATTAAGTTACAAATATAAAATCAAAATATTAAACAACAGTCTAGTAAGACACAAAGAACTTAGATTCAGAATCAGATCCTGTCTCCCTACGTGTGCTTCTGAAAGTCATCTTAATGCATTGTGAAAATTACCTTGACTGAAGCACTGAGGTGTTAAAAGAAAAAAAAAGGTTTAATAATAAAAAATGATGATTAAATGTATAAATGTGGGCAATCTCTCTGGAAGTATTAAAATGCATAATATATGATGGCAGGTGTACTACCCACAATTATGTGGTAAAAAGAAGAAATTAAACATTCCTAATTAGCTATTGCAATTATTTCTTCCCTTGTTAATGAATAATTTATTCTAGCCAAAAGGCAAGCAACTAACTGAAGGAACTGTATAAACAACTGCATACACAATGTAGTATATACTTTTTTAAAAAAAGAAAAGCATCCAGCAGTACAGAAAGTTTAAAGGTTTAGATGGAGGATTTTCTTTTTTGGAACATCGAAACCAGGCAATATAAGAAGATATTGTTACAAAACAGTCTTTCCCTTTTGGCCCAAGGTTTTGCTTGTCTTTCTAATGTTTATTTTCCCCATCTCATCCATTTGCATGAAACGGAGACTTTGGCAAGTAATGTTTCTCTCAGAAACTGAAGGAAAATGGTCTTAGAAATAAAATGCACGTAATACCTCAAGTATTGAAAATAATGCAATTGTTTCTGTTCAGCATTATGAATAGGGGGTAACTTCTAATAGCCTGTGCATTTTTTTTAAAGCACCTTCTTTCTGGTCTCTAACTCTTTGGTATTTCTGTTTAGTATTTTTGTATTTTAAATGGCTTAATTTGGAGAAACTGTGGCCAAGTGGATCATTATACTCATAATATTATTTTAATTTGCATTAGCAGAGTCTATTTGGGAAAGAATTTCCATTAACTAGTATAAATTAAAGATATGTCTATATGAACATCCAGAGGACGGGGAAATGACCTAGCATTTCTGTTCAGCTCTCCCTGAAAACAGGAAAATATACAGGAAAAATTGTTTTGGAGCATGCAACCATACAGCAGGGGAGCATGACAATAAATGTCTCTTAGCCATTTTATCGGGAAAATTGTATTTAATCTGTATAAGACTGATATAAAGTCAAATAAATGTATTTTTGTTAAGCCAAGCTTGAATTCTGATGCCTACTGCTTGGCAATAATTTGAACCTGTTATTAATTAACACTTGAAAAATGGGCTTTGATTTTCCTCAAACTGTCTGAAGGGCACAGGATTTACTCCCATTGACTCCAGGTCCTTTACAAAATGGAAAAAAACCCATCTGTCTGAAATGGAGTGTAAAAGAAAAATACACTCCTCTGGGTTTTACTTGCCTTTAGAATTTCCTGTGCAGCCTTCCTTTTGCATAGCTACAAAGCAGGAGTAACTCTTCTGGAACTAAAGGTAACAACTGGTCCTTCAAGGTATTTTTACTGTAGGAACAGGAAGACAAATGTAGACTCCCCACAGTTAACATTGGCCAAAATAGGCATAAAATAGATCCATTAAATCCAAGATCACCCTTGTCTAGTTTGTAACATAAAATATTTATATGAATGCCTAAGAACGTTTTCCCACCCCATTCTAGAACCTCTGTGAAAGCCTAAATATCAAAGTTTTAAGAAGACCTTAATATCAAGGTCATCCTTAATTTAAAGGCTACATACAGTTGTAGAGATTGTGGGACTTTTAGGATATTAATAAACCAGTGGCTGATCACTAGCCTGCATGGGTTTGGACAACTCTGAAACAGCCTGAAACAAACTGACTTTTGGGTACAAAAAATGGCAGTGGTGTTCATGAGGCTATGGCTCTATTAGGAATATTAAAGACTGCTTGTGCAACTAGCTCCTTCTCCTCGCTCACCCCACCACCTCCTTTCTTTCCCAGGGCTTGCTGTCAGGATCTCAATCATAGCTGCCTGTTCTCCTACTTCCAATACCTTTCCCATACCCAGAAGTTCCCTTCTGCAAGCCAGTTCTAGTTCCCCTCCTCCAGTGTTAACTTCTTGTCCCCTGTTTTTGTGTTCAGCCAACAGGTAATGTGGATTGCCCTGTCCTCCCAGCTCTGGAACTGGGTCTGTCTCCCTTCCTGGGTTTCTAATCCAACTGCAGTTTCCACCACCTTCTCCCCATTTTGAAAGCGGGGAGGGGGAATAGAGCTTTTCAAAGGAGTGTTTCACATGGGCAAAACTAACTGTTAGCCTCATTCTTGGAAGTAGTTGGCCCATTTTGACTAAAGTTTTCCATAAATATTCAAGCTGAGATTGATGCCCAGCATGGAAAATTTCAACCCAAATAGTTAAAGCAACTGAAAAGAGTATTTTAATGGGAAGTGCTGGGCAACTTAGTAATAGGTGGCACTACTCACTCTGTCTATAATATTATTTTATTAACGTATTGGCCTGCAGGGCTGCCAAACCTACACTTTATAGGATCATTACACTGCTTTAGGAGAGTTTTGACATAGTGCGAGCAAAATACTAAAAAAAGTAACTTATGTTTATTAGCTTTCTGATTCTCCAGGACAAAGACTAAATTTATAATTTTTAAGAATCAGATACTTATTACTGGAAAGTTGGAATCTTGGACCAAGAAAAAAAAAATGTTGCTACTACCCAAAATGATTCTGACCCAAGATTTCCACTGGAAGCTACATAAACATTTTTTTTTTTTAATTTCAGCAATATGGAATTATGACATGAAACATTTTCTCTCTTTAGGTTATATTTGCTTAGCCTACTACAGATTAGACGGTCAAAAGGGAACAATTACTTTTACACGTGTTATTACTCGCTCATTTCTTTTCCACATCAGGAAAAATGTTAACCTAGGTTTTGAACTAATGAAAGGCTCTTTAAGAATTTCTTGTTAATGTATTTATACCCTGGATGTATTTCAAATACTTTCCCAGTTAGTGGCTTTATTTTAAGATCAAAGACATGATGTGGTGGAAGGCAAACTATATATAGACAGCTGTACAATGCTATCCCTTCTGTCACCTGCAATAATTTCTGTAGTAAATTCTGAATTATAAATCAAAAACATGCTGTTGGTGAAATGCCTACTCATGTACCCAGCTCTAATGAGGCAAAAGGAGTTAAACTTTGGGAATATTTTAGATCTCTCCACTCTTAGTCATAAAGTTAATTGATTAGCTTAAATAATTGACCATATTCATCAGTTACCAATATATTGCTTTATTTCTTGGTAGTAAATTAAGGCTTTATAGTGAGAGTCATACAGTATAGGCCAATTTAAACATTAGGACCTTTAAAAACCACGCCGCGCTATTCATTCAATTTAGCATAGCCAGAAAAGTAGCAACCTTTTTTATAAACAGTTAAACATCACAAGACCTTTCATTTCAGGAGTGCAAGTGGCTCAATCAAATTCCCACCATTCTCAAGAATGCATTCAGCATTTAACTCTCCCTTGGGTCAGCTCTGTATTAAGGATAATGAAGAGTATAAATGGCTAGGATGAATGACACTGGATGAATGAAATGGCTGGATGACACTGGATGAATGAAATGGCTAGGATGAATGTATGCCTGAGAGATCAATTGTATTAAAAAGAATGGAAAAGAAAACTATCCTGATGGCAGCTGGCAAAGAATGGTACCAGTCACAACCATATGTTGATTTGGGGTGATGAGGAACTGAAAGACATTTTCCACATGATCATTTGAACCCCTGGCCCTTATCAGGTTTGTACAGTGTTATTTAGAATTACCAAGTTTGGTCATGAGATAAATATTCCATGTGGAAAGAAACACACAATTAACCACAGGCAAAGGAATATGCATGAGGGAAAGGGTTTTTTCTTCCTAATGGGGACACAATTCACCTCACAAGAGGGAACTTTCTGCAAACATCTGTTGCCCCCCAAATCATGTGCTACCAACATTTCCTTAGTGATTATGTATTTTCTTAACACATGGATTTTCACTTCATATCAGTGACATTATTAATGTTGTCTGGAGATGATGAGGCTACTGTTTTTATGAAAACCAGACAGGATGTTTCTTTCCCACATCTCTCTACCAGAAACATTTATAGTGCTTGGGGCCTAACATCCGAACCTGGTTGTCAATCTTATGCGGGGGGGGGTCTGCCTGCCTGAAAATATCATCACTCCTAACGTGTCTGGCATTCAGATCTGACATGACTTGCCAGAATCTGAGAGGGGAAAGCAGTTGCCAGATGATTATGATATGATGAAATGATCACATGCTCAGGGGGAAAAAAAGGA
This sequence comes from Crocodylus porosus, assembly GCF_001723895.1. NCBI lineage: Eukaryota > Metazoa > Chordata > Crocodylia > Crocodylidae > Crocodylus > Crocodylus porosus. Next base: position 129,109,079 of record NW_017728886.1, on the reverse strand, counting down.
CAATGAGTAGGGGGAAAGCTTTAAAACTGATGGTATTAGCAAGAGAGAGGCTATATCAGGAATGCCTGTTGGAGCAAACAGGTTCCAGGCATACAAGGCAATGCTGATATTTTTAGTCCTTGATGTATGATAGAATTTCTTAGATTGAGGGAACACACAGACATGATTTCCCTGAATCCAGTTCTAATACAGATAACATCCCCAATCCCTTTTTCCCAAGGATGTGGTCTGATAGCTGGTTTATGACTTCCAAGTCTTGAAATCTACAATCCAGTAAACTGGAAGGCTGTGGAAAGTATGAAACTTTCTGTGTATAAATACACATACTGAACAGTAAAGTATATATTTCAACACACAGGCAGATAATGGTTCCACCCATCCTAAAATGAATCTCAGTTGTGCCATTCCCTGGCAAGTGAATGGTGAAGTGAATAAACTGTTGGCACTGGTACAGTACAGCTATACTGCGACTCTTATAGGTTTGCTTTGGTATGAACTATTCTGTAACACTTACTAATTCCCGGTATGATGTAGTACTACCTTCATTCACCATGGCAATAACGTAGGTAGGATCTCTCAGGCCAAACTGCAGCTAAGCAGAAATTACTGATATTTTCACTCCCTGGCTTAGAAAGGGATACTGGCTGCTTCCAACATCCCTTAAAAATTTCCTTTTGCTCCAGTCCTAATGCTTATTGCACCCAAAGGGCTCCAGTAGATATAGTAGCAAAGGGTGATTTCAGACAAACACAAGAAGCCCACGTTAAGTCAGTGGTGCTGACAGTAGTGTATTCACGATCCTCAAACATGGTGTCAAAGAGATTTGAGGTATGCTTTTCAAATGTGCTCAGACATAAACAGAAGCAGAGTTATGCCAACCCAAACTACATTTAAAAATCCTATCTTGTATTTCCACAGGGCTTGCTGGAATGTGGGCAAAAATTGTCAAGATGATGATGGTTAAAGATAAGGTTAAGTCATATTCAGCCATGTGGAAGAATTTTGTGGGGCAGGTCTATAGACAAATAATGGCTGTGTAGCATCACCTACACAGCTGGAATTCATATTTTAATGATGCTTAGGTTGCATCTATTTCTCTGGAAGGACTAGGACTGCTCATGAATGTCATGGGAATAGCACTGCAATGCTGAGACCTCACTGCTTTTAGGTTAAGGAAGCTTCTCCAAAGGGACTGGATCCAATTAGGAAAAAAGTGATGGTATAGCCGTGCCCCCCACCCCCAAAAATTATGTATATATCTATATTTTTAAACCCTCTCTAACAACATACAAGAAAGTTGACTCCCATGAGCCATTTGAGAGAAGGTAGTTACTGTATGTGGCCATGTATGTTTATACATCAATGTTTTTAATATTTTGTGGTCATCAGCAGGAGCTGACGGTCCTGTTAGAAAAAAGCAGGGTTGGTGTGCTCTATAATACAACGCTTGCAATGGCGTTTAACAAACCGCAGGGCATCCACAGAGACATCACAGTCCTGCACATTCAGCATCTGCAGGTCAAAGCAGTTGGCAGCAACAATCTGCAAGCCCTGGCCTGTGATGCTTTCACAAGACTTCAGGCTCAGGCGCTTCAGGTTGAAGCAGTTTAGGGCCAGGAACTCCAGGCCAGCGTCTGAGACCAAAGGACACTTGCCGATATCTAGTGACTTGAGTTTTGTGCAATTTTTGGCAAGGTATTCCACACCATGGTCCGTGATGCCCTCGCAGCCCCGCGCATTGAGGTAGCGCAGCTTGCTGCAGTACTTGGCAATATAACGGATGCCCACGTCCGTGATTCGGCCACAGTGGGCAATGCTGAGGTACCGCAGGCGTGACTCCAGCTTGGCAATCTCCCGCATGCCAAAGTCACTGACAAAGCGACAGTCGCTCACACTCAGCTCCTTGACAGACGTGCAGTAGATCATAAGGTAGCGGAGGCCTTCATCGGTGATGCGGACACAGCGGCGCAAATACAGATGCGTCAGCTGTGTGCAGTGGGCAGCAATGGTGTGCAGTCCTTCGTCCTCCAGGACAAAGCAGTCTGTCATGTCCAAGTAGCGGATGGAGATCTGTTTACCATGTAACGGAGACAGCTTGATCGAAGCTTCACGAGTAAGACTAATGCATGTCACCTTGGAGCAGCCTAAACATGAACAGAGAAAAGGTACAATGTTAGTAAGTTGCAGAACAACTCTCAGCAAGGTAAATGGCAGTTGGCATGTAAGTGGGCACACTGGATGGCATAATGCAGGCCCTGTCAGTTCTGCCAGAACCCAGAGAGCACCCTGATGAAACATTAGCCATCACCAGAACCACGTGTCCTGGTTTTGTCTGTGTCCTAACGTATGATGGTCTTTTAGAAAGTAATGGTCATTTCAAAATAAAAGAACTGTGTGTGCAAGGATCATTTACTGGACAACACTGCTTCTCTACAATATAGTTGTAAATAACAGATGTGTTCAACAATGCCACCAATGTTTTCTGATGCTTTATAGTTTCCCACTCATTGGACACAAAATGGCTTTATTTTGAAACTGCTGTTACTTTCTGAAACACCCTCATAAATTTGATGATTGTTCGAAATATCTTTACTTAGTGGCAATAGGAGAAGAGGGAGCCGACAGGCATCAGACCTGTAGTAACATCATCATTGATTTACTTTTAATTTGTGAACCAGTATCAGTGGCCATTTTTCTGTCAACACTTCAGGAAATTAAAGGAAAGCTACCACACCCAGGCAAGCAAATGTTTTGGGAATGGAACCAAACTAACCATGCTACTGATTGGGACTTGTGCCAGTAGCAGAATGGCAACCATCTAGAAACTGAATTACAATCCTGAATAGCATGGCATTTTATATTCAAGTAATCTGAATAAACCAGGGCCAGCATGGCGATGTTTGAAGGAATAGAAAATCCAGCAAATAACACGAAGTGCTAATTCCTCCCCTCCACTCTCCACTGTAACGCTCTCTTCAATTGCATTGTATGCAGAAAATACTTTTTCTTTTCTACTTTCCTTTGGCAGAACAATGCAGTGCAGCCAATGGACCAAACTTGAAGTGATGCCAGAAATGCACCCCAGGGAGCAAATTCTACCTAACCCTGGTAAGTGCAGTTCTCTTATTACCTCTGCCCCATTTTAGGGGTTAAGGGAAGCTGTAGAAGTAGCAAGTTCCTTGAGAGGAGGTAGGGATAGAAGTAGAATGCATCCTGTATCACATGTATCTCATTAATTTTGTAGTGACAGACCTGGCCTGTTTAAGAGCAAGGAATACCTCATTCTACAGTCCCTGGGTGAGATGAATTGGAAAACATCCATGTTATTATGATATATAGTTAGAATCAGAGAATCATAAAGGAGTAAGGCTGGAAGAGACCCCCATAAGTCATATAGTTCAACCCCTTGTCTAAGGCAAGATTTTTGTTATCCAAACTATCCTATACAAATCCATTGTTTAACCTCTTAGCAAAAATACAGTCAATCTTGACACAACACAAGACATAACATCCTAACCGCCACAGAGGGACCACGGTGGCCAACATCCTGATCCTGTAAAAGCTTGTTGTTATATGCTCAAGAGATCTCAGGAAGAGGGCCATCCCCCACCACTACAGAAGATACATTTCTGTATTTTCTTTATGGCGGGTTACCTGCTTGGACTTAAATCAAAAGGATTGTTAAAGGAATCAGCTAGGATGGGAAACATAACAACAAAGATAAGAGATGTTGATGAAACAACTGGTAGGCCATCTATACACAAAGGCTCCAGAGTGGTAGAAGGGGGCAGAGGGTGGTGATTTAATTAAAGCACCTGCAGTGTCACATGTATTCAGTGTTCCGTGCCTCAAAATGGCCCTCAGGGCACTTTAATATGTATAGGGTGTGTTACATGTATAGGTGCCTGTAATGTCCCCTGTTCACTTAGTTTCATTCAGGCTAGAAAAGGTGTAATCCCCCTTGAGGCCTAGGGCCAGATTGTAAATTCTAGCCTCTTCTTAGCTTGAGGGAATTCAAATCTATATCTCTCACCACACAAGGCTGCCCTAACTACCAAGCTATTACTTCGTTACTCAGCCACTGAAGATGACTCACAATACCAAGGAGAAGTCAGATCACTTTGGAATCCAATCATTAGTATAGCCATTTGAGAAAAAGAGGAGACCTGGGTTCTTGCCTCTATTCCAAGGACTACTTATGAAATATAAAAATGTATAAAGGAGGAAGTAGAAGGGGCTTGAAGGAGGAAAAATGAAGAAGGAAGAAAGCAGGACACTTCTCTAGCAGCTCTACTTACTGAGCTAGAGATAGTCATACTCACATGCTCTCCCCTCTCTTTCCTAATGGGTCCTGATTTTTTTTCTGAACAGTGACCCAAAATCAACAGAAAAGATGAAAAATGTTTCACATCAGAAAGCCTACAGCCACAGTAGGCAGAGTGACCTCTTAGAAAGCAAGGGCTGAAGGTTTTAAACCCCTCAGGCCACAGGAAACCTAGTTCCCTAAACATTAGACCACTGGTTTTCAACTTTTTTGGATCAGTGTACCCCTGGCAGCCAGACATGGACCAGTGTATCCCTGGAGGGATGAGGCTATGACAGGGGCGAGCAATTATTTTGGGCAGAGGGCCACTTACCCAGTTTTGGCAAGCTGTGGAAGGTCGCATGGGTAGTCCCGCCCCTTGACAGGTGCCCTGGCCCAGGTCACCATCTTGGGACCAATGTCTCAGGGCCAGTACTGGTTGGGCCCAGAGCAGGGCGCAGGCTGGCAGGGGTCTGTGGAGCTGGGCTTGGCTGCACTGCACCAGCAGGGAGAGGGGGGAGCTGGCCTGGCTCCACAGAGCCCCTGCCGCCCGGAACCCCTGTACTCCTGCTGCCCTGTTCTGGGCCCCACCGGTGCTGGTCCCGGGACACCAGTTTGGGCCCCCTGCACCTGCTCACTTCCAGTGCCCCCCCAGCCCCGTGGTACAGGCAGGGGGCAGCAGGGAATGAGCTGGTGCTGAGGGCAGGGAAAAGCGGCCCTTCGCCCACCCTATGGCTAGCACTCCCTGCTGCGGCTGCTCACAGCCTGCGCGGGGCTCTCCTGAGCAGGCACAGGCAGCCTCACGTGGGCTATGAGTGGCTGCAGCACAGGGCACAGGGCGCAAGGCACAGGGTGGGTGAAGGGCCACTCTTTCCCTGCGCTCAGCTCTGGGCTCACTTGTCAGGACTGCACTGCGGCAGTGGCAGCCACTGCGACTCCCCCATTTGCTGCGCAGGGCAGTGTTTGCTGCTGCCCGCCCAGAGGTTGCACCATGGTAGGCTGAAGTGAGGCTGCCACCACTACCTCTGTGGTAGCCAGCAAGAGAGCTCTGAGTGGGTGGCAGCAGCAAACACTGCCCGGCGCGACAAGTGGGGGGGGCCGCAGCTGTTGCCGCCATGCGCAGCCCTGATGGGAGAGCTCGGAGCTGCACAGGGCCCAGGCTGGCAGCGGGGGCGGGTCACAAGCTGGTGCTGAGTGCAGGGGAAAAGCAGCCCCTCACCTGCCCCATGATTGGCACCCTGTGCTGCAGCTGCTTGCAGCCCATGCGGGGCTGCCTGTACCTACTCAGGACAGCCCCGTGTGGGCTGCGAGTGGCTGCAGCAGAGAGCGCTGGCCATGCGGCAGGGGAGGGACCATTTTTCCCTGCACTCCACACCACCTCATTCCTCACCTTCCCCCCCTTACCTGAGTTTCCCGCGCTGGGCCAGCTATGTGTTCCCAGGGCAGATGCCCCTGCTGGGGCTCCTGGCTGGATGGGCGGGGCTGGGCAGGCTCTACTGTTGCAGGAGCCTGTCGAGGATTCCTCTGGGTCCTACTCCCTCTGGTTCCCATCATTTTTGGCAGAAACCAAGGACAGATAAATTTTAATTTTCAAAATTTTTTTAGGGGCCCCGTGGGCCAGATAGAATGGCCTCATGGGCTGGATCTGGCCCATGGGATGTATTTTGCCCACCCCTGGGCTATGACATAGCCTCTTTAGTGTTGCCAACTTTGTGAATTTGTCACTAGATTCAGTGACTTTGGAGATTCCTAGTGAGAAAAACCCAACCAATTAAGGCCTCTGTACCAGCTTATTATATCCAATATTTGAAAAACAAGAAGGAAGGCAGATACCACTAAGAAGTCCTGTCTCAGAGGGGTTGAACCATAAGGTTGCTCCCAGAGAGGGGGAGGCTCTTTGAGTTCACCAAAAGGATGAGTTCAAGAGTGATTAAAAGTAAAATCTTCCCTGAAACTGTAGCACTGGCCAAAGAAGAATGCTGAACAAGGCCAAAGAAGAATGCTGAACCTATAACAAATTTGTGGGGATGGAGGCAAAGGGCAAATAATAAGCAGAATAAAAGAAATCAGTGAGGGTAAAAGGAGGAAGCAAGTAAAATGGAAACATCAGTGGATGCATTAGAGCTACATGAACCTAGAAACACACAACTCGGGTAGCTAAGAATTGATTCTATGATGCAAATAAGATCATGACAACTTTTGGCTGCTGAGCATCTCAGAAAAACTGTACTATCCACACATGTCTATCCAGACACGAGAGGAACCCACACAGAGTTTGAATGAAAGGTTTATAAAAAGTTTTGTTTGCATTAAAGATAAAACCTTAGGAGAAGGTCAACTGGTTTGTTCCCATAATAGGATCTTGGCTTGAAAAATCATTCTCCAACCTATTATGTTTCAATCTTAACAAGATTTGCCAGTTTGCTTGATCAATTAATTAATCATCCTACTGAAGTTTTTTATCTAAGTTTTCGATTTTCCTAAAAGAGTTGGAAAGTTAAGCTGAACTCTAACCAATGTGCAATTGGCAAGTTTTACACAGCACCTGGCAAAACCTTGCTATCTTGAGACAAACAGAACAATTCTGATTAGTCAACAACAAGCTCTGAACAATCAGGAATGCTTTTTCCCTTCCCAATATACCAGTATACATCCATGCAGAGTATGACATAGTTTGTGAGCATAAATTATACAAGCTCAGAGCTTTTGAATACAAAATGTAATGAAGATTCATTAAAGATATTAAAATAACATGATTAAAGTTTTCAAAAGGGAAGAAATACTATTTAAATTCAGCAGTGTAATAGATAAAGCAAGGGTCCAATCCTCTAACTGAGTCTGCTGAGATAGAAGCCAGGCAGAGCACCACCTTTCATGGCACTTGGCATTAAGTCACAGGTCTGTCTCTACACAGATCCACTTAATGAGGAAGGTCTAAGTACAGACCCTTTAAGTGCCTGCTTTTAGCATCAGGTCAGTGAGAATAAAGGTCTGCAGAGAAGAACATTCTGTCTGTTAATATCTGAAAAAGGAGGGACATATGAATGGCTAATGCATATCTGAAATGAAAATAAAAAGGTCAAAAGTCTCTCAGCAGTGCAGGAACTAAAGTATATTAATATGCGATCACTGTTCTGACAGGCTCAGCATTTCCTTGTTGTCTAGTTACTTTGGCTACAGCATATTGTATTTCATAGGAAGGATGTTCAAAATGGTTCCACCAGAAAGAGAATCTGTGTTGATATATGACTGATTGAATTTTCTTTTATTAAAGTGAAAAGACATTTTTCTGGGTCTGTGACAATTTTTTGACCCAAATAATAAAGATATAACCCCCACTCCCTCCCAAAAGCAGGGTTTTTTCATAGATGAAATAATGGATTTAAAATGGGAGGAGAAATGTCTAAGTGGACTGTGAAGGAACCTTGGCTAACCTGGTAGACAATAACTTGCAGTCAAGCTCAACAAACTTCTTAAGTATCTGAGACTGTCCATGGACTGTGTTGAGAGTTACAAAACACATTTTATGGAAAACACTGAGAATGAATAGAAATGCCTGTTTTTACATTAAAATATTGATACATTATCATTGTCAATCTTTCAGAACAAAGAGGTAGATGGAATGAACATATTATGAAAATTTTCAAGTGAGTTAGCTATTGGTTTCTTTTGCAAATCTAGCTTGAGTCAAATATCTAGGACCTTCCAAGACCGAGAAGCCACATCTTCACCAAGATTGTCAAAGTCTCCTGTATCTAGAACAGAACACCCACCAAATCTACACTAGTATTACTGTACTTCACATGAGGACTATGAGTTCCAGAATCCTTTCCACATTTATGCTCACACCTTTCTGCTCTAACTGCCTTTACCACTTGAATATGAGTAGTCTCATTATTTTAGGCTATATTTTTGCTAAGACTGTGCCCTCTCTCTTCTGTACAGGGGCTGGCCAGAAGCTAAGATTTCATATCTAAATGGTTTTTTATAGACCTACAAATAGCGCTATTCCTATTCTGAGTCTTTGGGGCAGAGATCACATCTTACTCTATTTGCAAAGACACCCCCCCTAACCAGAAATCAAAACACCCAAGAAAATGGAGGAAAACTATCCAGGAGGGAGAAGATGTCTGGATTATGAACAGGAATGAGGTGGTGATGACATTGCTTAAAGAGAAGACAGGAGCTCACAGTGAAGAGGAGGTAAAAATTATAGTCAGAAAAGGGAAGGATATTGTTATGAAAGCACTTTCAAAATACCCTAGGTAAAAACTAGCTTTATTATTAAACTGCAAGTGGATTCAAACACTCAGAGCTGAATTCTCCTGAACTTTGAAACATAGATAAGCTTAAGGTCTGGATTTAAAGTCATAGGGTGTTTACATCAAAGCCACTTTCAGGATGAAGTCAGTTCAGAAAAATGTGCATTTCCAACTTTACCCATATGCCCTACGGGGAGCGGGGGGGGGGGGGGGGGGGGGAGGAGGGGGAGTTTCTAATTATGACATTATATCCATGCATATTACATTAAAGGGTAACTGAAAACAAAGAAACTAAATGTACACTATTGCAAGCTATGGACAAGTAGAGCTTCATGGTTAAGTTGCCAGTTTATCAAAAACACTTTAACTTCTTTCTTGTATGAAGATGATTACTGGTTCCTTAGACAATACTGGGGGAAAAGGGAAACTGGCTTCATATTGTGCTGTCCAATTCCACTTCTCTACCTTGTTTGGGTCTTTCACGCAACAATAGAGGGAAAGAACATTTTACAAATAATAACATGCAACTGTAAGGACAGAAACTGCAGAACCCAGGCCCCAAACCCAAGCTTTAGTGCCCAAAAAGGAGTTATAAGGACTCTGTGGGCATTTATACACCTGCTAGGAGTGTGTGCGTGTGTAGGGGGGGAGAGGTAGGGGGGAAAAGAGTGCTTTAATTAGAGCGATTCCGAAAGCCACTCTAATTTAACCACCTGTAGTGTCTTGTGTATCAGGGCCCCTGCAATTCAATATTTTGATGCATGAGATGCAGAGGCTGCTGGACGCATGCTAATTAGCATGCTTCAGCAGATCTGGTTAATCGAGTCTGTTCCAACACACTGTAATTACAGGGCATCAGAGCAGTCTCCCCACATGTCTATAGGCACCCCCTATTCTGCCCTTGCACATAGAGGAGATGGACACCTAATGTTCTTAGGCTGTTTTGTGTCTTTTTAAGACTTAGCAGTTACCTGGGAATTATGATTGGAAACTCCCAAAATTCCAGTGGGAGTCAATATTAGAGCTAGAAATTCTAGTATTTTAATCTCTGCTCTCAGTTTACTAAATCAAGAGACATGTGATCTTAGCATAGGACTGCACATACAATTCATTCTACCACTGGGAGAATGGAAAGGTGTTGGACCAGGACTCCTCATAGAACTTTTTGGCAGTGTAGATAACTGGACAAACCTTCAGCTTCTAAAATCTTCACCCATAAATCTTCCTTCGCTAGGTTGTATGATATGTGGTGTATCTGCCAAAAGGAGTGAGGATGTGGACAGACAAAACAATTATACCTGTTTTTTGTCTGTCCACATCCTCACTCCTTTTGGTAGATACACCACATCTCACTGAACTGACGTAAGTTTTTTCTCTGTCTCTTTTCATATGGAAGGAAGTGCAGCCATACCTCTCTAACTTTAAATGTTTTATTCAAATTGAAAAGTTGAGGAGTTTAGGGTTACTTACGTGGGGCTGGGAACAAATGGACCAAACAATTAGATCAGTTCAGTTGACACATGCATTTGGATGGCAATCCTTTTCCCTTCTTTTCTAATTGGTGTAACATTAGCTCTGCTCAAAGCTGGAGTTTTCAATGAAATTGAACTAACAGAATAAAACTCATTGGCTGGTTAAAGGACTCTTGTAGCTAGCTTTCCGAGGAGAAGCAAGGATGCTTGCATGATCTGATCAGGCTTTCTACAAGGTCAGTATTTCTAACTCATGATTTTAATAAAGTGCCACAAAATCGTGGATCCCACAGACTTCAGGCTCATGCTGGTTCTTCTCATCTATGTCAAAAGTTTGACATGTATGGAAATCACATCAAATGGATTATTACTGGAATCCTTTGAGCTTTCAAGCAACCTGATATCATTCTTTTGTCATCTGTGAGAATAACCAAAGCCACAAGTAGCAGGGGTTTTAAAATTCTTGCAATGTGTCAAATTAATGTAAACCTTTACATGTATTGTATGGGTGCTTTCATTTTTTTGATGCACCTTTAACAATAAGCAAATGATGCAATTAAAAATGAACATGCAGTAATAGAATGCCCCCTCCTGATGTGATCTTTAGAGACTGTTAAGATAAAAATCAAGATTTGTTAATGATGTGTATCTTTATTTAACTTGTACAGTTTCATAGTTTCTAGGGTTGGAAGGGACCTGAGTAAATCATCGAGTCCAACCCCCTGCCATAGCAGGAAAGAGTACTGGGGTCAAACGACCCCAGCAAGGTGTACATCTAGCCTCCTCTTAAAGACCCCCAGGGTAGGAGCCAGCACCGCCTCCTGAAGTACTTAAGTCTGGCTAGAAATTGGAGCTAAAAATACTCTTACCCATGTTACTAGAAATAATTATTAAAACTCTTCCTAGACTTATTTTTAGGGAAACCCATGAATTTGTCTTTTGCATCAGTGTTATTCTATGGAGGACAAAGAAGTTATTTCACCTTCAGACTGAAGAAACTAAAGAGGGAGAGAACAGACCAGATTATATCAGTCTTCTCTCCAGTTCTTACACTAATGTAGAGTGAGACTCTTTTTGATTCTTTGACAATCTCACCTCTTCGGAGGTCAGAGAATGTAAACGTAGCTCTTGGTATTCAGAGCACGCCATCTATTTTAATACTGAGTGAAAGTGTACCCCTCACACCTGAAAAGACTCAAGTTTTCTTTTCTTTCTGCTTTAATTTTCATTTACCTCTGACTAGTTTTGTACTAACTGTGTAAGAAGTTACTATTAAAAAATAAACATGACACTAGGTTGTATTGAACCAATTTTAAAATCTTGTTCATTTTTCAACACATACAATGTGCAGGCCAAATCCTGAAGTCAAGACTTGACTAAAAGGTCCTTCAAACCTGATTGCCAACTCACTGAGGTGACTTCACTGGCTTTAATTAAGTTAAAGATTTTTATGTGCAAGCCAGTTAAAATTCAATTGAAACCAATTTTCTTGTTTCTGCACTGAATGAGGATTGGAAGCCTTTAAATTTCCACTGAAGTTAGTCCAAGCTGAAATACTCAGGACTTAATGGATTCATGTCCCACATAAGAACCTGTTTTTACGTCTTACAGATGACTCAGTGTGGATAATGAAATAACACTTTTTTCATTTCTGTTTCTGGTTGCTTGTATTTTCTGGTTGACATGCAGTAGAATAGTAAGCTTAGGACTTCAGCACAGCAGGGTATTGTTGAAATCAAAGAAAAAAAAAACCAAGCAGCACTTCACATTTCTAGTTACAGTTTTGCAGGGGCCCTTATGCAAACTTTTCCATTAAGTGCACTTGGTAGAGACAGACTGTCAAGGGCCCTTTTCATTAACCTGGTAGAAACAAGGGAAACCCCAGCATTTATTTAGACTGAACAGAACATTTTCAGTTGGACTTGGCCGTAAGGTGTTACAAGTGATAAGTGCTGGCTAATGGAGTATTACAAGAGAATAAATAGAGTGGAAATATATTCCAAATGTTACATGATATTTAATCACAGGTAAATCCTAGCCTGCAGCTTTTTCCCTCCTCCACATCAATATTTTAGATTCTTCTCTTCAGGCATCTTTGCAGTGAAATGTATACGTTTAATACTTTGCACTTCTTAAAATGAACTCTCCTGTAAACATTCTTCCCCCAACTGAAAGAGACAATAAGAAACCAGCTGCTTACGTCTTATTCAATCTTTTGTGCCAAAACTGATTTTGTGTTTAATTTTTGCCACTGCTGAGTTTTTAGAGGAAGTTAAAACGATGAGGCAGAGGTACAGACTGGGGAGACTTTTAATGTCTCATGTGGCTTGTGTATGACCTATGCAGCATTTATACATATACCAGGGCATAAATCTATAGATTTAGCATGGGAGAAGACATTTCAAAAGATAGGAAAACATCATTTAACTGATAAACATCCTGTTACTGATGGAGAGTTTGGAGTTCCTTAAGTACAAAGATGCCCACTACACCCTATGCAGTGATACATTTAGGAGTGAGAAAGTGCCTTGGAAGATTAGTGCCTAGGAAGATAAGGGGAAAAGAGAAGCTCTTTGCTTCTGGGCAGTTACCTGGGCCAAGTTATGTGCTGCAGCTCTCTGCATTCTCTCTGTCACATCCACATATACACAGGCTGGAATCCCTCAACCCAGGTTACATTATTTTTTCTTTAGTTATGTTGTTACCTGACACATCCAGGTGCTCCAGGTTTGGACACAGTGACACCACATCAAAGACTGCTTCGTTGGAGATGTTGTAACAGCCTGACACCTCTAACCTCCTCAGTTCTGGACAGCATTGAGCTATGGTATAGAGTCCCCTGTCTGTGAGCCGCCTGCAGCCACTAACAATTACTGTTTCCAACATGAGACATACATTTGGTGTGTCCTGACAAAGCCTCCGGGTTAGCACTTTAAGAGCCCTATCTACGTTGATTGTCTCGCCTGTCAGGCGAATAGTCCTCCAAAGCCGTGGATCCCAAGCCAGGTTATACCAGCGGCGACACACCCGGGCACAGCGGCACAACTGATTGGTTGGCAGGAAAGAGAAAATGTGGATCATGGAGTGGTCTGGGAGCCGATCTATGTTAGCTTGTTCTTTCTGATGCTTGGATGCCAGCCGGATGAGAGGATGAGTAAGGCGAGTTGGAGGAGGTGAATGGACCATAGCAACTGTCTCCCCAGTGACTGAGGATGAGGAGGTGGAAGATCCTCTGCCATTATGGCAGCCTTGTGAATTCTGTGGACATATTAATGCTGGACTGGGTGTGCTGAGTGTCCGCATACTCAGGTCAGAATCTGGAAAACACCAAAGCACAGAAAAGCAGTGAACAAATGCCATCAGCAGAAGCCATATCCTATAGCAGAACAAACCTGTCTTATACAGAGCTCTCTGGCTTTCAGCATAGCACGGGGACATTTCTTCAGGGACCACAGTATGGTCTAATTTACACTGATGTAACTGAATCTGGTGCCAAAGATGCCTGCCAATATCCTCAGACTAGACTGCAACATGTGAAAAATTTCACTAAGAAGAACCTTGGATGAAGGATGGGCTCTTATGATGTTGTAAACTAATGTTTTTGACCTAACTTTGGGCATGAATCTCCAGACACTTTGTAAATATTTTTCCTTATCCAAAAAAGCCTACCTGGACTCAGCGTTATTGCTCACATCAACGGGATCAGACCACTCAAGCCCCAGAGCCCAGGGTGGCCACAGAGTGCAGGCAGCTCTGCATTGCCTTCACTCTCCTGCTTCAGAGCAAATAGATATCCACTGAAATAAAGCACCACTATTTTATACCACCCTTTGTCGCAACACTTAATGTGGTGTAAAAAGGCAGGGATGTCTATTTGCTCATCATTTGTGCCGCCGTCTGTCAGGCAACATCTATTTCTACCCATGGGCACATCTACATAAGCATTAATGTACTTTAGTTAATACACATTAAATCTAGTAGCTGTGATGTACTAGGAAAATGTGCATTAGCTTGTCTTAATGCATATTAACTAAAGAGCATAGGGCACTTTACACATGCTCCGGGGGGAGGGAGGCAGCACTTTAATTAGAATGCCTTCAAGAGCCACTCTAATTAAAGCACCACAGCGTCTCATGTATCAGCATCTTCATGCTTCAACATGGCAGCTTGAACATGGCAGTTTGAACTAAAGCTTGTTCATTAATTCATATGAGTCTGCTCCAACACTGTGTAATTATAGTGCATTGGAGTAGCCTCCACACTTGGTTTTTAAGTGATGGTTAATGAGCATTAATCTCTTTAATGTTCATTAAAGTGTCACTTAAAATGTGTTATTTAGTTAATGCACATTAAAATAGGCTAATGTGCATTAAGGCGCACGTGTAGACATGCCTACAGGGTGGGAAGATAAACATGAACGTAAATCATTGCAATTTGGGGGGTTTTGCCATTGCTCTTCTCACTAGGATTTTGATAGCAATAAACACCTTTTTTGTTCACTGCTAAATTACTGTGTGGCAGAAACCTTCTGCCATTTTTGATGGCAACTTAACTTTGCACTGCGACCCCCCAACACCAACTCAACCAAAAAGACATGTTTCTGTTCCTGCTGTGTTTGTGCATAAGTGTTGCACATAAGAAGGGGAAACTGAAGGTTTTTACACAAAAAGTCAGCAATACTATTTTCACTACAGGGAAAGTTAGTGGAAGGAAACAAAAGCAAAGTCAATTCTCTCAGTTCTTGTCATCTACTCTTATTACAAGCAACACTAACACTGAACTGCAAGAGATTTAAAATCAGAGAGAGAAGTGGGCTTTTCATGTTGCTGTTGCCCCATTTGTGTTAATTTACAGCAATCAATAGCAGTTAGTTTATTTCTTCTGAAACACAGATGAGCCTTTATTTTTCTACCAGGCTTTGTCCCATCTACTAATATTGCAGGAGAGAAATTGTGCTCTCAATTCATTCCCTCCCACTTATCACAATACCATTTGCAGGTTCAGTTATGGAAGCTATTTTTCAAAACAGATGTTGCAAAGAATAGTACACTCTGCCTCATATGGCAATAACACACCCCTGTTTAATGAGTAAAAAGGTGAACATGTTTGTGCACACAAATGCAATAGTTCCTCATTGCCAAGTGAGCTGTGTACCTCTTAGGGCCCTAGCACATATGGCATTTAAAGGAATGATGGCATCTGATCTACAGTCCCAACAATTGTGCCTCCTACTACGCTACATATCGTGTATGGCAGGGCATGTAATTGTTGGGATCAGGGATCAGATCCTAATCACACTATTATTACTTGCCAGTGCAGGGGCAGCCTTGGATCATAAGCCCCCAGCACCAATGAGTTGGAAGAGCAGTGCCCACAGGTCCAGTAGGCTGACAATCAGCTGATTTTTGGCTCCAGCTCTGGACAGCATTAGGACCGGTTTGAGTCCTCAGTGTTGTGGGACATTAAACCCTGCCTCTGATTCTTGGCAGCCCCGCTAGAGCTACCAGACATTGTGTTTAAAGTCCTTGGCAGGGAAACTGTCAGGGAACTTTTTAAACCTCCCTGGTCACCAGAAGCCAGAATCTAGGGAGCTTCTCCCCACTATGTGGGGCCAAATGCCCAGGGAGTTTTAAAAAGCACACCTGCAGCACTGTGTGGGGAAAGGGCAGCTGGGAAGCTGTCCAGCTGCCCGTTGCCAAACTACGAAGTGGTGCCTATAGATGAGGAACAGGGAGCTGCCACTTCCATGGGTACCCCAAGAACTTAAAGTCATATAAAAGTAGGTCTGGAAGCAACTTCCAGAGGTCATCTAGTTCAGCCCCTGAGGCAGAATCTTCCTCATGCAAACCTTCCCATACAAATTCATAATCTAAACTCTACATAAGATGATGAGCAACCCTATCACAATACAGACTTAACGCCCTAACCTGCCACATCTGCACCAGGGTCCACAGAGCCTATTAGGTGCTGGTCACCCCTCCCCTTCCCTCCTGCTCTGCTGCAGCTGGCCCTGTGTAGCCCTGTGCTGGTTGTTGCAGTGGGCTGGCAAAGCCCCTTGCTGGCTGCTGCCACCCATGGCTTCGTGGGCAGTGCTGCCTGCCTAGTGGGACTTCTCAATCCTTTGGCCCCCAGCTCCTCATTCTACTCCAGGCGTGTGGGTGCAGCCCCCTCCTCCATAGCAGGGTGGGGCAGTGCAGGCAATGGCCTGGGGCTCAGCATACCCTCCCCTGCCTGCCTGATTTTGCAGTCATAGGTTGGAGCCCTGGGCTTCTGCACCTCTACAGTGTGCCTTGCCTGCCCTGTCCACGCCCAGACCTGAGCTAGGACCCACCTGCTTGCCCATTTTGTTATGAGGCATGGCCCTGTGGAGCCACTGAGTCCCTGATGCACTTTGGGGGCACTGGAAGTGCTGGTGCTGGGCAGGGGCACCCCACAAGCTGAGCCAGAGCAGCTCTACATGGGCCAGGACAGTGGTCGCCATACTTATTAATCATTTAACTGTTGTAATTACAATAGGTTAAGCTGATATTTTTTAAAGTGGTATTTACGTCCCTACAATCAATACATTCTGAAGACAAACTTCTTAAACCTTGGAAGACTTTAAATAATCTGAGAAGCACTTGTAATACTTCAGGAACCACCCCTCCTCTTAAACTTGTTGCCAGAAGTGTCACACTTGTACATGTAAGTTAGGTGTCAAGTTTCATTTGTAGGCACCTAAGGAAAAAGGTCAGAGATGCTGATCTTGTTAAACCCCTGCTGAAATCACTGGGAGTGTGTGAAACCTTTGAAAGCCTATTCGCATAATTAAGTTCCTTCTTCTAGCACCAAAGTCTCCACATAATACACCAACACCCCCAGAATGAGATTGTGGCATCATGATCTCACTCCGAGGCAAGAGCCAAGAGGGCATTATTGGGCAACTGAGCCCATAAAGTAATTTTCTACAGGACTGAAATTCTTTCAGCAGCTTAACAACATATTTTATAACAGTACTGCAAGCTGGCTATTCATTGCATACCCATAAGGCGGAAGAAAAAAGGAGGTGAGTTCAGGCGAATTTTGCCCATAAAAACATGGGAGAGCTTTCGCTAGAGTTTAAATTTTGGATTTTAAACTTCTTTGCAGAACAACAAGAAAGTTTTTTTACCTCCCTGCCTGCCCTCTGACACCTTCAGGGAAGGAATTCTACCTGATCAACACATCAAAGAGCTACTCAGCACAGCTCACAAAGACAATGTCATGGACCCAGAGGGACAGCCTTCCATCTTCAGCACTCACTGTGCAAAAAATAAGTTTATATCCTACATATCGGGACTTTTTACCATCTTGTACTTTTCCCAGAGCCTGATAAAGGGACTTTGATCCCAAAAGCTTGCAGAAAAGGATAACTTTCTTGCCATTTTCCAATTGGTTAAATAAAAGGTATCATTTTGGAACCAAGACTTGTAGTTTTTTGTAAATCTCTAGCAAAACACTCATTGTGAGTGACCATCCATCCTCCACTCTGCAGAATTGTGGGGAAGGACTTACCAAAGAATCATCTAAACCCACAACTATTTCTGCTCTCCAATATTTACCCAGTGCTAGCCTACAGAGTTTAAGTCATGCTAAGACAGAAGATTTAATGACAGCATGGCATCAATAAATACAATTCCAAAGGGCAATTTAATACATGCACAACAATTTTCAACATATTCTCTCCAACTAGATAACTGCCTGTTTTACAGAAACTCTTTTTTTCCCAGTTAACTTTTGTTTAATGCTATGGAATACATATTTACATTTTGATGACCTTAAAAGTCAGAATTTACAAAGCAGCCCTACACTTACTCCCTTTGATTACCAATACTTTTGTGCAAGGCATTTTTTATTATAGCCTTGCTCAGTGTCTAAAGATTGTTTGTTGCTGTAAAAAAAATTCTTAAGAGTCATAAAAAACATCTAAGAAGTTCTTTGACAGCAGCAGAGCTGTAAACACTGATACAAGGGAGGGGGAGGAAAGCATGTAGATGAATTCTGTTATTCCATTACGAATGTTATTTCAAAGGGTTGTTTTTTGTTATTTTCTTTTGCTTGTTTTTGTTTCGTTTCCCAATTAAGTTATGAGTTGAGGGTGGTAGTGATTGGGGGAGGGGGAGACGATCTGGAAACAGCATTAAGGAGGTAAAACCTCGGTACTCTGGGAGGGTGGGAGTCCAACTTGTGCTTCACCCAAAGTATGACATCTCTAAACATGGGACTATACTAATCAAGAACCTCACCTTTTCTTCTGTATTAAGGCTAAGTACAGACAGTCAAGAAGCCCAACGCTGAATTGATTCAGTCTGTGCAGGTTAGTCTAAGCTGCAGAGATTGAACCAATAAACAGATAAACACACATTCACTTTTGAATCAGGAAATGCAGCCACATGCCTGCAGTGGCTCAAGCCAGAAGCTGCTAGAGCATGACTGCCAACCACTGCCTTAGCCCTCCAAGACTTTAACCCCCTCACTGCTGGAATGGAGGGGCATGGCCAGGCCCCAGCCCATGCTCTGCCTGGGAGGGGGAGGTAGTGGCACTGAACTCATAAAAGCTTAAACAAGAACAGTTATTTCACTGAAAAACTATAAACTGAAGAATTTATAAATGCAGCCTGGGCTGTGCATTTGCTTACTCTTCCTGCTGCCCCTGAGGCCTCTGGGATTTGCAGTCCAAAATCAGGGAAACAGGACTCTTAGGGTTCCTTGTCACTTCCTCTTTCTGCTTCCAGATGCCTCTGGGATTTGTAGTCCATAGTCACAGCTAGCGATAAGTCTTCAGCAGGGCAGGGCAGCTCTGTACTTGGGGGAAGGTAAGTTTAATTCCCCTCCCTGGCCCCAAAACCCAGCTGGGTTTTGCCTGGGGGTGGGGGGGAGTAAGCCAGCCAGTGAGCCAGCCCTCACTGCTCTGGGTAGGATGCAGAGGAGAAGGGCCAAGCCTGCTCTCTGGAACAGACAGCACAGACCAACCCAGGGCTACAAAGCATGCTGGGGGACTCTGATTTAACTTAAACCAGGAAGGGGTCTGGGACAGAAGTTTCATAAACTGATTTGACCCAAATCAGTTAAGTCTGAAACTGCATTCAGCCAGGTTTATCTTAAACCAGTTTCAGTCATTTTGAAACTGGTTTATGTGCACTGAACTTCTGTTTTGTTACACATTTAAACCAATTTCTGATCACTTAAACAAGTTTATGTGCAACTTCTGTTCCTATCCTAAAAGCCCATTTAAAGCCTTGTTCTGATAAAAGGAAGAAGCATCCTTGAGTTTTATGTTTATAGTCCATATTGTTATGAAGAGTTCCCTATCAAATCTGTTTGATTTACAACTGTAAGTTCATTAAAAAATATGCCAGTCTGGGAAGCTCACTTTGAATTCTGACAACCAAACGGGATTTGTTCTACAGCCACCAATCCACAGCCACTAATTCAGTCACAATAAAGTTTTTTTATCATAGGAATCCAGTTAGCAGTTCTGTAAAAGCATGAGATAAAGTAGAAACAGATATTCCTCAGCCTGTAGAGCCAGTACATATAAGACTAATAACAATAAAACCCCCCAGTAAATACTTATTTTGCTCAATGATAGTGGTAGATAAAACTGAATCTACCCTCTCTTGTATGTGGAAACAAGGTGATGCCATTTTTATTGGGTCTCTTTTTTTATGTTTATGCTACTTTATGTACATATGTTAAAGTATGTAAAGCTAATATAGGCTTTTAGCTTTTTGAACAGTACAGGTCTTGCTTCAGATCAAAGAATGTCATGGGGATGTGTGCACAGAAGTTTCAGTAGCTGAAGAAAGAAGGCATTGGAGAAAGTGGAATGGTAGGAGAGTTCATGGTTTGGGAGCAGCAGGTACTGGAACAGATGAGAACTCAGGAACTTGTTAGACTGATATGGAAAGCACCTAAATCCATTTGGAAGCCATGGTTTGGGGGGATTAAATGAAGTAGTCTGAGGCTAAGAGGGTACAGGACACAATGGGAAGGAATGATGGGGGGAGAGGGCACCTGGGGGAATGGCAAAAGCTCAAGCCTGGGAACTGTGGGAGTGAGACAGGTGCTACTGTCGCTCATCCCTATCATCTTAAGTTCTGCAACTTATCCCAAGAGACATCTGCCAGCTCCAGGTTCTCACTGCTACTCTCTGAAGAGTTAAAAGGCTAAAAGGAATCAGAGAACCAATGACTGTTGGGAAGACATAAAGCATAAGATTCACAATGAGGCTACATGATTGGGTGGAATGGAAGAAAGAAATAGGTTTCAACAAGAGGGCGATACAAAGCAGCTCAGTGCCTATGATTTTGCACCTGTGGTAAAGAATTTATAAAAACATAGAAGTGTAAGACAGGAAAGGATTTCAAGAAATCATCTAGTCCAATCGTCTAGGTGGAGACAAAAAACAAATATACCTAGAGCATCCCTGACTGATGTTAGTTTCACTTGTTCTTAAAAACCTCCAAAGGATGAAATTCACAACCTCCTTAAAACAGACTATTACTGTTTAAACCTGCTCACAAGTGGGAAACTTTTCCCAATCTCTAATCTAAATAATCTTTGCTGCAAATTAAACTGATTACTTCCTATCTTACCCCACTGGAGACATACAGAGCAACTGGGGACACTCTTCTATATAATAATGTTATAAATAAGTCTATAAATAAACCCAATGCATCCATCAAGTTAATTTTTCTAGCCCTCTCACTCTTGGAGCTCCCTCTGGACTCTCCTGTTGGTGTAGGACAGTTCGAAGTCCTGACTCTTTAAAGTCCCCAAAAGTAATAAAGCCTAGATCTGGCTCAGGCAACATCTCCTCAGTTTGCTTATTCTTTTCTTGAAGTGGTGGTGGTGGGGGAGAACATAAACCTAAGCACAATGGTCAAGCTACAGTGCCATCACCACCATGGAGTACAGAAACATTTACCTCCTGTCCCTTACATATGACAGCTCTTAAAAACTGTGGTTTCTGCAACATCACACATTTCTGACTTGTGTGTTTTTGTTCAGTTATAGTAGCCCCCTGACTTCCATCTGTCATGCTGCTGCCCTAGCCAGTTATTCCCTGTATTGTACTTACACATTCAATTTTTCTTTCCCAAGGGCAGCACTTTGCACTTGTCTTTTGGCATTTTACTGTGTTAACTTCATACTATGGTTCAGATTTGTCAAAAATCACTTTCAATTCTGATCATCTTCCTAAATGCTGGCAACCTCTCCCAGCTTAGCATCATCTGCAAATACCTCTCCTATATCTCAAGGCAACCATGAAAATATTGACTAGAGTTGGCCTAGCAGAGACTACTCTAGGATCTCACTTAAAATGCTCTCCTTGTTTGGCATGAAACCACTCTGCACAGGCAGTTTTCAACCAGTTGGCACATCTACCTCAATGTAATTTCCTCTAGATCATATTTCGCTATAAAAAAAAGTCCTAGAGATCCCAAGTGGTCTTCATAAATGGGAAACCCCGACATTCCCTATTTGCAGAGAGCCTGCCAGAGACTACTGATGTCCAAATATAATATGTCTACTGCTTCCCCCTTATGCATTAGATAAGTTATCCTCCAAAGAAGGAAACTCATTTGGAAATTTACAAAAAAGGAAAAGTTAGGGGAAAAAAAGCCTGTGGAGATGGGATTTTAAAAAAATCATTTAGTGTGTCTGAGGCAAACCTGTTGCTCCCAAAATATCTTTAAGAGCAGGAGCTTGGGTGGTAACTTAAGGCATCACTGAAGTTTCTGCTGGAGTGAGCTTCTACCTTACAAGTCAGTGTGTCCATGAAGTTATCACACTGAGGTGCTTATGAGAGTGCCTACAGCATTTCATAGGAAATAAGTATACTTTTTACAGTTCTTTTTAAAGAATTCCCATGGAACTTAAGAATTGTACCAATCTTACAGAAAACCTCCATAGGCTGGTTAAAAGATATTATAGAAAAGAAGAAACTTACATTAAATGTATGTCCACAGTCATTTCTATTACATACCTACGGAAACTCTCTTTTTGGTTTGGTCCCCAATACATTCCACGGGGATTTTTTTTAACAAGTGGAAATACGCTGCTGCTGTCACCAGGCTGTAGATTGCTGTCAATTGTTCAGATATGGAAAACCAAACAATGAGCAATTGAAGAGCATCAACTATGATCTATGATAACTGCACATTACCAGAATAGCTGCTTAACTCATAATCTTTTCTATTGCGTCATATTTACCTTGGGATATAGGGAAGTAGCCCCCCATTTGTAAACTAGTGATCTTAGTGAGGCACCAAGAGGCTAAGTTCTTTGAAAATTTCTGCTCAGCTGAGAGAGACAGCCAAATCTCATATTCATAAAAATCTGGTCACCCAAACAATGGCTGCTTTTTGTTCACCTTAAACCCCTTACCAAGTTATATAATGTAAACCAAATAAAGCTCTTGAATACTATAATAACAGTGTCTGTACCAGTGGTTATACCAGTAAAACCCAGTTTAAAGGTACACTTTAGTTCATACCAGTATAAGCATCATAGCGGAGCCATTGGCATGGCTGTTCGAGGACTCCTGGTGCTAGGGCCAAGTACCTTAGCACTGGAAAAGGGCCAATGTGGTCCCTATTTTCAAGAAGGGGAGGGAGGAAGAGCCTGGCAACTACAGGCCAGTCAGCCTTACTTCTATCCTGGGGATGGTCTTTGAAAAGATTATCAAGGGCCACATTAGTGAGAGCCCTGCAGGGGAAGTGATGCTCTGGGGGGTAAGCAGCATGGGTTTGTGCAAGACCGATCCTGCCTGACAAACCTCGTCTCTTTCTATGACCAGGTAACAAAGAGCTTAGATGTGAAGGAGGAAGTCGATGTCATCTTCCTGGACTTCCAGAAGGCCTTTGACACAGCATCCCACCCAATTCTGGTGGGCAAGCTGAGGGACCGTGGCATTGACAAATGCAAAGTCACATGGGTGGCAAACTGGCTTCAGGGGTGCACCCAGAGGGCGGTGGTGGATGGGTAGATGTTGACCTGGGAGGGTGTGGGCAGTGGAGTCCCCCAGGGCTCGGTCCTTGGGCCGATGCTGTTCAATATCTTCATTAGTGACCTGGACGAGAGTGTGGAGTGTACCCTGTTCAAGTTCGCTGATGACACCAAGCTGTGGGGTAAAGTGAATACACCAGCAGGGAGGGACCGCATCCAGGCAGACCTGAATAGGTTAGAGAAGTGGGCGGATCTGAACGGGATGCGGTTCAACAAGGATAAGTGCAGGGTGCTGCACCTGGGGAGAGGGAACCAGCATTATGGTTATAGGTTAGGGGCTGACCCTCTCAGCAGCACAGAGGCAGAGAGGGATCTTGGAGTCATGAGGGGATGAATATGAGTCATCAATGCGATGAAGCAATAGGCAGAGCCAACCGCACCCTGTCATGCATCAACAGGGGCATCACTAACAGGTCCAGAGAGGTCTTGCTCCCCCTCTATGCGGTGCTGGTCAGGCCACAGCTGGAGTACTGTGTCCAGTTCTGGGCGCCGCACTTCAAGAAGGACATGGAGAACCTGGAGAGGGTCCAGAGGAGGCCACTCGCCTGGTTGAGACTCTCTGTGGCCAGCCCTATGAGGAGAGGCTGAGGGACCTGAATCTCTTCAGTCTCCGCAAGAGGAGACTGAGGGGGGATCTTGTGGCTGCCTACAACCTTATCAGGGGCCACCAGCAGGGACTCGGGGAAAGTCTGTTCACCAGGGCCCCCCTTGGAGTCACCAGGAACAATGGCCACAAGCTGAGGGAGGATAGGTTTAGGTTAGATATTAGGAAGAACTACTTCACTGTAAGGGTGGCCTGAGCCTGGAATAGGCTTCCCAGAGAGGTGGTGCTCTCACCTTCCCTGGAAATCTTCAAGAGGAGACTGGATAGGCACCTGGCTGGGGTCTTATGACCCCTGCCACCCCCAGTGCTCCTTCCTGCCCATGGCAGGATTAGATGATCTGTCTAGGTCCCTTCTGACTCATTGATTCTATGATTCTATGAAAACTATCCTGTGTATCCAGGCCCACAAACTCTTTGCCAGTTAGCTACTTTAAGAATACTAAGACCTGATTCTGCATTCTTTGTGTACCCAGAACCTGATCCCTAATGTCAAACAGCACTGCTAGTGAAGTAATTGCTATTGTTTATTAGACAAATAATTCTTCCTTCTTAGAACACATTTTGCTGAAAGCTGGAAATAATTCCCCGCCTCATTGATTTCGTCCCTTGCTATTTGGCAAGTGTTATTTTTCTTTCCATATTTTGAACAGAACTAAAAATATCATTTCTGTTTTTGTTTAAAGCACAACTTCAATATGCACAGCAGTTTATCATGGCAAAAATTCTGTGTTTTTGCTCTAGCATCTCTGGCAATGCCAGTCCAGCAGCCCTGGGAATGGGGCTTGCCAGATTATGGTGGCTGCAAAGCCACTTAGGGCAGCATAAAAAGATGCATTTCTTTAGTGTTTAGCTACCTAGAGCCAAGGCAGCCCCTTTTGAATATGTAATGCTCACCCTAATATAAACGGGGGTCCGTAATTTACACAGAAAACTGGACTGGGTCCTTAGAGTCTACTATTGTTTTTGATTCTTAGGGGTTTTTTGTTTTGTTTTATTAAATCTACTACTTCATCTCCAAAAAATGCAAGAATTTGAAATAAGGGTTTACCTCTTTACATAACAGTAGAAGAACAGCAACTTCAAGCCAAGCCAAATTATTAGACAGAAAACTATAGGAGAGACATATTTTCAAAGTATCTCCAGATTGTTTATGTGGATCAAACCCAAACCTTTAAGTGAACCTGCAGGCCCATGGGAATTAAACATGCAGGTTTTACAAAGCTGTAAGCAAAATGCCAGAAGGAAGAGGAATGTTTGTCTTTTGGCAACACTGAGTGATGGAAAGATCTGATCGCTTGATTGTACAGCTGAAATTAATTTTATGCCCAACTAATGGCAGTGTTCTACTGTAGGCCTATGGCTTCCCAAAGAACTCATCCTCCCAGTCTACTCCCTCACCAGAAGTTCATTTGTATATAAAGCAGTGCTTTTCTCCAAGGTCAAATCCTGCCTACTTTAAAATGCAGGAAGCCAGTGGAACTTTTGAATCTATAGGTAGAAGCAGAATTTGGCCTTCAAAATTTCACTACTCAAAGATGCGATTAGTGGAAAGAAGCAATAAAACATGGAAAGGTTACAGGAGATTTAATGCTCAAGGTAAAGCCACAGTTAAAATTATTGTGCTTCTTCCTAAAAACTGTGATACTTAGGCAGAAAGAGTCATTAACTTAGCACAGTTTGATTTTTTTCCTTGAAATAGGCCTGGGACTTAATAAATATAGGATTAACTTCTGAACATGGAAGATAGAGACCTCTGGTTCAGGGGACGGGAATTCATATGACCTGAAGATGCTAGAGATAAAAAGGTCGAAAGTGAGTTTTTGTCAAGACATGATTGGCTCAGCTCCTAGAGGCCGGATCAGAAGATGTCTTTGGGTTCCCTTATGGTAGAAACAGACATCACCTAGTGAGCAAATAGACACCTTTAACCTTTATCGAATCACATCAGTGGCCATGAAAGAGGTAGCATTAAAACGTGATACTTTATTGTGGCAGACATCTATTTGCTCTGTGGTGGGTGAGTATGGGCCGCTTGGAGCTGGCCATACTCTCCGCCTGTCCTGGCGGGTGTCATGGGGGCTTGAAGGTCCAATCCTGTACACTCCTGGGAATTCAGACACAGGATTGGGTGCTCCCAGGGCAACCCTGGGAATACCTGCCCAGCTTTTCTTGCTTACAGAGACACACCCTGGGGAATCTTAGGTTCCCTCTGTAAGTAGGGAAAGTCAAGGTTTCCTGATCATGAAGATTACTCAGGATCTCTAGGAGCACTTCTCCATAAGCAAGAAAATTTTGTGTGGGTCCCAGTGTGCAGGCATGGTACCCAGGTGTCTTGTGCCTCATGCACCTGTTCCCACACCAACCTGTGCTTCACACAGAGGCACAAGTTGGCATAGGTCCCAGAAAGGAGGTGTGGGATGGCATGGGACCCAGGGAATTCCTAGTGCCCCATGCTCCATGTGAAGCACGGGCTGGTGTGAGACCCTGTGGTGGGTCCCAGCATAGAGGCACGGAGTGCCAGGAGTTTCCCGGGTTGTGCACTACCACATTCCACCTCTCTGAGACCTACACCAACTCATGCTTCATGTGGGACATGGCTTAGTAGAGGTCCTAGCATGGATGCACACGGCTGGCATTGAGGCATTGGAAGTCTTACCATGGAGGCACAGGGATTCCCCAAGTCCTGCACCACTCCATGTCTCTGTGCTGAGACTTGGACCTTCACATGAAGCATGAGTTGGCATGGGTTGGCATGGGTCCTGGCAAGGAGGCACGGGACAGCAAGGGAGGCAGGGAATCCACAGGCAAGGAGAACACATCATCCCTTGTTCCACATCAGGCTGGATAACATGCAGGATGAGTCTTGCCACAGCTGATGTGCTTTGTTTGATGACATTTGTTTTTACCTTTGGTAAAATAACTTCCTGAATGCTACTACAGCTTTTGTGGCCAGCCAAAGAGATTTATGTTGAACATATGGAGCCCCAAATCTGCAGCACAACTGACAGCACTGGATTAACTTGTTGACACCGGCCTTCCTGCCATTCACATTGCCAGGTGCTGTTCTACTTTGGTAGAAAAAGTTCATAATAAAGAGAACTGAAGAACACTAATACAGCAAAAATAACCTCTACCACTGAAATGTACAGCACAACCTAATTATGAGAAATGCTACTTTACAGAGATACACCCTGGGGAAAACTCAGACTGTCTCTCTGTAAGCAGGGAAAGTCGGGTTTTCCCACTTACAGAGATTACTGAGCAATCACTCTAATATAACCATAAGAGACAAATGGAGCCAAGTAAGATTTTAAGGCTTTCATAATTAACTGAAGGCACCCATCAGACACATTACAATGGATCGTACAGGGAGTCCTTGAACTTACGACACAATTAGTTCCTGAAAACCATGTCTTAAGTCGAAATGTTGCAACTGGGAACCAATTTTCTCGTAAGAAACAATGTTACAAATGGGGGATTGGTTCCTGAACCAAGGCCTGATACCCTATTTTCACCAAAAATACCCTATAATTTTGTACTCGATCAATTATAGATGAGTAATATAGCTACATTAATATATTTATATTCTAAATAGTGTAGCCCAGGTAACTTGGGTATATACTCCCCTTCTCCCAGTTGAAGGGGATTGTTAGCTGGCAGGTGTGCTGCAGGGTGGGAACTGCAAACCACTCAGTTTCCCTCCATTCCTACAGAACCAGGCCAGGACAGTCAGGGGACTTAACTCTATACAAATTTACTTACATTAACTTATCAGAAGGGAAAGGAATATGGATATAAACATAGGTACAATGTATATATATATTTATAAGATATCTAAACCAGTAACATAAACAATACTCTCTGGGTAAATAACATAAAACCCTATACCAGCGCTCCAGATATAGGTAAGTCACAGATAAGTATCTGCTCTGAAACAGATAAACCCCAAAGATAAGCTCAAACCTGAGAGGAAACCCCAATGCCCTTGGGCTTTTCCCAAGCCCTACAAAGAAGCTGGTAACTTTAGGGGGGGCCCTCTCAGTGGGACCTCCCCTTTCAGAAGCCCTTAACTAACCGGGGGGGATGTCCCTCCCCTGTGGGAGTCCTCTTTTCCCTGCAACTCACAGCTCTCAGGTCTGGAAGGTGGTCCTCATTCTCTGTGCCAGGCTGCTCTCTCACCTGCAGTAGGCTTCGGGGGGCGGTCGCTGTCTCCTGGAACAAGGCTCCGCTATGCAGGGCTACTAAAGCGACCAAAACACTGGCTTGCATCCACAGATGCTTCTCAAGCAAATCCCAGGACATCATT
>NW_017728886.1:129032980-129080765 GCF_001723895.1 Crocodylus porosus | reverse complement strand
TTCAAGCACCTACATTGAACACCTTCAAGAGCAAATTGGATGCTTATCTTGCTGGGATCCTATGACCCCAGCTGACTTCCTGCCCTTTGGGTGGGGGGCTGGACTCAATCTTCCGAGGTCCCTTCCAGCACTAATGTCTATGAAATTAAAGGAAACTGTTTTGAGGCCTTGCAAGCAATAGCACAGCAAAATAGAGTATAATAGCTAAAAGGTGCTTAATAAGGTGCTTAAAAAGTTTGCATAATAAGGTGCTTGCTGAATGTTCTGTGATGTTCAGACCAGATGTTTCCTGTAATTTGTTAATGCATTATAAAATATATGCCATAGCTAAGAGTTTAATTAAAGTTTAAAACCTAGTTAAGGCCAGCTTTGTTAGCAATGGCGCAGCTAAAATTAATTATATAAGGAAAAAATAAAGGCTTGTACTGCTATTGGTTAGTCATATAAGGAAAGTTTGCAGCGTAAGATTATGAGTGGCTGTGTTATAGTTCAAAAGTTATAAACTTGCTAGCACATCCGGGAATCGACAGAAGGGGCACACAGGATAGTAAAGGAAGCTATCACTGTAAGGAGGAGCTGCTGACCTGGATTCTGTGGGCCAGTGGATTTTAAGGAGCCCAAGGACTGAATACCAGGGTCCTACCCAGTACGCCCTTGGACAGCGCAGACTGGGGACGCCTGACTTTGCTGGATTTTGAGAGGCTTGTCGTATACCAGGCATCAAAAGGGACTGCCGATAAGTTGCCTACTTGGAATTTTATTGTCTGTCATTGTTGCATTATTATATTAGGTGTATGTGTGTGTTTGTTAAATCAATAAGCCTTTCTTACCTTTTACCCCCAACCACTCTCTCAATCCTGATTCCTCCCTCTGCTGGCGGCTGGGACACTAGGCTTTTGTGTATTGCAATGGCTAAATCCGCATGATGAAAAAACATGACTTAAGGGCTAGCAGCCCAATTCTAGAACATAAGGCCATATCATGTAAGGTGCCAAATCCATTCCCTAGCTCCCATCTACTTCAACAAATTTCATTTACACTAAAAATAGCCCCAATTCTGCAGTAAATGACCAGCATACAATAGCCAACATCGGGGGGATGGGGGATCAGGCCACACAGAGTTCTGTGAGGGAGCAAGTTTCAGGAAGTGGCCAAGGGTGGCTGGCCGGGTAGGCAGTGAATGGGGAGGCTGTGAGCTATGGAGGGGCAGGTGGGAAGGTGGGGTGGAGTGGCGTGAGGCTGGGTAGGTGTGTGCCCATAAGGCAGATAGGGAGACAAGAGTCTATTGGTTGGTCTGAGTGTCTGATGCACTGGCAAGTCCTGGGGAGAAGACACTGCAGGGTGCAAGTGGGCAGAGCGTTAAACCAGGGTCGGGGTAATTTTGTGGAGGATTAAAGCCCCTGCCCACTGCCTTGGACTGGGGTGAGCATAAAGCTTCCACAGAGGTGGTGCAGAGTTGGCGTGAAAATACGGGGGGGGAAACTGCAGTTGGCAAACATTTGGGGTATGAGGTAAACCCCTAGGGAGGCTGATCTGGTGTCAGGTGGAAAATTTTCTAAATCCCACACTGTCATACGCACACCATAATGGTGGCATCGATGCGTGCGGCACCAAGATGGCGAGCCCCACCATCCTTCCTGCCCTTTGGGCAGGGGGCTGGACTCGATGATCTCCTGAGGTCCCTTCCAGCCCTGATGTCTATGAGATGTCTATGAAACCTGGGATAAACGTAAGTGTCTGGGTATCCTCTACCAACACTTTGTAAATGCCGTGCGCTCATATTCTGATCTCGAGTCGCAGTTTTGTGCGGCAGTACAGCAAGCCACAGATACAGAAAAAGAGGAAGTGCCTCCGGCAAAGAAGGCTCAGCCACTTGAGGCCGCACCTCCCCCGCCGTCTGCCCCACCTCCACCATATGGGGGCCAGGACGTAGAGCCATCAAAAGGGGCTCCGCCTAGCCTCTACCTGGAACTACCTCCCCCACCAGACTTGCCGCAACCCGTCACGGCCCTCCTGATCAGCACCACTAAGGTCACAGTCGGGTTAGACGGGCACCCGGTAACAACGGCCTCCTGGTGAAGCAGGTCCCGGGCAGAGATCCGTGACCTAATTACTTCCACCGCACGCCATCCAGGGGAACCGCCGCTAGTCTGGCTGGGCTGCATGGTTATAGATTATGGTTACGACTGCGTCAATATAGAAGAAACCACCATGATGTTACGCAGTCCCATCTGGATGTCTGGACTGGGGGGAGTGAACGCTGCGGTCCATAATCATGATTGGCCCATACCCCTCCCGGCATTGGTGATCATGGCGCTATCAATGACACCACACACGGTCCATGAGGGGCCCCAGTCTACAGCAAGCCAGGGACAGGACTCATTGGCCAACTACATCGTACGTTTCAGTTACTACTATTGGGACTCGACCATGAATCCAAGGGGGCAACTCACGCCTGCCCAAGGGCACGGAGTGCACCCCCACCAGTACCTTAATGACCCAGGTTCAGTCTCAATACTCATGGCAGGGTTTATCGCTGCCTGTGACCTCTACTGGCCCAATGATTCCACTTCCCACCTGTGGCTTCATACTTTCTGCGGACAACCGGTCAGTGGCATCCCGGAGGCTATCCACAAACTGCCAGCGGACCCCCCATCGAGCAGGCCCACTCTCTCTGTAATGGCTGCCTATCTAGATAACTTTGACCACAGCTCACGCGACCGCCCGCACGACCACGCCTGGCACCAGGGCCAGGAATGCGAGCCCCAAGGACCACTGCAGTGGACACCAAGGGAACAGGCCATGTTTGGGTTCCTCCTAAACCAAGAAGGAATGAGCAAGCAGCAGATACGCCGCCTAGATCAAAACACCCAAGAGAAGCTCGCATCGGCCCTAGGATTCTGTTGGGATGATGACAACAGAGGCAGTCTAAGAGAAAGAGTGACGCATCCAAAAAACAAGTAGCGGCCGCGAGCTCCGAAGCCCGACCTAGAGATGAGCGGCTCCCCTATGGTATCACCACCCGACCGAACCAAAGACTGTACCCACTCCACACCACACACTTCTTGACATGGCCGCACAAGTCAATGTAATGGCCCCCTCCTCACCTCATACGCGCACAGGAGCAACCATCTTCGTTCAGGGACTAAACACGACTGAAAGTGTTCCGGTGGTCAAAGTATTAGTTTCACTGTTTAAGCCACTCAGGGCAGCAGCCAAACCTTTGCAACCCTTCTGGGGAGTCAAGTACTGCTGGGAGTGAATGGAATATGACATCTACACCTCCAAGGACCCGTAATGCAAGCACTCCCCACAAAAGAACAATTGCCGATCTGGTTCACTGTAAATCCCCCAGCACATCGGCCGGAGCCACTTCATTCGAATGCTTGGAAATTTCACCCTATTCCAACGAAAGGGTCCTTAAAAGCCAGCCTAGACAAACTGCTAAAATCCCTTCTCACACAAGGCCGGCTAGAAATAATTACTCAATCTAAATACCTGTCACTAGGATGGGGCATCGCTAAGCCATCAGATCCCTCCCAAGCCAGGCTTGTTGTGGACTACCGAGTGGCAAACAGCCGCATCAAACTGCTTGCCACCCCAGCGGCGATGTCCATCAGCCAGTTACTACACGATGTATGGCTGTACTCGCAATCGTGGGCCTGTACCACTGACTTAAAGGACATGTTCTTTTCCGTCCCCTTAATAGACGACGACAGCCTCCTTAACATGTGTGTCGACGGAGTTATGGACAAGTGGAAAGTATGCCCTCAAGGCTACCGAAACTCCCCCGCAGCAGCGACGGGGGCATTAAGCCTGGTCCTAAAGAGCGTAGTCCCTCCGAACTCTGTGCAGATTCACTCTTACATAGATGACATCCTTGTAATGGGCCCTGACTCTACTGCCGTGCAAGAAACAACTGAGCGAGTCTCCCGCACCCTCACTCAAGCTGGATGGACCAGCAACATGAAAAAGTTCATTAAAAAACCCAGTCAACAGTTCACCTTTCTGGGAATCACATTTACCCCCGAAGGAATTTTAATTGAAAAACCAGACCAATCATCTTGTTGGAGGGAGCGATGACCCATGACAAAGAAACAATTTCAAGAACTCCTAGGTCAGCGGATGTGGGTCCGCCACTTCATCCCCTCGCATCTACACCCCTTCATCTGACACCTCCAGAGGAAGACATGTGGCAACTCCTGGCATCCCTGTTTCTGGGACAGGTCAGATGAAAAGAAGTTTGACAAGCTCCTCGAGTTTTTCCGCAACCCACCAAC
Organism: Crocodylus porosus; assembly: GCF_001723895.1. Lineage (NCBI taxonomy): Eukaryota > Metazoa > Chordata > Crocodylia > Crocodylidae > Crocodylus > Crocodylus porosus. Next base: position 129,076,485 of record NW_017728886.1, on the reverse strand, counting down.
ACTCCACAATTTCTCTCCATCCGAAATGCTGGCCTAGCTTGTCTAGCCGTCTGACTCGTGGAGCCCTTCTCTGCACAACAAGGGGTGATTCTCGGCCCGAGCGCAGAAACCATCCCAGCACTCGACCCAAACAGGCCCTCCACTTGCTTCAATGGACTCTTAACGACCTGGGCCAAGTTAGTCAACGAAACTCATGCAAGGTGGAGCCACTGGCAGTTTACAGAGGACCCTCACCCAGTAACCACCTATCAGGAGCGTATCCTTCTGTATGGAACAACCCAACCAGCGTGGCTGGCCTCAGACGGATCTAGAAAGGGATCACAGAAGCATGAAGCGACATGTCAAGTATGCGACTGGATGGAGAACCGACATGTAGGCTACGACACCAATGCCCAAGTGCTAGAGCTAAAGGGGTTCCTGTGTGTACTTCAACACATTTCAACCGCCCATAACCCAAGCCGACCACCATGCATCATTGCCACTGACTCTGAATAAATCTACAAAACTTGTACCGATGGCAGAACTCCCACCGCACATGTTCCGCTGTGGGCCGCCATCCTCAACCTAGTTGAAAGCCTCCACCCTGCTCCTTTGATCAAGCACACCCAATCTCACTGCCCCGATACGGACCTCGTTCACGCACACTTGGATGCAAAACTCCAAGCTGCCCCAGCCAGTGTTCTCAAGCCAAGCCCGCCCTCATCTGATCACCTCATTCAATGGCTACACGAGTTCTGGGGGCACCCAGGAGCAGCAAAAGCCCAACGACGGTGGTGCTGTTTAGGAGGTGAACTAACAGAAGCACGAGCCCATCAGTGGGTAGCCGCTACCCGTCGGTGTGCGGCCTGTCAGGCCAATAAACCCACCGCCTCCAAGCACCATGAGAAGAGAGCGTTTGAAATCATCGTACTTTAATCCCAGAAAAAAACTTGGCAAGTAGACTCGTCGGCCCCCTCCCGCATGCAAAAAGCCACCCAAAGGGTGTAGTAGCCATTGACCTTGGGACCCACAACATAGCATGTGATCCCCTCAGGTGCACTTCAGCCAAGGATGTGCAAGGCGCCCTTCAGCAAATCATCCGGTGGTGGGGAGAGCCAACTGAAATCCAAACTGATGGAGGCCCCCTGTTCACTAGTAAACTGCTAGACCAGTTTGCCTCTGCACGCAGCATTGTGCTCCACATGCACCTCCAATACCACCCAGAGAGCAACGGTGTAGTCGAAAGGGCCATACGAGTGGTAAAACAAGCGCTCCGCACAACGGGAGGGGGTAGTTATAAGGGGTGGGAGGGATGCCTCCCCGAGGTTTTAACCAACCTCAATTCCGACAAACCACACTGGACGGTAAAGCCCCTTATGTCACCAACCCCCTGGAAACCTGTGTATGCTAAGGAAGATCTTGTGTGGCTTACGATTCCCAAGGGGCCCCAACCCTCGACCCCAGTAGAGGCCACTGTCCTTGAGCCCACCACATACCCCAATATGTACTGGTGAGATGGCCCTACAGCCCATATTTTAACTCATCAAAACTGGCAAAGTCAGCAAGAAAAACATTTGTCATAGCTTCTCGTTTTGCAGGAAAGACCAGAGTTTGAGAGTAATACGTTCCTTACCACCCTTGCCGTCCTCTCGTCCAACTGTGCGGGCAACACGACTCAACGTAATGGGACCTTCGCTGCCTGTATCTGAGCTCCGAGGGGGTCCACAGACCTAATGCTTTCCTTTACCCCCTTCGTTCTAAATTCCACTGATGTGGAGGAATGGGCAAACTCAGCCACGTGTCCCGTGGCCCGCCCAGAGTTGCTAAATGGAATCCAGTTAGGCCCTCTCAACTACACGGGAGGGGGACTCCCTATCGTCCAGCTTACCAATTCCACGTCCTCCAGCGGAGTCACCTGTACAACAACAACTGCCACCGCTATCCTGCAATTTTACCCAGCTGCAAACCGCTCAGACCCTCAACTGTTCATTAACCTAACTGTTTGGGTTGCTACTGCCGCGGGTCAACCAGAACATCGGCTACCCAGTGGAATCCGAGTTATGTTATCTGCGTGTTATTCCGCCCATCAGTCGTGCAGTATTAGTCCATTGTCTGACGGCCTCGAAGTTAATAGTACCCTTGTTTCGGAAATGCAGTTCGGAAACTTCTGTACCCAATCTGCACGAAGGATGATCTACCCAGAAACCAAAAAAGGACACTCAGCAATAACAGGCAACTGCCAGGTTCCAGAAAGCACAATCAAAAGTTACCACCCGGTTGGATATGGTACAACCTCGATACTCACCTAACTTACCTTTCAATCCCAAAAAAGTCTAAGAGTCAGTGGACATTAGTTACTACAGCCATAGGGTCCCCCCACTTTTCTTTCTATGCAGAAAAGAGTACTCTGCGCAACCAACATGCGCCAGGACGGAAAAGACAAAATGTCTGAGGGGAGATGTCACATCTCCGGCGGCTAGGAACCATTTTCCCAAGTGTTGGAACCCCCCTAGCACTCATGAAGCTTGTGCATCTCAACCAAGCTTTTGAAACATTTGGAAACTCCACCCGGACAGGTTTCCAGCATATTGAAACCGCTATTAAAGATCTACAACACGCTGTATATCTTAATCGCTTAGGCCTTGGCTACCTCCTGGTGATAACGGGGGGATTATGTCAAACCTTAGGAGGCATCTATAACAACTTTGCCCCTCACCTGTCCCTTAACCCACATGAGAACTTTGCGGACTGTTGCCTGCGATTGCACGTTGACAGTTTCAACCTCACTGATGTTTTAGAAGGAACAGACGTTGCTATCAACCTCGCGTGCCAAGCTCGCAACATAGGGTCAAACCTTGATTGGGTATTCGGCTGGCTTGACATGTGCGGCCTCAGACACTTGAAGAAACTAGCACTAACTGCCCTGATTATTTGCGCAATAGGTATTGTCGTTTGTTGTTTGTTCTGTTTTTTCTTACAATGGCTAAAGCTGCACCTGATTCGCCTATCTGCTTTTGGATATACACGCTTACCCAGCGCTCACCAAAATAGCTATGAGGCCGTACAAGCGCCATATAACGAAAGTGAATATGACGCTATGGTGTAGACACAGTCAACCCTTGCTGCCTCACGCAAGGGGGCATGTCATACGCACACCATAATGGTGGCATCGATGCGCGAGGCACCAAGATGGCAAGCCCTGACCTCCTTCCCCGCAACCATCACAAAAAGGTAAAACAAATGCTGCCATACCACTACTTTCGTTATCAGAGCGTCACCAACATAGGTGAGGTCAGCTAGTCTGCAACACCAAATAAGGCCCGGACACAAAACCCTGAGAGGTGATAGGTGAAAACAGCCAGCTCATCGTTGAACGCGTCATCTGAGTGATATAAAGGAGCACACAGCTGCACCCGAGCAAGGTCGTTCATCATCCGCTTCGATTATCACAAGGGACGTTAGCCTGATCACCTAGCTTCCGCCTCCCATTCGCGATTAGCAACCGCTGAACGCTGCTTCATTGCCAGCCCTGACATGATTAGCGGTCTACTTCTCTGCACCTCGTTTCTCTCCTCAACGCTCACTGTGAATAAATAAACCTCTACCTTCAACTACTCTCTGCCTCCGAGACTTTCACCTCACCTCCAGTCTCTTCGGGTGACGTGAGCTGGATTCGCGTTAACTGTCCCATAGAGAGCTAAACGACCCTTCTAACCCCGCCATTCTGGTCCCTTGTGCTGCGATCGGACAGCAGCGTGACACACACAACCACTAGGTCCACCACATTCATTTGCATGGGGGCTGGAACTGGTCTTTCAGTGGACTCCACCACGCACCAAATCAACCCCCACTTCATTCCTTTAGGGGGCTGACCTGGCATGTCAGCTGTTGTGGCCAGACACCAGGTCAACCTGGCTGTGGGATGCCGAAAGGAGAAGATGGCTGGACCCTCCCCATATGAGAGCTGCCCAGCCCACCTACCCCTGAACCCTGCCTGACTGCCTGCTGCCTCCATGACCCATGCCAGGTACCAGGTAAACCTGGCTAAGGGACAGAGGAAGGAGAGACTGGCCAGCCCATCTTGGTGTGAGGGTTGCCCTGCCCACCTCCCCCACATCAGCCTGCCACGTATGGCCAGTACCAGAGTGGTGCCTGACTGATGAGGGGGGAAAGGTGGACATTAGGTAGCAGAAGACCCCGGTCTGATCCACTGCACTAACTGAGATTCTCCCTGCTTCCAGATCTCATAGACATTAGGGCTGGAAGGGACCTTGGAAGATCTAGTCCAGCCCCCTCCTCCAGGGGCAGGAAGTCAGCTAGGGTCATAGGATCCCAGCAAGATAAACATGCAAATGTCTCTTGAAGGTGTTCAAAGTAGGTGCTTGAGCCACCTCTGGCGCTAGTCTATTCCAGTTCTTGGGGGTTCGGACAGTAAAGTTCTTCCTTATGTCCAGCCTGAAACAGTTATGGAGGAGTTTGTGATGACCTTGTCACCCGTTGGGATGTTCTGGTGAACAGATGTTCCCCCAGATTTTGGTAAGCGCCCCTGATAAACTTACAGGCAGCCACCAGATCACCTCTGAACCTGCACTTTTCCAGGCTGAAGACGCCCATAGCTCTCAACTTCTCATCATACAGGCTGTTTTCCTGACCTCTGATCATGCACATGGCTCTCCTCTGGACTCTCTCAAGCTTCTCCACACCCTTTTTGGAGTTGTGGAGCCCAAAACTGGATGCACTACTTCAGCTACGGCCTCACCAAGGCTGAGTATAACAGGAGAATGATGTCCTGGGATTTGCTCGAGAAGCAGCTATGGATGCAAGCCAGTGTTTTGCTCATTTTACTAGCTGCAGCATCACATTGAAGGCTCATGCTCATCTTGTGGTCAATCATGACCCCCAAGTTCTTTTCATCTGTAGTGCTAGCCAGTGTAGCACTGCTAAGCCTATAAGTATGCTGCGGGTTTTTCTTCCTGAGGTGGAGAACCTTGCATTTTTCAGTGTTAAACACCATCAGGTTCTTGTCCACCCATTTCCTGAGCCTGTCAAGGTCAGCCTGGATCTCCCTCTTGTCCTCAGGTGTGGATGCTTAACCTCAAAGTTTGGTGTCCTCAACAAACTTGGCCAGTCCGCTTCTGACACCAATGCCCACATCATTAATGAAGATGTTGAATAGGATTAGCCCAAGGACAGAGCCTTGGGGGACCCCACAGGTCACAGGGCACCATGACGATTTAGTTTCAACAACCACCACCCTCTAGGTCAGAACATGGATCCAATTCCCTAGCCAGTGAAGCTGAGGCCGCAGTTTGTCAGTTCTGCCAAGAGGTGATGATGGGATACCAGATTGAAGGCTTTTTTAAAGTCAAGATATATGACATCAATCTCTTCTCCCTTGTCCGGGTAATAGGTTGTCTGGTCGTAAAAGGAAATAAGATTGGTCAAGAAAGACCTACCCGCAACAAACCCATGCTAGCTATCCCTCAGGATGTTGCCATCAGCCAGTCCATTAAGAATGGCCTCTTTGATAATCTTTTCTAAGACTTTCCCTTGGATAGAGGTCAGGCTGATGGGCCTGTAGTTTGCCAGATCCATTTTCTTCCCTTTCTGAAAGACAGGCACCACATTAGCCTTCTTTCAATCTTTGGGTACTTCACCAGAGCACTAGGAGCTCTCAAACAGCTGTGCCAGGGGCTGAGCTACGATGCTTGCCAGCTCCTTCAGTACCCTAGGGTGTAAACTGTCAGGGCCAGCTGACATGAAGGTGCCTCTTAAGGTGTTTGTTCACAAGGTCAGCACTGATGGAAGGTAAGGAATCACTCTAACCCAGGTGTTCCCGTCCCATAATGGGGAGGGATGTCCCTTGGAACTGGTGAAAAACCGATGCCAAATACCCATTTGTTGACTTTTTCCTGGGCATTGGTTTCTTTTTAGATGCAGGAGGTCCACTAGTTCCCTGCAGAGCCAAGGGGGATGCTGTACCCTTTTGCTGCCTTTCCTTTGAGACGGAATAGACTTTGCTTGTGCATCCAGGATTGCTCCCTTGAGGAGCAACTACTCCTCCTGAACTCCCCTCCCCTTTGGGTCGTGGTCACTTAGAGCCTTGCCAACAAGCCTCCTGAGCTTGTCAAAATCAGTTTTTCTGAAGTTGAGGACCTCTGCTTTGCTGACTGACTTGCCAGCTTTACGGCAAATGGTGAAGGCAATCAGCTTGTGGTCACCGGCACCCAGATTCCCTTCAATCATTGTCCCCTGCTGCCAGTAACAGGTCGAGCAGTGTTTTACCTGTCATTGGGCCGTAGACTTCTTGTGTCAGATGGAGCTCATCCACACATGAGAAAAAGCTTTGAGACTGCTGGGATTTGGCAGAGCGCTTTTCCCATGAAATATCAGGGTAGTTGAAGTCTCCCATGACAACCATGCACTGGGAGCGTGCAGCCTCAGCCAATTCCCTGGCAAACTCCTGGTCAAGGTCAAGCTCTTGATCTTGGGTAGGAGGTCTGTAATAGACTCTCACCATTGCATCCCTTGTGCTGTGTTCCCCACAGATTTTAACCCAGAGGGTCTCCAGTTGTCCACCCTGGGCACCAATGTTGGCTTGCAGGGATGCGTAACTATCCTCAACATAGAGAGCTACACCCCCGCCCCTTGTGTCCACTCATTCTCTTCTGTACAGGGTATAGCTGTCTATACCTGTGGTCCAGTCATGGGTGGAGTCCCACCAGGTCTCCGTTATCCCTATGACATTGTAATTATTTGTGTTAAGCAGGATGACAAGTTCCTCCTGTTTATTCCCCAAGTTCCTGGCATTTGTGTACAGGCAGGAAAGTGTCCCTTTTGGGGCCCCTGCCTTGCCTACAGCTCGTTCCTGGGCTGGGGCAGGGGTGGGCTCCCTTAAGTGCCTTGGCCTGCTGGTTTTGCAAGGGTCGCTCATCAGGCCAGCAGTGGTGGTATTCCCCCCACCCCACGGAGGTCTTAGTTTAAAGCCTAGTGGAGCAGGTCAGCTAGTCTGGCTGAGAAGTGCCTCCTCCCCAACGGAGAGAGGTGGAGGCTGTCCCTTTCCAGCAGCTCACTGCCTCTCTCACCAAAGAGCGGACTGTGGTCATGGAAGCTGAAGCCTTCCCAATGACACCAGCACCCCAGTCTTTGGTTCACTACCTTAATCCTCCTCTCCCTCCTCAGCCCATAGCCTGAGACTGGGAGGAGTGAAGAAAACACCACCTGCGCCCCCAAGCCCTTAAGCCCTGCTCCGAAATCCCTGTAGTGCTTCATGACCCAGCTGGGAGCACTCCAAGCTGCGTTATTCATGCTCACATGGATAAGGAGCATAGGGTAGTGGTCAGTGGGCCAGAAGAGCTCAGGGATCTTCTCCGCAATGTCCTGGATTATGGGTTCTTGGGAAACAGCAGACTTCCCAGGCTAAGGGGTCGGGGCAGCAGATTTCCCCCTCAGTCTCCCTCAGGATGAAGTCTCCCATGACAAACACTGTGTTTTGTCTTAGGGAGAGCAGGGGTGGTAGCTGCAGTTGAACCTGTGTTGCCTACCGGAGCTGGCAACTTAGCAGGCTCTGCTGGGCCGGCAAGAGGTTTGTACCTGTTGCAAAGCCCTGGTGGGGGGGGGGGGTACCTTGGTGTGGTGGGCCTTGGGGCTATTGACCACCTTTGTCCAACCCCCTGGCTGGACAGCATGGGAGGTCCCTGAGTCCTCCCTTGTCCTAGAAGGTGACTTGGTCTACCTTCCACCTCCAGGGGGTGAAGGGCCTAGTAGTAGGAGTCAATTTCCTGCTCACCATCCCTGATGGTGCACAGTCTCTGGACTGTGGCCTGGAAAAGTGTCAGGCAGCCCCTGCCTCCGAGAGCCAGAGCCTCCAACTGTGTGGAGCCCAGAACCATGGGGTCCATCTGGGTGGAGATGTCTAAGGCACCAGAGGAGGGGGACACAGACCCTGAGAGAACCCTTGGGATGTGGCATGTGCCCATCCGCATTTTCCTGGCGGTAGTCTGGCTAACTGTAGCTACCTACCCTAGGGGCTCACAGGCAGTGCTGTGAGCCCTCCCGCTCACCCTCCTATGCAAACTCCTGTGCTAACTCATGCGCTGGGCAGACAAGTACACCTGTTTGTATGTCCTGTTCATGAGGCTCCGCTTGTGTGGCTCCCTGGGGGCTGGGCGAAGTAGGAGCCAGGGGCTGGGGGGGAAGGGCATGTGTCCATCCTTGGCTCTGACTCAGCCGCCCCACATCTAACTGGCTCGGGGCCCTCCCTCTCTGCCATGGGCCCCACCTACCTCCGGCTGTGCTGGAGGTCCGGGTTGAGGTCCTGCTGGGACCAGATCAGTTAGTTCAAAGCTCAGCTTGCTCTTATATGCTCTTATCTATGCTTAGAGCTATTACATGGCTTGCTGGCCATGGCCCTGAAAAATCTGCTTCATATCATCTTAAAGGGTGTTCTCAACACCTAGAACTCGTCCTATGGTCTAACTGGAGATTTTAAATGGAGTTCTGGTGCACCACATCTGTGAGTAATAAATGCATAAACGGCTTATTGCTATTAACACTTAATATCCTAATCAAAACTATCAGGTGTATGTATAAGAAAACAAGTTATGCTATAACATGGTATCCTCTATTGATGGAGATTTCAGTAGTTTCCCAAGCTCCTAGAAGCTATGACATGGAATTTCAGGCCACTTATTGCCCTTTACACAAAATACTAACTGACTATACTTAAAAATGAGTTCACTGTGATGGCAGATTACCAAAATGGCTCATTGATCTATTTTCTATTCCTGTCTTTTTCTCCTATTGTTATTTCATTCAGTGAAGAGCAGTATTAATAACAGATCCATTTTTTCTTTACAAAAGACACACTGCTTAAAGCAGGAGTGGTCAAACATATGGGCCACATTCAGCCCGCAGAGCCAGGTCACTCAGCCCCCAGCCTTGCTGGAGGGACCTTTCCTCAGTGGCAGACCACTTAGGTGAGAGCTGTAATGCTACAGCCCCAGCAGCACCGTGGGAAAAAGTCGGGCACCATGGTTTGTTTCCATGGTACCAGCCAGGCACCTGTGATACCAGGCCTCTCTTCCTGTCAGACCCCAGACTGACATGGGGGAGTGGAGGGATCCCTGGGCCTGATCCAGCTTGTGGGGCCAGACAAGTTTGACATTCCTGGCTTAAAGAGTTATTACCTTGCAAAAACATCCCGTTTATCCAAATATCCCTTAGTGTTTGCCTCAGCCTATTATTTTTGTCCTATTGTAACCCATATTGGAGCTATAATTATATCAAACATCACCACAGATGTTTGCAGTAGTACGTGGATGCTCCTTTTGTCTTAAGGTTTAATATTACCAACCCACAGAGCCATTCTAGTAAGGAGGCTTAAACTTTGGACACATGGCAGCAGCCATTGAAATGAAGACAAGGTTTGGGACCCTGATAAAATAGAAGAGATGAGTTTCTTTTCCTTGTTGATGTTGAGGAAAGAAGATTTTCCACAAAGAATCACTTTACTCACACTGGCTCTCCAATAAACATGAGGTGTTACATCATTATTCTCTACGGTTTATCCATGATGGGACTTGCCAATAAAGTTTTGGGGCATCCTAGAATCTGCTTTTCAGTGGAAGCTGAGGCTGCTTAGTGCCACTGCATATTAACTCAAGTTATAACTTGAGTATTGCTCAGAACTTCCAGATGAACCTTTTATTATAAATCTTAGTCATAGTTTTAAGTTCGCTGGCCTTTGTGGTGCTACAAAAAGTGAGTGCCATACATTCACAGTTTTCAGCACCACAAAAATGGTGCATCCTCCCCCCAAAAAGTTGCTATTTGAAACACAAACTTCTCTGTAGCACCTCATTTTCTTGTGCCATGTGTGGACAGTGACTTTTAGTGCTATAGGGTCTCTCGGATCTCCAGCATCCCACAATCCTCTGCTTTCCCTCCTCCCTCCCCCCCAGCTGCTGCTATAGAAGCACAAGCAACAGCTGGTGCACTTGTGACAATAACTACAGTAGAAAGAGCTGCCACCGTCATTATCACTCCGAGGACACTGGCTTTTGCAGTGCTCCTGCAGGGAAATAGACTGTGGGATGCCCCCAGCTCTGCACCTGTGGTGGTGGTAGCAGCAGCAGGAAGGCTGCCTCCTGCTGTCACTACCATCACAAGGAGGCAGTCTTTTTGCTGTGGCTACTTCATTGATAGTTTCCTGTGGGTGTGGGGGGAGCAAAGGAGCTATGGAGGAGGTGTTTTCAAGGAAACTTTGTAGAATTTCTGCCTGGAGGCTGTGTATGTGTGTAAATGAACATGCAAACATAGCCTCAGGCTCCATAATCAATAGGATTTTATATTAAGCCTGCCTCACTTTTCTGTTAGACTAGTGAGTACCCACAGTTTATTTTTTGTGATGTATAACTTTTTACTGAAGAAAAAAAATGGTGCGTGCAGATAGGGGCCAGGAAAAAATAAGGGGTAGGACGCAGGGAGAAGCACAAACCTTAATGAATGCTGATTTTACAAGTCTGATACTCTGCTGGTGTTGCTGTACCAGTTCATTCACACAAGCTGAGGACACATCCATTGCTTTTTCACCTAACTAGCATAGATACATGTTCTAGGTTAGAAGCTGAGTCGCTGGTGAGAGCTTTTCCAAGAACAGTGAAGCACATTTCAACCAGGACCACTATAGTTTCTGTGACCAGATCATAAATTTAAGACTATTGCCTCTCTAGGCAGAGGGTGAAATACAGAACAAGGCCCATATAAGGCTGAATGAGATCAAAGTATCACGTGAATGATGTAATGCATCATAGTGAATATTACCTAACTGGGAGAAATGCTATAAGAGAGAACAAAATGGTACCTGAAATTGATAACTCTCTTACTGCACTTCAGAAGACAGTAGGAAGATCCACAGCAGGGTTGAAGCATAAGTGTGTCTTCCTGCTGGCTTCTCAAGAGCAGAAAGGCATTATCAATTTCAGGCACAGAGCAAGTAGCACAAAGTAGGAGTGGTATAATTAATCTCAAACTGTGGGAGAGGACATAACTGGTGGCTAAGAGAATATATGTCAGAAGTTAGTCAACTGGGCACAGAGCTACAGCAAAAGGAACAAAGGCTGATGAAGGCTAAAGCTGAACAGAAGCAGAAAACCAGGAGAAGGATCAGTTATTAGAGAGTAAAAAATGAGAGTCTTCATTAAAATGAAGAAATTGGAGACAGCTACGGACAGATCACATGGGGTTGGGGCAGGAAGTGTCTCCCAAATCAGGCCCTTTATATTTATCAGGCCTGACCAGACGGAAAAAGGACTTAAATAAAAACAAAGGCACAGTGAAGGAATGCTAGGGTAAGGGCCTCACAGGTCAGGATGGAAATACAGGAGGTGGAAGAACAAGTTCTTTAGAACAGATGGAAGTCACCATCTTCTCCTCCACGAGCCGGAAGCTTCCTTTAGGAAGATGCAGAGAAGACAGGATAGGGAGAAAGGTAAGAATGAAAAGGAAGAAAGGAACATATTTCAATATGACTAGAGATCTGTGCTTGTTTAACTTGCATGGAATTTCTTTTGACCCCACACTACAATAAGGAATATTCAACTCCTTGTGAGTAACAAAATGGCCTCAGGGGCATGGGACTCGCACTAACATCTAAATACCTAGCTGTAAAAGCAAAGGATGTTGCCAAATGAAAAACTAAGAGTGGAGAACCTCAGGTCTTTTCACTGATGTGGTGTATTTGTGCCAACTTCTAGCCTTGACCTCCAGTGAAGTGGAAAAGTCCCAGAAAAACTGAGCAATTCCTTCTTCAGTAGTACCTGAATTTCTCAAGGATACTCTGGAACTTGCCCTCAAATTATATCCATCCTTTGACATCCAAGCAGGCTATATATTCTGGAAACATACTATCCTTCTTTCTCTGAACCCAGAAGCTGATAACACAGAAGAATACCATTTTAAGAAGGGAAACCGCTTATGAAGATTAAGTTGTTTATTAATAATGTGATATGGCTAAGCTAATATGGAAGATGTTTCTCTGACATTCTAGAATGTAGTACTGTCCCTGTAGTGATCATGGCTGCAGAGAGATCAGGTAAGGAGAACAGCAAAAGGGATTCTCCATACAGATCAAAAAGGTTCATTACAGAAAGAATGAAGAAGGGTAAACTTCACGATGCACTTAAAGGGGGAGCATGCGCTCCCCTTTACAAGGGCTTTAAAACTGTTTAAGCCTGGCCTCCTAATATCATGCAGGCTGTTTACGTCTCACAATGAGACTACTTCCATTTCAGTTACGTAACATGCCTGTGGCAACTAACACAACTGCTTATATGAAAAAGTAGTATTAGGAAAGTATTTAATCTATTTTTAGCAGTTTTTATATAACTTGGAAACCAGGCGAGCCAGCACCATGTGGCCATAAAGAATAAAACAGTCACATTTTTTAAATCGACGACCAAGATCAAAATAATTTATATTAGGAAATATTTAGAAAACCCACAGTGCCTTTGTGGTTTCAAATCCACCATTTACTAGTTCAGGGTCCAAACATGAAGGAGGCTGAGCACCTTGAGATGTACAGAGCCATTTGAATTGCCATCAAGTAAAGGGAATCAAGTGTAGACATTGCCTCCAGGATCAGGGCCTTTTCTCAAGTCTAAATTAAACTGGCACTGGTGAGCCTCACTTGTTCTACCTGTGGAAAGAGTCTTGTTTCGTTAACATTATTGGTATTTCCCTGGAAAATACTGCATTTCATTTATACAATTCCACAACTGCCAGATTTGTGTCCATTTATAGCACAAAGTTCTCTGAAAGCTTGCAGCACATGCACTTTAACAGTAAAGGACTCCCCATGTTAAAAGAGAGACTGCTTGAGTTGTATTAGGTGTTACTTCATTTATTTGCCTTATGTGACATCCAGTCTGACTGTTACTCAATGGCAATGCCTCTACTGCATTTAAGGCAGACAAGGTTCTTTGGGTAGATTCAGTATCTTTTATTAGACCAACTAAATAGTTGGAAAAATTGTTCTTTGCAAGCTTTCAGGAACAAACGCCTTTCTCTAGGCATAGGGAGAGTCTGCTGGTGTTCTTTGTTCTCCTTAGACCAACATGACCACAACCAACAACCCCCCATGCATTTAAGAAAGACATCATTGTGATCTAAGAGAACTGTATGGTTTAGGGGAAAAGCAAAAGGCATAGCGAATTTACCATTTAAAAGCCAATCCACCATGGTAATAAGTGAAAGTCATCATCAACCTCTACTGTTCAAAAACCAAAACACAGTATCTGCATCACAGATAACCATCATGATGAACTAGGGCCCTGACTGAAAGTGTCAGCAAAATTAGAAAGTGAGTAACTAATGGGTGCCTGTACACGTGCAGGGAGGCTATTTTGATGCACTGTAATTACAGTGCACTGGAGCAGACTCGATTAATTGAGTCTGCTGAACAGTGCAATTAGCATGGTCCAGGCAGCCTCTGCATCTCATGTATCAATGTCCCTACACTTCAAAGTAGAAAAGAACTAAATCTCATTTGTGTCCCCCCACCTATCCCAGGAGCAAAGACACCCAGTGAGATCAAATCATTAAGATGCAGCTATGGCCCCTAAAAGACATTACACTGAAGATGTGATTAACTGGTTAATCATGTTTTAAGTAGTGACCTGGCCACATGTTCAATCAATCTATGCTGTGATTAAAGAATAAATAAGCCATGAAATTATTACACAGAATATGTATTTATTATAAGATGTGCCATAATTTTGCAGCTGGTTTCCACCATGCCTTTAATTTAACATTTGGCTACTGCCAAGCCTCAAGAGCCTATGGAAGCCTTTCAAACCTCCTGTGTGCTCCAGAGGCTGGGAGCCCCCTCAGCTTTGGGGTGACCTTGACAAATACAAAACAGCCAAAGAGTTTTAAGCATACAGGTTTTTTTGATTGGGCTCCAGCTACAAGTTGTGTTGTTCTCTATTATTAACACAGCATCACCAACGTGTCATATATATTGACACATAATGATAGACTTAGATAGGCTACGTAGACTAAGCGATGGGGAATTGAATCTTACAAAAAGAGGTTTTATTTTGAGATAGAAGACTCTGACTTGAAGTGTATGTTGGATGGCTCATTCATTGCTTGAACTGCCCAATCAACTGTATGTAATGAAGGTGGCATTTTTTATGATTTATTATTCTCCAGATTTATTATATACTGGCATTCTAAAGTAACATTAAAAAGTTACCAAAACCCCCCAAACAAACAAAACCTCCAGCAAATCCTGGCCTACCTTATCACCAATGCATTGAATGGCAGAGTTTTCTACACATCTGCATTTCTGTGCTTTTATATTACTTGTTATTTGTGCGTAGGCAGCTAGGAGGACTGAAGTGATTTTCAACATATTTTAATTTTTAAAGCTTTCTTCTTTGCCAAACTGGTTTGACTGTACAATACACTGATGTGCAAGTGCTTGGGAAAGAATGAAAAGTCAGAAAGCAGTACCCATGGATTTTATTAACAAATCAAATGCTTTAACAATTAACAGATACACAGACTACAACACAGCCTATTTCTTCATTGCAACAGCACATTTCTCACTGCTGTGTACCCACATAGCTACCTCACATCATAGATTCTAGGGTCGGAAGGTGTGGCAGAAGGTCACCTCTGTTTCTCCCCAAAAACTCTGCTCTGTGACAGTTTGGTTAAGAAGGGCCCTGCAGAGGGTACACATCTTACCCTATCTCTTTAGGTAACCTGAGCTGGATACATTCCTGAGGGAAGGGAGAAAGATGCTCCCTCTGCCTACGTGACTGGCATCACATACCTGGGTGAGGGGCTTAGGCCCAGCAACCAGTGATGCATTTCAAATCGGTTGGCTGACAGCCAACAGGTGCTGGCCTCCATTGGACCAGGTAAATGAGGTCATAGGGGCTATATAAGTTAAGGACTAAGACTCAGAGACAGAGAAGAGCTGGACTATCTGAAACTTGCTCTCTCTCTCAAAACTCATGATCAAGGAACTGCCTACCTCAAGAGGGAATCTCCATCTGCCTCTGGATGATACTTGTGAGTAAGCTACCTGAGATCTAATTAGATATATAGCTTGCAGTAATGCCAGATGTGTGATCAGAGGCTACTCCAGCCACCCTGTTTGTTCTATGGGATTTCTCTGATACTACTCAACTCTGTACTCTAGTTCAACCCTACCCCTTGTAACCAATAAAGTTCTCCTTTGTACCTAGCATGGGAGACTTATTGGGAGTGGGTCTAGATTATGCCTTGGGGTCCCCTTGGTTCAGCTGATTAAAGGAGACCGCTACTTGTGCTTCCAATTGAGGGAAGCATCCCAAGTTCTTGAAGTGAGTCAAGTACCCTTGAGGGATACTAGGCCTGTGTCTCCCAGGGGGTGCAGAGACTGAATCAAGCCCATCCCTGGGTGGTGGCAGTTCTACCCCCAGGCTAGTGGGTGTGCTCCAGGAAGGGGGGCGGGCACATCAGGAGAATGAGCCGGATGTGAGGTGCCCCCAGGGAGGCACTCGGAGCCTGGAAGTTGGTTGGGCACAGTGAGGTGGGTGGCTCAATGCAGGGGCACACCTTACTGGCCCACCACAGAAGGGACCTCAACAGATCATCAAGTCTGACCCCCTGCCTAGGCAGGAAAGAGTGCTGGGGTCAGATGACCCCAGCCAGATACCTATCCAGCCTTCTCTTAAAGGTCCCCAAGGTAGGGATACAGGTCACGATACATCTTTTTTTTTTGTGCACCTGGACCCTGTCACAGTGAGGACAAATGCAATTCTGGCTCCTTGTACCTGGCCAGCCACAAGCAGTGTCTTTAATCTGTAAGTGGTGAAAACACTTCCCTTTATTCTTTCAGATGTTGTGTGGGAAACAGCATAATAATAATATGGCAATGACCATACTAGCATCCAAATGATTTTGCAACAGAGACATTTCATGTTAGACTTAGAAATTTCCCACTGTCAGCTCTGTGTTCAATGGACCACTCTCACTATTGGTCTTTAATATTTGGCCATCAGTTGGCAGATAACATTAGCTTGTGCTAAAAAAAGCCACATAAAATATGTCTGGGGTTAGCTCTCATTTGGGGGAATGTCCTTTAAGCTGGAACACCAGACAAAATCTGTTATGCCTAGAGCATTTCCTCTCCCCTAGGCTAGTTGGTTTGTGCCTTTTTTTTTCTCTTGGTAACTATGCCTACCTCTCCAACTTCCTCTCAAGATATTTCCATAGCCTTCTCCTTTGTGCCGTTATAAACCAAGGGAGTGAAACGCTGGCTAGAATGTAAACTTGGCAGAGACTCCCAAAACACACAACTGAACAATTAAGGACCTTGTTGAGTCAGGCTCTTTTACTGGATGCTATAAGGCCCTGTCCATTCGACCCTGTTTACAAGGTTTATCAAGTGTATAAACTACTGCTCTTAAATTATGAGCATCCCCATATTTATGAGAGCAATTTGTCTCTGTTTACATATAAAGGCCACTTGCCTGTCTCCTGTATTTTCAATGTTCCCTTTACTCCCTTTGTGCAAAGCAAAACAAAATAATATTTGGGTTTTTAATTGAGGGAGGACTTCATCTAAAGTTTACTTAATGCAAGGAAAATCCTGTGAAGTTATCTGGGGCTTGATATATTTTCACTGGGATTGGGATGTCACTTTATCAGGAGAATGAGTAAGAACATACTTGGTTCAGGCAATTCATAAGAGAACTAAAGTTATACCTCTTTATCTACATTTATTAAAAGAGGCTGGCTGCTCTCATTTAGAGATACTACATCAAGATCATGCAAAAGAGTGATGAAGTCCTCAATGCTTTTTACTGGAGGACTGGGTGTAGGTAGAGGGTGACTGAAAGAAAACCTTTTTAAACCTTTTTAAACCTTTTAAAGAAAGCCTTAATAAATAAAGGGTGGGATGGATTAAAATACATTGCAAAAGTAGACATATGCCCCTCTAATGTTGCTCCAACCTAAATTAATGCTCAGTGTCAATGACAAATACCTCAGGAGATTACATTCTGGGATACACAATGCCTACTACACTTCCTTTTCTGGCTATGCTTCCCAGGCAGGGATAAAAGTGTTCATACCTTAGCATAATAGACAATGTTTTCCATTACGTATTTAAAAAATAAGAACCCATACACCAGCAGTATTATTTCTGAGCCTTGAGCACTCGTATGAAAGGCTGTGTGGCATGTAGCCAACAGACTATTTACTTCTAGGAGTGCAATTCATTCTCCCTTAGACACTAATAACCAAAGTTATCTGCTCCAGGGGACAACACCCAGATTAAATTATTTATATGATCCATTTAATGGGAAAGAAAGCTGACTGGGCAAATGCCATGGCTGCAAAAGGTAATAAAATCATTACCCTTCTCAACATCTATTCTGCTGTTCTGCATGATATAGTTTCTTCTTTTTCCATGCTCATGGAATTTGGGTTACTAACAAAATCTTGTTAGCATAGATTAAAGTTATATTTTCCTATCACTGCATATGCCCTTAGAGTAGAGACCCACTGCCATACTTCCAAGGGTATAGACTTTCATAAACTCTCAGCTGGGAGATGATATAGGCAGAGTAGCTGAGAGAATAGGAAAAAACCCCCCAAACAAACACAACTAGATGAGTTTTTAATATTGTGGTTGGCTGGTATAAGGAGTGCTATGCTGTAGACAGATTCTCTAGGCAGCCACTCATGACCATCAGCCAAAGAACGTAAACAAAGCAGGAAAGAACATTTAAAAAAAAAATCTATACCTATAAAAAAAAGACATTTTACATGCCTAAAGTGTGAAATGTCTTTTCAAAATACCTCCGAAATGGGTTAGGGCACACCACAGGGAATCTTAATGACCTTGTGCAAGGTACAGCATCCAATTTGTGCTTGGTGTGGCAGCAGCCTGTTGTCAAGCAGGGACTCACTCAAGGCTCAGTCATGAAAACTTTTGTGTTTATATTAGATTAAATAAACAACAAAACACAGAGAGTTGCTTGCAGGCTGAAAAGATTTCTTTTTTGCATTTTGTAATATAAGACACTTAGCATTCCCCAGTTCCTTGGAGATGACAAACAGCCTGTAAGTTGACGCTCATTATGGAAAGCAGACACCTAACATGAGGACTGATTTTCTGAGAAGCTGAGCCACTACAGAAAATACACTCTTGGCAATTTTGAGGGGAAAATAATCCACCAGTTCCCCTTCTGCTTCTTGCTATATATACTTTCAAATTAGAGAGCAGAAATGAAGGTTGCAGCTCCCTATTATTGGAAATGGGAGAGATCAACCCTGAAAAAGTATTAAGATGAGATCACACAAGTATTAAAATACCATTCTGCTTCCCAGAAGCAGCCTTGCTATTCCCTGTTCTTCAATTTATTTATGCATTTTTTATCATCAACAACTGTTTTTATGGAGTAACTTTATGCCAGGTCCTAAACATGGATTTTATAGAAAGCTTTTGCTATAAAAGAGTTGTCAGGCTTGATTAATGGTCATCTCGAACAGGAAATACTTGTAAAATGGGAATATATCTTGGACACAGAGCTGGCTCTCAGTAGGTCTTTTGGGCTGCAGAGACTAACCTGAAAATGTTCCCACTGATATCAGTTTGAACAGTCCTGCCAGACTGCAGAGCGTGGATACCAGCACACAATCTGTCAGCTTTTCCCCTATGCAGCTTGAGAGGACGACTTTATGTGGGCTGTAACAGTTGGCATGGTAGGGGTATAAATCCTAGAAGCAAGCTGTAGCATTTCTTCAGTAAGGATCCCTGTCCTCACTCGCTATCCAGTGCTGTGCTCGTATGTTGAATTTCCTGGACTGCAAGTGTTGCAAAAAAACTAGAAGGCTAGAATGGTAATCAAGTTCTTTACAATTGAACAAACAGGCTTCATAAACCCCTTGTAGGCAGGCCCTGTACACAAAACAATATTCAGAAGCAATCAACTGAAACTTAAAAAAGAATTACTTGACAAAATAGAATCAGCAAATGACAAGCCCAGAAATAATTGTTGTACCTCCATCTACATAGGTTAGAGACAGACATTACACATAAACTGGTTTAAGTGATCAGAAACTGGTTTAAACCTGTAACAAAACATAAGTTCAGTGCACATAAGCCAGTTTCAAAATGGCTGAAACTGGTTTAAGATAAACTTTGTTGAAGGTAGTATCAGACTTGACTGATTTGGGTCAAACCGGTTTATGCAGCTTCTGTCCCAGACCATACTGGCCAAATAGAAGACAAACACTGGCTACCCTGCAGAACCTCTTAGTGCCTCATGGTGGTGAGTGGGACATGGGACTAAACTTCTCAGCCAATGACGCTGCTCCTACTTTTCCCCCTGTTTTGCCCCTGTTCCGATTCTCTCTTCCAACTCACCACACTACTAAGTGATTTCAACACAACTGCCACAGGAGCACTCCTGACAAACACAGAGCTGAATATGCTTGGCTGTGCCAGAAGGTTTTAATGGCTATTCTCTTTGATCTAGAGACAATCACAGATTTGTTGGTTAAAGACAATGGGCATGCTAAGTTTTGGCTTCAGACTAATTGCCCCTTCATGTAGTTTTAGCTCGAAACAGGAGGAGGATATCACCCAATGTGCTTGAGCTGAGCCATGTGGTCTATATGTTTGCCTGGGACTGGTTGCAAACACATTGGACAGAAGATTGCTTGGAAAGCTGTGGAAGTGAGAGAAAGCCAACAAACAGCAGGAGAAATAGTAGTGTGGCATGGGTGTGGCCCTGAGAGGGAACAGATGCAGAGTTTCTTGGGCAACATAGACACCGGAGGGATGCATCCTGCCTGACGTTTGTTTATATTATATTTGGGAAATGAGACACTTGAACATTTTTTTTAAACAAACAGGGTAGCACCAACGAAAAACTCGACTCATAGTCAATCCCTCTTCCAAATGGAAACAATATTGGAAAGGCAAATATTGACCTGCTGGTCCTCTGCATTATACTTAGAGCAAGCTGACAAACTCCAAAACACTGGCAGTTTGGTGGTCTAAATATCTAATGAGTGAGATAAGAATGTATACAAAAATTTCACAGATTTTTTCCCCCTCTTTGCCCTTCACCATGCTATGCGAAAATATGAATCAACGTGGACACACTATGACATTGCTCTCTGCAGAGGGTCTCATAAAAACATTCAGAAAGTGAATGAAAATGGTTGCAAACAACATGGAACTAAAATTGGTCTAGACTATAGTAAAAACATTTTAAAAATATATTTTTCAGTGAATTACCTATATCTATTGATAAAATTCTTGGGTGGAAAGGGAAAAAATAAACAGTGATAGGATATTGGGTAAGAAAGGACAAGGTTCATCATAATAAGGTAATGAGACTATTTCTTTTTGGGATCTTGTTAATTTTAAAGGAATTTTAAAATCCAAACAACAGATGCTGATTCAGCTGTCAGAGATGCTGTGAGAAGCTGTGAATTATGAAGATAGACCTGAATGGGGGAGAGCACTGCGGTTCAGAGCAGAAAATGTGTTCCTTGCAGAGGGTGGTCTGAAAAAAGGGTAAGGGGATGATTCCTGGAGAAGCATACTGTGTTCATGCATCTGGGAATCAAAGCAGGCTTCATCAATGTGAAAAAAAACAGGTGGAACAATAATGCAATAAAGAAGGAACATGACGTTCTTCAAGGCACCAAAGTATTCTGACACCTGGATTTAAATCCTGGCGCTCTCAGCATTTCCAGGTAGACTTAAACAAGCCACTTCATCTTTGTGGGATGCAGTTATTGGAGATGTTAATATCCCCTTGTCTAGACTTTGTTAATTTAGGGTGGAATTTTTTTTCAAGTACCAGTTACAGTTTGGTTTGTAAGTAAGTGTAAAAATATACATGCTATACTTTGTCCAAAAAAAAAAAAAAGTTAATTTTGCCTAAATTAAATTGTTTTAGTGTACTTCACCACATACAGGTACTTAGTATAAACAAGAAATGGCCCTGGGTAAGGTGGGAAGGTCATATTTGCTGCCTTACGATGAGAGTGAACGTTTGGTTGGAACTGAGACCAATCACTGTTGAAATAGTTTAAGGAAGGGAAGGTGTGTTTGGATTCAAGGGAACACAGCCCTAGCAACTGTTTTAATCTCAGGAAGGGAGCAGTCGGTGTTAATGAATTGGTTGTGCTGACCTTCAAGATATCTCTAATTTTACCAGTGCAGAAAGGTCAGTTTTTCAATTATGTGCAACCTTCTCTCAACAACACCACAACTCTAACAGCAGTGCTAAAAAGCACGTATCATCCTGACTTGATGATTTCACTCCTTTTAGAGCTTTACTAAATATTCTAGTCCCCTCGTAAATTGCTTTATTTTCTTTTTATTCTCCTGTTTTATAAGTTATTCTGTACTACTGAAAGCTGCCTTGAGCCTTTGTTGGAAAGGGCAGCATATAAAGGAATAAGTCAATACCTAAATACCAGGACAGAAAAACAGAACAATATTGCACCTGAGTAAAGCAACAAATGAATACTTCTCATTCAGAATATCAATATGTTTTCTGAAAGTAAAAGTCTTAAAAAGGTAAGCCTAAAAACTTTTTAAATTTTAGAATCAAATTTGAGCCCACAGTCCTTCTCCCCCCATCCCCCCAACACACACTATTGAGTTCACAACCTGAAGCACAGGCAACGTCTCTTAGGCCGTGTGTAGATGAAACGAGAGGCGTGTGTGCATGACACTTTAAAGAGGACCAAATGCTTTTGCACTGCTTTAATGGTGTTGGTGTTTGCATGCCTCCGCAGTGTACTGCACATTAATTCCAGCCACTGTAGGACATTCAGCAGCATAATACACCTTAAATAATTTGGGGTGCAGCAAACTAAAACTCCTTTGAGGAGTTAATTTTGCTGCCTTATAACTGTGGAGTGAAGAACTGGGCTCTGTGTAGCTCCATGGCTCTGCAGGAAGCACAGCAGGGAGCCTGACAGCAGCCCAGAAAAGCAGGTTCCACCCAAGGAAAGTGGGGAGTCTGATCTTTTCTCCCCCCCCGGGAGCCTGCCTGAGCTGTGCGGGGGCCCGGTACTTCCCTCTGAGGCTGCGGTTCCCCCCAAGACAACTGGAGCTGGGTGCCTGAGGATGGGTGCCGCCTGCGGGGGGGGGGCAGCTGTCACAGAGGGAAGCACCAGCTCCCCTCCCCTGCCCCTCCAGCTCAGAGACCACTCTGCCTCCCAGCAGCTCACTCTTCCCTCCCTGCAAGGGAGGCAGTTAAGTCAGCGGGGTGTGTACACGACACGGGGGTTTAATCAGCCATAAACTGAAGCAATGTTTTTTAAGACCCACTGCTTCAATTTAGGGCCGCCGTTTTGTCTGGACACACCTGTAATTCTTACTGTATAGTCCTTTTTATCCAAAGGTCTCCAAGCAGTTTGCAAAGGGTAAGAATGCACTGTTATCACCCTTTTGTAGACAGGTCTATTTTTTATGCCGGCATGGTAGGCCTAAGCCCACCAGAAAAACTACAAGCCGCTTCAGTGGTTAGAGGGAGGCTGCTAAATAACAGCTGAAGGCTTGGGACAACGTATAATAAAATAGGAATGGGAGTGAAGGTCCAAGGCTAGTAACTAGAGTTCCCAGTGAGGATACTGAACACCAGTTAGAACCCACTAGTCCTCAAATGTATGAAAGAAGCCTCTGGATTCTCAGAGAAAATATTAGACACAAAGATAGAGAAATTGAAAGGTTAAGGGGAATAGCCCAGGAACAGGTCATTTGCTCAGTCAGCAGCAAAGCCAGGAACAGAAATTATGTCTCACTGTTGCGAGTCCAGAGTACTAGGAATGTGCTCTGGGCAGTAAGACTAGCCTCTCGCATACATATGTGTAGACTTAGATGGGGATTAAAGAGCAAATTCAAAGTTAGGGAATAAACTTGCACTGAAGGTTTGTGCAATTTCAAATCTTCTCACTGAGCCAAAGTGACTCTGACTTGGGTGAGTACATAAGCGTGCCATGCAGTTTAGATAAGCCATAGCCTGAACTGTGTAAGAAGTACCTCTTGTTACCAGATGTTTTGAAGGTTAATAAACCAATGTTTTCTTGCATATATTTTTTTCATAAAATAAATAACGGCAATTTTCTCAGTAGAAAGCTGCCATTTCCCTCAAGTAAACATTCACAAGATATTCATAGAGGTTAGTTGTACACAGTTCTCACACACATTTCCACAAGTGTGATGTGATGTTCCAGAATGATCCAGAATGCTAGCTGCCAAGTAAAACACCCAAAAAATGCTGTCAGTCCACAACTGGAGAAAAGGTATTGATTGCACTGCTTATTTTACCAGGTCAACTCTAACCTATGAAGCATCTCACTCTAAAGCCAAGTCTGTTGCCAACATTCCAATAGTATATCTATACCCACATCTACAAGCACACAACTCATCATTGTGGATCAGGGCCTCAGAAGTTTATCTGACCCTTGAAATATGGTTGTGCTGAAAAGCCCACCAAACCATGACTTCCCCTGCCAATGTAAGGTAGCAACAGTTGAGTTTATTATGCATAGATGTTCTGTTATTTAAAAAAAAACCTCAACATTTTAGTACACTATCAAACAACACTTAGAGCCACTTGCTCTTTCCTGGCATTACATTGCTTTTCCTGTCTTTTTATTCTAACAGCAGACTGAGACACACTCTCTGCTGTGCCTGCTCCCTCTTTCCCTTTTCTAGCTCTCTAACTGTTTACATCTACATTTGCCCATACTTCCTTTTCCCATCACTCTCCTTTTCTCCTATTCATCTCTTCAAAAACTCAAACGCCACATTTTTCAATCCTCTCTACTCTTTGCACATGTGCAATTCACCCACAGTCACCCGCTGAGACTCTAAATCAATTTATTGCATTATTCCAGATGCATACAAGCCAATGAAATGGAGATTAAATTGTTCATCCTTCAAATCTGAAGATGACCATGACTGGCTAGTTTGATTTCTGTGAACAGCTGTTCAGGCCAATTTGCGCTATCAGTGGTACACTGAGCGAGAGATGATGCTTTGAGTTGCCTGATCAACAGTGGACACGCTGCCTTTGTGAAATTTTTGCTGGTTGCACTTTTGCTCTGCTTCAGCAGTTCTTCTCCACTTATAGACATTAGCTCCAGTATGGATGAGGCTTCACTAGGTGGAATGATCATGAGCGAAATCTTCTCAAGACTTCGGGTCTATGTTGAAATATTTCAAGGATGACTTGAGGGAGTCCTTGAAGCATTTCTTTTGGCCACCCTGAAAACACTTTCCTTTCTTCAGCACACTGTAAAAGATCTTTTTTGGCAGTCATTCACCTGCAATCCTGGTGATATGACCGGCTCATCTCATCTGTGATTTCATCAACAGAGTATGGATGCTTGCCCATGTAAGGTCGATGTCTGGGACTTTCTTTTGCCATCTTACCCGCAACAGTTTCTTCAGACAGCCCATATGAGAGTGGTTCAGTTTCATAGCATGGTTTCTGTATGTGGTCAGGTTTTGCATGCATACATCAGGATTGGCAATACAATAGCTTTGTAGACCTTCAGTTTTGCTTGTTGACTGATGCCCCTGCTCTCCCACACATTGGCACATAATCTACCAAAAGCCATGCTTGCTTTTGCAATTCTGTCATTTGTTTCATAATTGATGTGAACTACACATGACAGTGTACTGCTGAGATAGGTGAACTTGTCCACTGCCTGGAGGGTTTGGCCATTCACTGTGATGGTAGGCTTTACATAAGGCTTTCCTGGTCCAGGCTGGTGCATCATTTCTGTCTTCTTAGTGTTGATTGTGAGACCAAAGTTATCACAAGCTGAAGAGAAATGGTCTATACTCCATTACATGTCAGACTTGGATTTGGTCATCACAGCAATCAGAAGGTCATGGACACTCACTTCCTGTAACTTTATCTTTGCCTGTAGTCTCCTCAAATTGAAGAGTTTGCCGTTAGTCTGATAAATGATGTCAATCCCAATGTCACAGTCATGAAAGGCATCTACAAGCATGGCAGAGAATGTCATACCTAATTTAAGAGGGTTGGGGCCAACACACAGCCCTCCTTGACTCCGCTAGCAACTGGGAATGGTCCAGATGACTCACCATCATCCACAACACAAGGCAGCATGCCATCATAGAATTGCTGAACCATTGCAATGAATTTTTCCGGGCAACCAAATTTTGCCACGATCTTCTAAAGACCCTCCTCCCTACTGACCACATCAAATGCTTTTGTCAGGTCAATGAATCAGGTATAGGTTGCAGTTCAGCTCCTGGGATTTCTCCTAAAGTTGATGAGCTGGAAAAACCATATCTATGGTCCCGCATCCTTTCCTAAAACCACAGTGACTCTTAGGGAGGTGCTCTAGTACAATGTGTTGCACAAGGCGATTCAACAGAATTCTGGCGAGGATTTTTACCGGCTATTGACAGCAAGGAGATGCCCTGATGGTTGTCACAGGATTGCCTATTGCCTTTTCACTTGTACAAGTGGACAATGGATACATTCTTGTATTCCTGAGGTATAGTTCCTTGAGTCCACATTGATTGGAAGAGTTCAGTCAGTTTTAAAGTCATGTGCAAGCCTCCAGCCTTGTAGACCTCTGCTGGTATAGCATCTGCTCTAGGTGCTTTACCATTTGACAGTGGTTAATTGCTTTCAGTTTCAGTTAGTGTTGGAGGATCAGCAAAATATATGTTAATGTCTACCTGGGGCAGCCAATCAATTGCCTCCTAATAAACGACTGTTGATTGAAAATGTTGTTGAAGTGTTCTGCTCATCTCTGCTGTATCTCTTCTTTGTCAATGAGCAGAGTGGTGCCATCAGCACTTAGTATCAGAGATATTCTTGATCACCGTGGCCTGAAGATTGTCTTCAGAGAATCAAAGAAATTCTTCATGTTGTTCTTGTCTGCATAGGACTGATTCTCATCTGCCTTGTTGCTCAGCCATGAGTTTTGCATCTCTCAGTTTGCTTTGGACAATCTTCTTGATGTTATTAAAAGCTGCCACCTTAGATGTTGAAGTGCTGTCTTCTAGGCAGGCCTTATGAAGCCAATGTTTCTCATTCAGTAGTCTGAAGGATGCCCAATTTGCCTCGATGTTATTGGAGTTTACATCAATTGTTACTAGTTGACTGTGCAGTTCTTCAACAAATGCCTGTTTCACATTCTCCTGTTTCAATTTGGAGACATTGAGCTTTTTGGGTGCTTTTTTGCCTTGTGGTCATCTACTAGGATGTATCCAGATATTCAGCTTGGAGACTATGCTTGAGTGGACCAAGGGGTCTCTGTGTTCAAGCAGACAAGGGGCAAAAGCCTGACAGGGGTTGCCCCCCAAACCCCTCAAATGGGAAGTGAGGGAGGAGCAGAAGCCTGGCAGGGGCTGCTGCCCCCACCATCAGACCCAGGCTGGTGTCCTGTACAGGCCAGGGAAGAGGTTTAAACCCCGTCCCTCCCCACCTCAATGTATAAGCCCTGGGCCAGAGCCTCCTGCTCTCCACTCCAGCAAGTAGAAATGAAGAAAATCCTGGTGGGTGCTGTCCTCAAGTAGAGAGTGGGTGGGGGCAGAGTGTGGCAGCCCCCTCCCCCCATGAGAACCTGAGCTGGGGTCCTGTATGGCCACAGAGGGGGTTTAAGCCCCCTTCCCCACTCCAGTGTGCAAGCCCTGGGCCAGCAGGGGACAGCCCCACCCAGTCCCATAACGGGCAGCTCCCACCCGAGTCCCTCACTGCAAGTGGTGGCAGCATGCTGGGCTGGCCCAACCCAGCCTCATAGGATGCCCATCTGAGTTCCTGTCTGCAACATGGTGGTCAGGTGAGGGGCCAGCCCCATAGCTGCAGTTCTCATGCTCCCATCCCAGTCCCCAGCCATATGTGGAAGCAGCCTCACCTGGCCCCACAGTGCACAGCTCCTGCCCCTTTCCCCCCAGTGGGAGTCCCTGGCTCCAGCCCAGTGGGGCCCTTTCCTGTATTTCCAGGCTGGCAGGCAGGAGAGGAGGGAACAGCCTGTGCAGAGGGAAGAGGCGGAGGGGGGGCAGGCACAAGCCTCTGCCAGGGGCTGGGGCAAGTCAGGCCAGCCTAGGGTGGGGGGGGGTGGTTACTTAGCAATCAGAGCCGCACCTCCTGCAGGGACACGCTGGCTCACAGAGGGGCCACAAGGGTCAGATGGAATTACCTGGTAGGCCAGATGGGGCCCGTGGGTTATATTTTGCCTGCCCCATGACTAGGCTCAGATCAGTCAACCAGCCTCTTGCAAGACTGCTAGCCTGTCCCTAGTCTCTATCCCATCCCATTTTACATGACACCTGCCCCTTTCCATACCGGACAGGTATAATCACCAGAATGTTATTCAACCAACATTATTTCATTAAAGACTATTCTCCTACCCCTAGGTACATTTGTTTGTCCCAGTTTGTATACATACTTATATAGCTGTTATTACTATCTAGCCTTTCTGTCACAAACAGACCAACAGTACAAACACAATACTGTGTAACTGCTCGGAAAAGTTATAAATACTGACTATCATTAGTACTCAGCTAGCTGCCTTGCTGTTCTGTATTAGGCTCTCCCTGAGTCCATCCCCACTCCTGGGATAGACCTCTCCAGTTTCTCCACTCACAGGTGGGAATACAGCCCACAGGGAAGGCAACATAACTCTGTCAGCAGGTCCAATGGTATTTGGACTCTCTGTGTGCCTTGGGAAGCTATGACGCTACAAGTTTGCAGTGACAGAGCCAAAGCTAGAGCCACTAGAATGATGCATAATTATTCATTCTTCAAATACTTTAAAGGATTTACAGCAGAGCATAAAATAATAAAAAGCTGACATGCACAAGTATTACTTAAACCTTTGTAAATAATTCTTTACTTACTTCAGTTACACTTCAGACAAGCTGGCTACCTCTGACAGGAATAAGCAGCCCACCTCTCTCCATTTGTATGGCAATCAAATATCAGCAATACTCCACCAAAAGCCTCCCTTTAAGCTCACTCACCCATTCCCTTTTTCAGCGGTTTTTAAGTGTCCTCTCTTTCCAAAGTTAACCTTGGGATAAATTCCCTCTTGGGATAGAGTGACCTATTCTCCTTTAATACCTCTGAAACTATATCCCTGAAGCTGTTTTATCTATAATATGGTTTCACCTTTCCTAGACAGTTCTCTACAACCTCCTTCAACACTATGCATGCATGAAGACAGTAATATAAAGTTGAACAGGAAAACCAAGCCACCCACAATATTCCTAAAAGATAACATTTTTTCCCAGCTTATGGCACCAGCGTATTGCTAGCAACCTAACAAACAACATTGTAGGTTCAGTCAAGACATACACAGATCAAGAAACAAAAGCTTACCATGGAAAACAAATGCTGTGCTCTCAAAAGTGAAGAGATGCAGTCCACAATACTGGATTCAAAGTTAAATATTTGCAAAATGGCTAAAAATAGTCATGTTTACATGTTTGCTATGTAACTTCTGGATGCCTGGCCCTAATATGAGCTTCTTAACATGACTACATGGTGCCACATAGCAGT
This sequence comes from Crocodylus porosus, assembly GCF_001723895.1. Classification (NCBI taxonomy): domain Eukaryota; kingdom Metazoa; phylum Chordata; order Crocodylia; family Crocodylidae; genus Crocodylus; species Crocodylus porosus. The sequence continues at coordinate 129,047,917 of NW_017728886.1, read as the reverse complement.
TTTGGCACAAAATAACATTTTGTAATGATTTATATTTGTACAGTTATTATCCTAAAATAATTCCACTTTTTTATCACTCAGTTATGCTTATGATACACAACTTTTAGACTGCATTTTTATGCAGTTTAAAAGTAAGTCAGACCACAACGAGAGGAAAAAAACATAATTCTACCTTTAAAAACAATCTTTCATTTTCCAAGTCTATTATTTGCATATAGAGTTTAAGACTCAATGGCTTAAGGGTTGTGAGGGAATGGAGGAGGGGAAGAATTTCAAGACTGGGCAGCTTTTAAGCACAGACTATATAAGGGAACCAAAAGAAACTCATAAGCAGCTGGGAACTGAGACAGTATGGACTGTATTGTTTGTCCCAATTTGTTTTTGAGAAATTAAAACTTGATCTTTCCAAGACTGTCAGGCCGTAATGATTGAACATGCATATTCACCCATGGAGAGAATTAATGTCATCTGACCAAGACCCTGGGCAGATGACAAAGGTAAAAGGTTTGGCCCTGGAATTCAAATTAACACCATTTTTATACTTGGAACTTTTCCCCCAGTGATTAAAGTATACATTTGCACAGCACTCCTGCAGACATGTGCTTATATTAAAAAGGGGTCAAGTTCTTAAGTGCTTATTCAGTTTTCACTCTAAAAAAGCTGAAGCTAAAGCTGGGAGCTTCAAGATGAAGGAAAGCAGGAAGTTTTGCTGAAGATAGGTCTGAGATGCAGTATATTTGACCTACTCACAATTTCTGATCTTGGTAGAAACTTTAGACTGAGAAACCCACATCCCATTACTGTCTTAACCCAGCCAGACCAGTATTTAAACTTTAAGATACATTTCAGTTAAGCAAAATTTAAATGTCTCAAGAAGGCAACATTAATAAACATGATCATAGAAAGCTTTACAGTTAAAATTCAATTGTACTTTTAATGGGGGTCTACAAAATAATAAACTTTATTATAAAACCATAACCCTCAATCAAATTCTATTACAGAGATCAGGTATTTCATTTTCATTTTTTATTCAGTTTGCCCAGTTGATTCTTAGAACAGTTTCTGCTCCAAAACAGATAAAATGCTAATGTGAGTGCTGCTTTCTACAGGAGGTTTGATAGATGTATTTAATTGCCACCCCTCCCCCTCCCAAAGAAAAATTTGACTTAACAGAAAAAAGCACGGCACTTGTAATCCTGTATCTCAGGGTAATAAGATCTACAGTCCTTACAAAAAAGTTAAAAGCCAAACTTTGCTCATTCTGGAGTAACTCCACAGAAAATCTCAGATGTGAGATTTACACTGATGTAGCTGAGAAAAGTATTTGTTCTAAAGTTTGTCTTTTTAGCTAATGCAAGATATTTTTTGCCGTATAGGTTCACCAAAGCTGATCATCTTTCTCTCCCCTTTCATTTGCAGATTAGGTCTCCTAAGGCTCTGCAGCATGTTTCTTCTACACACAAGGGCTAAACTATTTCCAATCTTTCTCCTTACCATTTCTGGAAAGGTCTAGTACACTACTGCCCTGTATTCCTTCTAGCACTTAACAATATATAAACATGAACTCTTGCTTGATTTTCCAGTAATTCTACTAGGCTTATAAGACACTATTGTCTTTGGAAGGCCAACTTGTAATTTAGTAGATGGTGTACTTCCCCCTCTCAAGCCGTGAAGATGGCATAGAGTGCACCCTCAGCAAGTTTGCAGATGACACCAAGCTGGGGGGAATAGTAGGTGCACTGAAGGGTAAGGCTAGAAGGGTAAGGTCAGAGTGACCTAGATAAATTGGAGGATTGGGCCCACAGGAATCCCATGAGCTTCAACAAGGACAAGTGCAAAGCTCTGCACTTAGGACAGAAGAATCCTATGCACCAGTAAAAGTTGGGCAGCAGCTCTGCTGAAAAGGACTTGGGGGTTACAATGGACAATAAGCTGAATATGAGCCAACAGTGTGCCTGTACTGCCATAAAGGCTAACAGCATACTGGGCTGCATTGGTAGGAACGTTGCCAGCAGGGCAAAGGAAGTGATTATTCCCCTCTATTCAGCACTGGAGAGGCCACATATGAAGTACTGCATTCAGTTTTGGGCCCCTGACTTTCTTTTCAAGGATGCTTTGTTTAAACAATTTTAGGTATAAAAAGGTATGTTAACTTGTAGAGCGGGGAGTTCTGTTTAGATCTCCTCCCTATGATCTTATAGTATGAGTGCCAATAAACTCAGACTGAATCTGTTAATTTTAATACCAAAACACAATGCAAAGTTTGATTTCTTCCACAATTATGATGCCGTGACTTGGATAGAGACGCCCGGACCAAACCAAGGTAAGAGACCTTTTGAAATCTCTATTGGGGCTTTTCAGTGAGAGGCTGTCTCTGTGTCTTCCTGATTCACTGCCTGAGGCTTACTCTATCCAACCTTTTAATGACAGAATTTTCAGACCCACTTTTTAAGTAGTAACTGTAAGTAGAACTGTGAGTAGAGTTAAGGTTAAAGACTGTGTTGCTGTTGTTAGTAAATGTGTTTCCCCGGTGAATTAAGTTCCTTTTTGGAACTAGGAGTGAAAACCTTGTGCAGCCGCTGCAAGGACACTGGACTTGTTCTGCATGCTCTTCGAAAGCAAGGGTGCAAGGTGGAAACTCTTAGAGTGTGAGTGTTTTCCACGATAAGGGTTGACCAAGGCTGGGACTAAAGAAATGCTCTTGAACCTTGTGCCTCAATGCAGAAATTCCCTTGTGTGAATTGAGAGTATGAATTGAGAAATATGAGCCACTGACCAGGTCTGGGACTAAGGTTGGGTTCAGCCACCCCAAGGCTGTCCAGAAGGGCAGTTCTGAATGCAAGGGGGCCCAACTGGAACCCTGTGACCCCATGGACAGGTTTACCCTTTCCCCACCCTCATAAATGAGCCGTGTCTAACCGTAACTGCATTGTGTGCCATTATTGCACTGGAGCTCTGTTAATGTCTTTGGACATTAGCCACAGCATTTCTGTGCCACTAGCAAATCTCACAACCTGACCGGACACCCTCAATAAGCCATTCCTGTGTGAAAGACCTGTGTGAATTGAGTTAAAGAAATGGGGAGCGGAGGATCTGAAGATGTACTGGCTCCGCCAAAAGGGACTCCAGCATTGTACACGTACACACACTCTGGCCATAAGAGTTTAAGTTTTTAAACAAATGGAATAGGTATACCAAAGATGACTCTAGTTTGCAGTTTCCCCTGGAGGAAACATTTGATTTAAGTAAAATCATTCATCCCCGCGGAGCCCTTGAGTCAAAAGGCAGTAAAGCGCCACAGACTGAGTGGGATTCAATTTTTGATTGGTATGAGGAAGCTTCCAAATGACATCAAGAATCTCAAGTTCAGAGCCTTAAGGACTACCAAGACAAATGGAAATCTCAGATAAAGGAATTGAAAACCAAGGTACCAACAGGAGATCCCCCATCAATAACAACAGCACCATCAGCACCAACACCACTGTATCCACAATTGACTGAGAATGAATCTGTAGAAGACATAATTGATTTCATTAGTGTGCCAACCCTGTACCAGTCCCAGGCACAATCTAAATCCAAAGAAATCCAGAGTGACCAAATAGACTCTTCCGGTGGGAAAAGCTCACCCTAGGAACCTATCACCCAAAAATCATCTCCTCCCCCCTGGGCATGCCCACTGGAAGCCTGGTGTCTGCCTCCTGAAGCCTTGACGTCCTCTTATTTAAGGTCCGGCACCCAGTATGGTCCAGTCTCTTCTTCAAAACCTAAAAAAGCTCTCCAAATGCCCTTAGGTCAACTCCCAGGGCAGGGTCCAAATGGGGAATCTACAGTCACAGTTCATGCCCCCTGGACTCCAGGGGATCTCCTAAACCTTGTTAAGTGATTCCCCAACATCTGGGAAGATCCCCAGAAGTTCAAAAGACTTTCAGGTATTGAGAAGGCAGCTGAAACTGCCCCAAGAAGCAGTTGCTGCTGCTTTCGTTCAAGGACTCCTTCCTAAAGTCCAGGAACAACTGCACACAATTGCTGTAGGCTGGCAAACTAAGACACTGGCAGAACTGGTCACCATTGCTAATCATTGTACAACCTGTCAAGAAAAGAAAAAGGAAATCACAGAAACTAGGTTAATGTAATTACAATTGCAGAGGCAGAGGGTTCCTTTGGGGACAATTTAGAGGCAGGGGTCGTGGTCGTGGGATGGGACAAGGTTTCAGTCCCAAATTAGTGACAGTTGTCACTGTTGTGGTCAACCAGGACACTGGAAGTCCCACTGTCCTCATCGGCCCGGCCAGCCAGAGATGACAGTTGACCTGCCACCACTTCCACCCACTCAATTCTCTGTCCCGAATCAAAGAGCCTCCTGTTAGGACAGCCTGAAGAATAGTAACATCATCACAGCCCCACTTCTCTCACTTAATCAAGAAGACCCCTTTGTTTCCTCTATCCATCTTCACTGCTGAGACTCCAGGATAATGGTAAAATATGCAGAAGTTTTAAAATGCATTTTAAATTAGTTTTATAAAAGAACAAAATGAGCTAATTCTGGAAGTTATTTTAATGTATTTGATTAATCATTATGAATGTTGTACTCCCCAGAGAGAGAGAAACCAAGTAAAAAGACTGGAGAGAGAAAAGCAGGTTGTTAGAAAGGAAGCCTTGACACAGAACTGCTTTACAATTATAACTTTTGTCATCTCATTTCAATAACTTCAACTATGTACCAATTCTGTAAAGCTACTGGAGTCCTAAATCCACCCAAGATCTTCCTATATGTGCATGGGTTAGTTTTATAAAAGATTCCATGTCACCCTCATGTGTGAGCCAGCCTTTCAACTATACTCTCTTCCCATGTATGTGACCCTTGTTTTAGCAGAATTGCTTCCTTACAGAGACATTTAAATGGTAGACAGTTTTAGCACACATGACCAGAGCCTGACCCTCATCATTTACTTCCTAGGATTACAAGTCTATACATTTTCTCAAGGCCCCTGCAGAGATACTTGGCAAGCTTCAAAGCACAAGAATGCCTTGCTTAGCTGGACATCTACTTCCAAACTCAGAAGATATTAAAAAAACAAACAAACAACAACAACAGAAAAAATGAAGGAAGTGAACTCAAAACCCAGCAGAAGCTACTTGAAATAGGCGTTCAGGAAGAGGGGCATATTCATACCTCCTCCTTGATGACCCAGGGGGTACTGCTGAGAAGCACATCCAGCTCTCTCACTTCTACTCAGCCTGCACTGGAGTCTGGAAAATAAGCTGTGTTGCCAGTTTAGAGCAGCCCCAAGAACATGCCAAGAATACCTGAGAGAGAGAGAGCAAGCTTGAACGTGGTATTTGGCATGCAGTCAGGACTGAAGTCTGTGACTGTTGATGGCTTAGAGAGACTCCAAGTATGTGCCAAGAATACCTAATAAAGAGACCCCGAGTGTGGCATTTGGCATGTACTCAGGACTGTGCTAAAATACCTAAAATACCTAATCAGCTTCATTTCTGAGGTTTGTTCATGATAAGCAGGAACACTCTGCCTTGACTCAGAGGCAGTATAGAACTGCTTTCTCCATCTGTTTTCCTTACTAACCTGACTCCAACAGACAAGCTGCAACTGCTGCTGACAGATAGCAGCTGGAGCTCCCCTGGAGTTTTACAGGAGTTGTGTGATCTGGGGAGCTTCAATACCTGGCTTCTCTCCTTGTGATGAATTGAGAAGCAAGGGAGCTGAAGTTTCCTCAGTAGAAACAATAGATTATTATGGTGGGTGAGCAAACGAAAGAAAAAAGGTAGAGGAATGACAAAAGGATTGAGACAGTGGAAGCAAGTGCATACAATGAAGGGATGAAACAGATTTCAGACAGTCAACACCAAGGCAGCCTGTAAGGTTACAGAGACTCATCAGAAAAAAAACAGGGTTTTCTGGGCCTAGCAGCCTGGAGAGCTGGGTTTGGTTTGCTGTCTGTCCAGGTCTTATTTTGCAGACTCAAAAAGTACACTTCTATTTCATTTTTTTGCTGTGTATGTAAGAAAGTAATCAAAATCTTATATTTACAACTTCTGTTGCCCTCCAAGTTAGTGTGACAGCTGTCAGCAACAATTCAGTCAGTTAATTACTACATACCCCTAAAATGCTTGCTAACTCTTGACATTTTTCTAACAGAGCCTCAAAGTAAAGGGATACAAAAAAATTACATGTTGATTGAGACCTGAGGATAAACAGCCAACTTTCATGACATGGGAATGTTTCAGATTGCATTCAGATAAAATGAAGTCCTCTGCCTATCAAAAAAGAATTAAAATTCTAATTGCTTCAGTGAAATTAAAAGGGACTAAATAGGATCATAGGAACACAGGGCTGGAAGGGACCTCACAAGGTCATCTACTCCATCCCCCTGCTGAAGGCAGGCTAATCGCCAACTAAACTATCCCAGCCAAGGGTCTGTCCAACTTGGTACTGAAAATTTCCAAGGACAGAAATTCCATAACTTGTCTAGGTAGCCTGTCCCAATGCTTGACCACCCTCATAGTCAGAAAGTTCCTCCTAATCTCCAACATAAATTTATCCTGTTGCAGCTTGAGGCCATTGCTACTCGTCCTGTCCCCTATAAACACACACAAGAGCCCATCTCTGTCCTCTCCACAATCACCCTTCAAATATTGAAGTATGTTCTCTCCCTGCAGTCTTCTGTTCTTCTGTCTAAATAACCCTGGTTATATTTCAGCCTTTCCTCACAAACCTTGCTTCCCAGGAAGAGAGGGGATTTCTCATGTGTTTCCAAGTAAAGCCAGTGTTTAATCCATGCAGCTCACTTGTTTGAGAATGTAATTCAGAAAAATCACACACTCAGACAACTGCTTTGATGAACTGGGGCAACAGGGAATCTTCAAGGCTATTTAAAGTATTTAATCCAATACAAATAGGTCAGTTGTATCCACAAATTTTAAACACAGCACTTTAAACTGAGGAAGGAGGTTAATTCATCATCTAGGCTACGGACAGAAGTTACACATAAACTGGTTTAAGTCATCAGAAACTGGCTTAAATCTGTAACAGAACACAAGCTCAGTACACATAAAACAGTATTAAAATGGCTGAAACTGGTTTAAAATAAACCTGGTTGGATGTAGTATCAGACTTAACTGATTTGGGTCAAACCAGTTTATGAAACTTCTGTCCCAGATGCCTTCCTGGTTCAAGTTAATTCACAGCCTCCCCAGCATGCTTTCCAGCCCTGAGCTGGGCTGTCTGCTCCAGAAAGCAGGGTTGCCCTGCTCCACCCCTCTGCTCCCTAGCTGGAGTAGTGAGGGCTAGCTGACAAGGGGGTGCGGGTGAGGGTTGGGGCCAAACCTGGCTGGGGATGTAGACCAGTCTGCAGGGGGGGACTTCCCCCACAGGCAAACCTCGTGGGGGTCTGGGGCTTGGCAGGGGGAGAGGGCAGTTAAACACTCCTTCCCACACTCAAACTTACTGCTGGCTGTGACTGTGGACTACAAATCCCAGAGGCACCTGGAAGCAGGAAGACGAAGTGATAAGCAACCCTCCAGAGAACTGCTGTTATGATTTTGGACTGCAAATTCCAGAGAACTCAGGGGCAGCAGGAAGAGGAAATGAACACAGCCCATCCTGGTTATGTGCCAGAGAGCCATACTTTAGCACCCCACTACAGGCACATGGCTGCATTTCCTGAAGCAAAGGTAAATGTCTGTGTGGGGTATTCCCTTGATACTTGAGGGTCTGACTTCTGCTCTTATTGCCAGATTTGTGAACTCCGACTATCACCTGCCACTTCTTGATATATTTTTATGCTAGGACGCTGGCAATCTGACTAGATTTTTGCCTGTGTTACCCCTCTCTTCTGGCTTCCTCAGACAATACCCAAGATTTTAATTATCAGTTGAATCCAATCCGTATATGGTTGATCAATTCTCTTTATTTTTTTTTTTCTTACAGCCCCTATCAGTTAACATCCATACAGCTTGTGACTCTTTTGAACTGTTTTACATACTTCTGTTTTTACCTTCAAAACACTTTGCTGCATTTATTCAACATCAAAACAACATGTACACAACTAGGTAAAGTCAGTTTCAGAACTACTTATATTTATTTATTTTTTTACTTGACCGGGGTACTGCTTTCAGTCTCTTTCTTTCTTCCCCTTTTTCGTTTCATGGGAAGATATTATCCCCCATTTCTTTCTTGTATGGGTGTGAGAGTAGCCGGGACTTGGACTTTTCCTCTCACCCAGCACAATCAGCCCTAATTAAATTCAAACCAAAACAAGAAAACAGAACAGGATAAGAATGAACTTTTGTGAAAACTGATGAGTACCCGCAATGCCTTCTTTCTTGAGGTCTCTGCTTTCATTACTCCACATTTCCGAGTGATTCAAGAGTCAACTTATTTCTTTAGGGAGTCCAGATTCTGTCTTCTGGCTATGCCCTCTCTCTCAAGCAGAACTAGCTCCCAGGATTTCCCTGTCTCCATCTTCCTCCACGGTTTCTCTTCCTCTGAACCCTTGCTCCATTCTCTCTCCTCCCTCATGCCGTGCTGTGCCCCTCTGAGTGTCTCTATCTTAAAGGAACAGCTACTCCAAAACTGGCATTCTCCCAGCATGGTCTCTTTTTCTATTCTCTTGACCTCATCTATAGATCCCTAACAGTCCCTTTTCACAGTCTGTTCACTTCTAGTTCATTTTAATCTCTGCATTTTAGACTAACCTGCAAAGACTGAATCAATACTGAGTCAGTCTTTTTGACTATGTGTACTTAGTCATACTCAGCAAAAATGTGGATAAGAAGTTACTCTTCTGCAGAAAAGTGGGTAGTAGAAAGGAAGCTGATTCTCAGGCCTGTTGCACTGATTATGCATTTTTAGGCCACATAAATTATAATCTCAAGTATCTGATTTGATTTGTCATGTGCTTTGAAGTGACCCTATAAGCTTGGTGAAGATTCTATCAAATATAGACAAAGCAACAGTTTCCAGGTAGGCTACCAAGGGAGAAAAAAAGGCTGCAAATATGCTAATGTACTGATCCCAATGGTTGGCTTTCCTGATTTCAAGCAGATGTCATGTCATCTTCACAATGTTTTGTTTTTCAAATTAAATTACATCACTTGTCTTTTCACATGGCAGAGGAAAATGCACGTGCAGGTGTGGGGAGCTGTATGACAGCAGAAACTAAAACTTCACATTTTCGACTGCCTATTCTAGGCTGCTTTGGTATGTGCCCATGTGTATATAAACACCACAGTTATCTGTCATATTAACTAAATGCATTTCAGAGCTATTTCAGTATCATCATTGTGTAATGCAGGAGTAACATAGCAATTAATTCTATAGCTTCTAAGAGAACGATGCATGACACATTATTAGAGTTCCTACCTCTAAAGACTGCACATTTCTTCTGCAGAACTGCATTGTCGCAGAGCACTTAAGTGCCCTGCTCCTTTAAAGAGTAGAAACTGCTAGGGAAAGAGCCCTAGCAGTGAGTGGGGAGCCCCAGCTGCTGGTTACCAGGGCAACCAGAGTGAGCTAGTGGTCCACACCTGTCAGCGGTCAGCTGACCAGAAGGGGCGGGGCTTGGCTCACATACCCAGGGCTGAGGCCAGGATGGCAGTTCCCTGCTAGTAGCCAAGGGGGAAGGAGCTCTCCCAGAGCAACCAAAGGGGGAGAGGCCTGGCTGCAGGTACAGCCTCTAATACTGGTGAGGGATGGGGCACCCCTGGTGTGGCTTGGACCATGTTATAGCTGGGAGGCTTGAATTTATTTTATAGCCCAAGGGCTTGTGTTTTGTTTGCTGTTTAAGACTGGTAGCTTGGGTCAGGCTGTTAGGGGATGGAGAAGGCCTCATAGGGGACCCATGGCAGCGTGGGGACCCCAGCGCCAGAGAGGGCGCAGCACTTTGCAGGGCTGTGGAAAGCCCCAACGCCAGAGAGGATGCATTGTGAGACAGGGCTGCAGAGATCCCAAGTGCCAGCGAAGGTGCAGTGCAAGGCAGGGCTGCAGAGAGCCCAGGGAGGACCAGGGGGCCACATTATAACAAGGCCAAGACTGAACAACGTCCGTTCCATCTGCGAGGCTTGGGGCATGGTAAAGGGGTGGTTGGAGCCACACATAGCCCATAAGGCTAGGGTGCCCCAAAACACCCATTGCAGAATGGGACCCACAAGGGGTCCAGGAGCCCACGGGATCAGAGTACAGCAAAACTGTGCCCAAAATGACATAAAAGCAGCCTCCCTAATATATATTTACCAACAAAGATGTGGTGGGCAAGAATTGAGGGTGCCCATTGGGCCAACTTGGCATAGTAAAGGGGCCTTGGGGAGATCACAGCCATCCTGCAGGACCCTGTGCCATGACATGCATCAAGGAAAGGTATCCCTGCTCAGGGACAACAGCCCAGAATCTGCAGTCAGGGCATCTGTTTGATTTTTTTTTTTTTTAATTTCCTACTGCCACATTTGGGATGTGATGCTAGACAAATCACTTTGCAATTGTGCACCTCCGTGTCCCTATGTGTGTTAAGGAAGTAATGCCTATCAGTCAGGAGAGTGAGAGACTTCAATTAAATAACTGTTGTAAAGAGGAAGGTGCAATATGAGTGAGAAAAGTACATTGTCCAAAACCACACATAGTACTATTTCCTAAAGGAGATAATCTATGCTAAACAGCAGTAGAAGCAAAAGCTTCATTTCAGGGCTGATTTTGGTGACTCCCAACAAGAGAAGAAAATTAGCACCTTCCCCTGAGCTTCTTACGTCACAGAGGAAACCCAGTGTCAGTTCTCACACCCCTTTAAAATTCCCCTAATAAGCAGCATGATAACCAGCAGAAGGGCCTGCATCAGGCATGCCCATAAAGTATGGAACGCTGTCTGTTTTCACCCTACATACTCATGTCAAATGAAAGAAAGCAAAGCACTGTGCCTCTTAGAGGCACCTCTCAACTGCTCTTACAGCAAGATTACAGTTTCCCAAATAGCCAAAGATTAACAATCATATTTGAATTTTCTACCTTCAAGTCATTCTCTTTACGCAGTGATGCATTATACACAATTAATCTCCACTTGATTTACTGTCTACACACAAGCACATGCTCATGATTCATCCAAAAGTCTCCAAGAACTACTTTATTTTCTGTGCCTATATTTACACTGAAAACTTCTCTGCTGTTTATATGCCTTTTCACAGTCACCAGACTGTTTATTAAGGCATCAAATATCATCCCTTCTATCAGTGATATCCTCCAGGCTGACAATTCTCTATGCTAACCATATAGATCAGACTATCCCCAAAGTCTGACTGAACTGTCAAGACAGATCACAGCAAGAAGGATTTGAAATCCCTGAGAGAGACAGACGTAGCTCATCCCAAGTATGATCTCCACTCCTAAATATGTAGTAAATATTTTGAGAAATGCTGTATTGTGCGGCTGCTTGGATTCATTAAGCCTTTTAAATAGGCAATTTTTGTGGTTTGAAGACAGAAAAAAAATGAACACGTTGCCAATTTTTTTTTCTGTCATTTATTTCTGTTCACTTGCCAACAATTAAATTTGGGTTTCTATGTTTCTATGTATAATTGCTTCTTATTTGTACTAAAGTAGCATCTAGAAGCCCCAGATAAGATGGGATGGCACTGTGGACATGCCAGGCTTCATGAACACGGCAGGCTTCATGGGCATGGCAAGCATGAGAAAGGTTCTTCTCTGTGAAGTTAATTTAATCTAAAGTTGAACATGCATTACAGATCCGTCTCTCTGCCCTGTCCACTGAGGGTGAGACTCTGGTACAGCCCTGGTAAGGGAGCCTTGACCCTTCAACACAAGCTACAGTAATTCACAATAGTCCCAAGAATGCTGGTCAGAATAGTCCTAAATACATCTAAGCTTAACAAACAGATAAAAAAGGAGAGAGAGAGAGAGAGAAGTCATTCTGTACCAGTCCAAATAGGAAAGAAGCGTAGAGGAGATATGCCCTAAGTTACAGAAGTCTGTGGCAAGGCAGAACTTGAACTCACATTTTGTATACACTCACTGCAGTATCTTGGACTTTCAGTCATGTGGCAAGTGTCTGTGCCAGATCACTTGAGGATATAACAGTTCAGGATGGATAGCTTCAGGTTTTTAATTCTAATGATCCCACATTCGATGCCTACCATGAGCTATAGAGATGAAGGCAACTCACATATGGAGGCTCAGTTAAATTCGGAGACCTTGGGCTCCCAAAAGAGCTTATTGTGTCTGTAGTAGAATGGAATTCATTGTTAAATATGTATTACCTCTCTCTCTCTGTGATCCAGAGAGAACAAAAGAATCTATAGCAACCTCCAATTTTGACCCTCTGCTTTCAGTCAAGATGGCAGTTTCCTACTATTACCTCTTTCTGTAAGTTCTATAGGAGCACATATCACTTTTTGACCTCACCATCTTACATGAGTAATTATAGAAAGGCTAATATGATCCCTGAGTGTGTCAGTATCTCCTTAAGGATACTGACACACTCAGGGATCATATTAGCCTTTCTGTAATTAGAGGATCATATTCGCATTCCTCCCTAAGGAAGAAGATGAAAGTGCCAGCACTACTGTGACCACTCTAGGAATCCATTGGAAATCTGGTGTATAAAACACAAATAAAGATCCTGAAAAACTGGAAATGGTTCAGAGATGAGTCACAAGGATGACTGATGGATACAAATTTATTATTTATAGTGAACAGCTTGAGGAGCTCAATATATTTAGTTTAATCAAAGAGTAAGCTATGTACCATATTTACCTGAATCCAAGATGACTCTGAATTTAGGACAAGTCCCTGCCCCAATAATTAGATTCTGGACATGGGGAAAATTATACATTTTTAAAATAAATTTCCAAGCCTAGAATTGGATTTTTGGAGGGTCATCTTAAAATTTGTTCCCACACTGCTACAGCAGGGCAAGCAGGCAGGGATAGAAGTGGTAGAGGGGATATGCAGCGGGGGAATTAAAGCCTGACTCCTGCCACCTGCTACCAGTTGTCCTAGTGCAGTTGTTCCCCTTCTCTCCCCACCCCCCCAGGGCTGCCTGGCTTCCCTTGTGCCTCTGTGCACTTACCCCCCCCCACCTGCCTCCCCTGTACCTGCATCCCAACATCTGCCCCCCTATGTAGAGTATGCATTGCTTTTCATCTGTCTCCTACCTACTTGCTCCTTCTTCCACTTGCCCCCCCTAGCTGCCTACCCTGCACCATCTTCCCTTCTGCCTACCCCCCTCCATGCTGCTGCTGTGTGGCTGGGCTGGAGGCAGATGCTCTGTGCTCCCTGCCCTGGGCCAGAGCGGAGCCTCAACCAGAGCTAGAGGTATAAATAGAAGGTAAGTAGCAGGGCGGAGGGGGGTGAAATGGTGGTGGTGGGGAGAAAAGGTGCATGTGTGGGGTTGGAAACAGAGGCTGCAGCTCTGATTCTGAACCTGGGATCAAGGTCAGAGCAGGAGTCACAGCCATAGCCACTACTCTACCTGCTTGTACTCTAATCCAAGACAAGGGGTGTTCCCCTTCTGACTGAGGAAAGAAACCTCATCTTGGATTCAAGTAAATATGGTACATGTACATCTGCATAGTTTGACAGAGGACCCTTCAATCATATAATAAAACCCGATGGCCAGAAGTTGAAGCTAGACAAATTCAGACTAGAAATAAGGTGCACATTTTTTTCACTGAGGGTAGCTAATTTCCAAAGCAACTTATCTAGGATTGTGTTTGATTATTTTTACTCAATATTTTACAATGAAGCTTCTAAAATGCTTTTAAAAGACCCAATGAAATTCAATCAGGAATTATTTTAAGGCAGTTTCATAGTCAGCATTTCATCAGAGGTTAGATTACATTATCACAACAGTTCCTTTTGGTCATAATCTTTAAAAGGAACATTTTAAAGAACAACCTTTGGAACTTTTCCTAACATGAACTTTCCTAGGAGGGAAAAAATTGGAAATGGTTACCATTGCAGGAGAATCTATTGTATTCTGATCGGGTTCTAATTTTAAAGAAACATTATCTATATCATTTAATCAAGAAAGCAATGTTTCCAAATTAATATGAAGAATTACAAAGAAACATCTATAGAAATTATATGTGTTCTTCTGACTTGAATGCCTAACACCCAAAGTTAGCACAGGGAAGAACTCTCTGCAGCACTGTATCACTCCACTTGCTGAACATTCCAAGAAGAAAAAGCCACAGTCATTTTTTTTCTGTCAGTAATTTATATAAGTCTTAATAAAGACAGGAAAACACAAGTGACCCAATCTCGCAGCAAGAGAGTGAATGTATAATTTAATGCAACTTCCTGTTAGGCCTGTGTGAAGCGGCTAGTATTTGCTTCAGATTTGGCTGGTTTGCGGGACAGCGATCTGATTCAGTGACTTGAATCATTGTCCTGAATTGACTCAGCCGAATCTGATTTGGAGATTCGGCCATTGCCAAATCTCTGAATCGGACAGGCCCCATTCCCTGCCCGCTCTCTCAGCCCAGCCAATGGCTGCCCCAGCCCAGCCCCAGCTCCCCACTTTTTTTTTTTAAAAGCTCCAGCTCATCGGCTCCAGCCAGATGTGGGGTGGAGGGGTGATCCCCCCTGTCCCACGCTGTCATGAGCCCCCCATCCCCCACCCTCTCTTCCAGCCCTGCCCTGGCCCCAGCTCCTCGCTCTTTAAAAAAAAAACAAAAAAGAAAACCCCCGCTCACTGGCTTCTGCCAGGCAGGGGAGTGATCCTTGCTGCCCCGCGCTGTGTTGGGCTCTGCCATGAGTCCCCAGAAGCCCTTAGGCCAGTGCAGCAGCCAGTGAGTAGGGGCTTTTTTTAAAAGAGCCAGGAGCTGGGGCTGGGTGTGGCAGCCATGGGGTGGGCTGGGGGAGCAGGCAAGGAATGGGGCCTGGCAAGTGTCCCCCCCATGGTCCCCTCTCCC
>NW_017728886.1:129024397-129032880 GCF_001723895.1 Crocodylus porosus | reverse complement strand
TTACCAGCACAGAGTCTGGGTCCAGCTCCCTGCAGCGGCAAGCAGGGACTGCCTGAATTTCTGAAACTCTCTGAATCTTTTCTAATTTGATTTGAAGAGCTTTGAATTGATTTGGACCTTAGTATTGGTCTCCTGATTCGATTCAGAGATTTAGCTGCCAAAACTGGCTGAATCTCCTCCGAATCGAATCAGTACCCGAAACTTTGCACAGCCCTACTCTCTGTTCCTCACAGTGGCTGCCAGGGTGTATGGGGTAATGCAGGCAGCTATCCAAAAAGGCCAGTGCTGCTTCCGTTCAGCGTCTTAATGTGAGTTTACCTTGTGTAATAGAGTGTGTGGTTGCATAAATGGCATCTGCTGGCAACTAGATCACAAAGAAGATAAGTTGATTTTGCATTCTTGTTTTTCTGAGATGGATAATGCCCATATTGGCTCTAATAGGAATCTGCATTCAGAAATATTGACACAGTACCTCCAAGAGTGTTTTAATTGTTACATCTCTTCCATACATTCTGACAGCTTCACTCTCTCCTGCTGTCCTGCTTCAGCTGCTTAACTATTCTAAACTGCCTAAGGGTGGAAGGCCTATTTCTTGCCATTAGTAGTTCAAGCAGAAATTAACAGCCCACTGGCAGCAACAACAAATGTAGTCTGCTGAAACTTTAGCAATGTGAAAATTCTCCTGCTATGGCTAAATCTGTTGAACTAAAGTTGATTCTACATAGTGCTTCATCAATCGCTCCTCTTAACAGCACACTGACAAAAGGCTGAAAGTTTTTGGACACTCTTGAAAGAACCTTGTATTTTCACAAAGTAAATCAAAGTTGAAGATGAATGGGACCCTAACTGAACTCTTTAAAAGTTTAATTACTGGATTTCTCTTAATGATAATCCACAAGACACCAACTAATCAAGAAAAAATGTAAAATCGATGTGAAATAAATGGAAGCTCAAAAATATGAAAGAAAGAGTGAGGAGGAAGGGAGAAAATGAATGTTGTATTTTGCAAGGTTCTTTGAGATCACAGGATAAGCAATATTAATAACCCACAAGTACCCATTAACTTAACACCCATACAAGGCAGGACTTTTACTGGTGCTGAAGTTAAGATGTTAACTTGTCCCAGCTCAGAAAGTGTACAAAGTTGACTACAGAATCCCGCTTTCTGTTCCTGTGGGTTAGACAATGCTTCCTTTCACTTCCTGAAGGGATGCCATTAAGCTGAGAGAAGGTATACTCTGAAGACAAACCAAGTTGTTACTTTAGCTTTGGTGCAAAAAGCTAAGGATTACACCTCCGTGAGAGTCATAAAAGGCAAAATCAGTCCTGGATGACAGTATGCTATAAACACAGTCTGAGATGCAAGTTTCAGAACAAAGCAGCAGAAATTTGAAGCAGAATGTGAGAAACAGGCGAGTTGTGGCCTGATTAGCAACTTACTTAAAAACGAACAAACAAAAAAACAAGAATCCAAGGGGAAAAGCTTATTTGTGAATATGAACCATCTGCAAGTGGAAATTACTGCACTTGAATGAAAAAAATTCTGTTGACCATAAGGAGTGCATATAGATGAAGGACAAAAAAAAAGGAATAATTATGTAACAACCTGGCAACTTTCTCCTCAGGAAATAGCTGGGGTATGTGTATCTCTGCTGATTACATGTGTAATGGCTCCAAAAGCCATGTTCTATATCAAACAAAGCTGTACAGCACAACACTATTTGCAAAAGGAAGAAAAGAAAAAAACTCTCTAATTGAGCACTTTTGGAATGATGTAAGACTCTTTACAAAAGAGCAAAGGACAAGACCTGAATTATAGGACTAAGACATAAGCAAAGCCAATACACACACCACCAGACATTTCTTTTCTCATGATATTTACCTATACCAACATTCTTAAACTAAAAAATACAGCAGTGCATAGTAATTTTAGCTACCGTGCATATCGAACAGGACCCACTGCACTATACACATTCAAGCTAAAGAGACACAACACATATTTCATGATGATTTCTCAGAAAGAAACAGTTTTCTTAGGAGGAACACCAACATTGATTAGCATGAAACAAAATATGAACTCAGCTGAAGGAATGCTCAGCATTTCCTTTAATAGTTAAATCTTTTGAAGCTAAGGGGCAAACATTCCTTCACTTTAAGCCCAGATCTCATATCAGCTCTCAACTATAACCTTAGGAAAGTAATTTAACTTCTAAACCTATATTTGACTAACAGCAGAAGATATTACAGGATTTATCTAACACATGTAAATTGTTTACACTTCACTTCAGAAAGGGTAATCAATTCATTGAAGATGAATCACTAGATAATGCTAACTACTTGACTCTAGTGCCCTGAAAGATCCCATAAAATGCAGAACTCAACCACCCAGCAGAAATAAGTCAGAATGGGCCCAGTCAGTAGTAACCAATACCTACATAAAATTAATTCACAATCAACGTACAACTCTCATACAGACAGATGTTCAATATCAGGGTAGTCTTTAACATGAATACCAGCTTTTTTGACAACTGAGGCAAATGTGTGCAGGTCCAAATGGGCTGAAGGGACTGACAAAGAAATACACGGGTGGGATAAAAAGGGAAATGTGCACTTCAGGTACCTACTGAATCCGTTTTACAGATCAAGAGAGATCTTTGAAACTTAAAGATCTTAAAAATTACAAGATCAGTTTATTAAAAAAATCCCAAACAAATAAAAGAAATTACTTGTGAATTAAACAGATTTCTAGTAGTTATTACTCATTCCTATTTTAAAAAAGGCATGCAATAGAAAATGTTTTAAAATATTTTATAAATCCTGGAAATAATTATCAGCAGCTATACATCAGATGACAAATCTAGGAGCGTGATTACTTGCACATGATAGTTTTCAGTAAATACAGAAATACTGGTATTGTCACAGGAATTATCTGGTCTCCCTTCTAAATGAGATGAGTAAGATGGTAGTCTTAGTTTTTAAATCTAAGAACAAAATCGATCTGTTCATTATGGCTTTGATGGCTTTGGTTTTATGCCTTTGGAAAAACTGACTCAGAACAACTTGGAAACATGTCCCTGGCATGGCATGGTCTCCGATGTTGCCGTGATAGAACAAAGTAGTGACTGAACAGCAGACGCACTCAGAAATATCCTGGCAGGGATAACAGCATGCACTGTTCTACATATCTGTATAATCTGCAAGCCAAGTTCAGCAGCCCTTTCACTAAGTACTCCCTGTGGCAGGCCAGTAGGGGGTGCTCCTGCACTGAGCCACCCACCTCACTGCGCTTGACCACCTTCCAGGCTCTGAGTGCCTCCCTGGGGGCACCTCATGTCTGGCTGACCCCCTTCTTGGAGCACACCTGCTAGCCTGGTGGTAACGCTGCTACCACGCAGGGTCTGGACTGATCCTGGCTCTGTGCACCCAGGGAAACACAGGCCTAGTAGCCCTTGAGGGTACTTGACCCACTTCAAGCACTTCAGGTGCTTCCCTCGGTCTGAAGCACAAATAGTGGTCTCCCTTAGTCAGCTGAACCAAGGGGACCCCAAGGCATAATCTAGCTCCTCTCCCAATAAGTCTCCCATGCTAGGTACAAAGGAGAACTTTATTGGTTATGAGGAGTAGGTTTGGAATAAGGTACAGGGTAGAGCAATATTAAAGAAATCCCATAAAGCAAATAGGGTGGCTGGGTAGCCTTTGATCACACATCTGAGTTACTACAAGCTATATATCTATTTAGATCTTAGGTGGCTTACCCACGAGTATGATCCAGAGGCAGGTGGAGATACCCTCTGGAGGCATGAGTTTCAAGAGAGAGAGCAAGTTTCAGCTTCTCTTGAGTTTTTTCATAATGGCTATTGCTCCTCCTCCTGGGCAGTCCTTAACTTAGATAGACTTTATGACCTCATTTACCTGGTCCAATGAAGGCCAGCAACTGTTGTCTGCCAGCCAACCAATTTGAAATGCATCACTGGTTGCTGGGTAGACTGGCATTGCTTTGAACAATACGGAGCCTAAGCCTCCCTCCCCCACCCCCAGGTATGTGATGGCAGTCACATGGGCAGAGGGAGCAGGATTCCCCTCTCCCTCAGGAATGTATCCAACTCAGGGTTACCTATAGAGATGGGATGTCTGCCCTCTGCAGGGACCATGTTAACCAAATTGTCACACAGCAGAGATTTTGGGAAGAGACAGAGGTGGCATTCTGCCACACTCCCATTAAATTGGTGGTATTGCAGGCAAACACTGTACAAAAGCACACAATATAATTAGTATAGCCAAACTGGGACATGTCAACTGCTTGTGTGAAGGTTGCTTTTTAATCAGAAGACCCTGGAGAGGACCTCTAACTGTGGAAGAGAATGCTTTTATGCATTCTGCTATAATAACAGGGAGTAATTGATTGCTGCACTATAATAGGTTCTGCAAAACTTTGCGGATTTCCATATACCACTAATGCAGGGGTGTCAATCTCATCTGGCCCCATGGACTGGATAAGTGGCAGAGGGCCAATACAGTGCACACAGCACCTGTCTGGGCTAGTCTGGGATGGTGACCTGAGAGAGCACTGTGGGCAGCATGCATCCTGGGCACTGCATGTGGTACTGGTTTAGCACAGCATGCAACTCAATACAGCAGCAATGGGGGCTGGATTATGGGACTCTGCAGGCTGGATCTGGCCCACTGGCTATGTTTGACACTCCTATGATAAGCATAACACTTTACATTAGGCAAGAGAAGAGGCAAGCCTGACAAAAATCTTAATCCCCCTTCCTCTGTTGCTACCTTTAAAATGATGGCATTTTCAGGTCCCTTAGGAATCAAGGCTGCTCTAAGTGCCCACGTAAGTTTAAAAAAAATGTAACAACTTTTTTGAAATCTTTGCTTCAGTGCTCAAATCTGTACACTTTAAATATGACAGGTGTTCAGTTGTGTGCACCCGGATGCCACTGACACAATAAAGTTTAGTTTGGCAAATCCAAGGTTAGAAACTTGGCTCAATTTTTTCTTTTCTAAATGGATTTTTGTACTAAAGAAATATTTCTGATCATGTTGTGAATAGAACAAAAGAAAACTTAATGCTTCCATATCTATCTATCCATCTAGCTATATGGCTACATAACATAACATGGAATTATAAAAACTGTTTTTTCTTTTGTTTTTTTCCCCAATTATATCAACTGAGCTGCAATTAAGTTGTCAAAGTCCTCCTACAAAAATAATTTAGATAAAGTCATTGCTGGTTTTAAATGGGTACAACTTCTAGAGTTAACATATACCACAAATATTCCTAAATTCCATAAAATCGAGACCAAAGTTAAAACTTTCATAAATTAACCATTGTTCAAGTTTATTAGTATATTTTTGGACCTCACAAAATGGTTGTTTGTCTTTACCATACTAAGGACTATCAGAGCTGCCCGCTGCCAATACTCCTATATCCTTATCACATGCACACACCCCTTTAAAACAAAAACTAGCCATCCAAAATTGGGGTGCATGTCTTAAGTGAGGGAAATCAATTTCTGCACCAGGATTGAAGCATGTGGGCACTGGAATGGTTGCTGGGGGCTGTGTTCAGGGCCTGGCCTCATGGAGTAGAGACAGAGTCCACTTCTTAGCTTTACTTACCCTTCCCCCTGCAAATCCACAGCTACAGGTTTAACCTTCTCATGAGTGCTACCAAACTGGCAGTAGCTTTTCTTCATTTTGCCTTCCCAAAACAAGGTGTGCATCTCATTTAGGAGTATGTGGCATGCTCAATAAATATGGCATGCTCATAGTCACATCCTGATATATCACCTATGCTGCCATAAAAATCCACAGTGATACAGAAAACAAAAACACTGGACATAAGAAGGAAAATGTGCAGTTAGGAAAGACTGAGGATAAAATAGCAGTGAAGCACGTAAATGTAATCCTTAAACAACCCCAAATCTAATTGAAACCATAATCTGGTCAAATTCAGGCACACTTTATTCTTTTACTGGATGCCTGTCTTGCATTTCAGTCCTTATTAAAGCTTTACAGGAAATGCAGGATGATTTTCTAAATGTGACATTTAGAAAGCTGCATTGCTTTTAAATGTGGAATGAGGATGCCAAATACACAGCCTGTGGGTCAGATTTGGCCCATAGAGCCATATGATCCTGCCCATGGATCTTTGGACCAATGCCACGTGCTGCATGGAGCATGTGCCAGCCCCAGCCCTGGCCACACATACTGCTTGTGGCTAGTGCTGGTAACACAAGCACAAGGAGACTTACACTGCATGCAGCACCTGCACTGGACCTGCTCTCCATGCCTGCTTTGGGGCCAGGCCAGATCAGGCTGTACCAGAGGCAGTGCACAGGGTTGGTCCAGAAGGGCACTGCATGCAAGCCCATGCCATCCCCCGTGCCATGTACAGTACAGTGAAGGCCATGCCAGCCCTGGAACCTGCTCTGCACACAGCACATTGGTTGGATCTGGTGCTGCCCCAGACAGATCCCCTATGCTGAATGCAGTACCAGGTCCAGCCTGCGTATCCTGGAGCAGGCCTAGTACCTGAGGCAGTCAAGCTAGACACAGTGCGCTGCCCATAGCACAGGGGGACAGTCCTAATCTGGCTCAGCAACTCTTAGTGAGTCTGACACCTTGATGTAAAAGAATGATCACAATGAGCTTGATTAACTTTAACATTATGGACAGTAAAAAACTGCAAATAGCAAAACTTCCCCCGAAACCAAATCCCTCCCCAACCCCCCCGACAGGATAAGTAGTAGTATACAGTGGGTGGGTTTACATGTGCAATTAATGTGCCTGAATTTTTATTAAAGTGCTCCCTGGCACACATCTACATGTGTGCCCCTGTCAGAAGCAAATCCTGTCCTGCCCTCCTCTGCCCCCCTGAAGCAGCCAGGAGGAGCTCCAGGCTCCTTGAGGTGTCAGCCCTGGGCACAGCGGCTTAACCCCAAGCTCTGGAGGATGCGGGGGCAGCTGTCCCAGCTTGGCGGGCAACTTCATCCCAGCCAGATCAGCAAGGATCTGGGTTTTTTTGTCTCACAGAAAAACAGAGTAAAATGCAGATTTCTTCCTTTACTGGGGTAAAACGTGGATTTCTTGTTTTAGCAGAGAAACCCACAGATTTTGCAGTTTTGCAACAAGTCCTTTGCAGAGTTCCACCCTGCAAGTGGTTGGAAGGGAGTGGGAGGAGGGTGGTCAGGCAGGAGGCACCATGTGCATATATATGTACATTGCCCCAGGCAGCCTGGAAAGCAGCTGCTGCAAGTAAGTGTATGTGTGTGGCGGGAGGGGGGCGGGGGGAGAGGGAGGGAGTTGGTAGGGCTGTGACTGTGGCTGCTGACTGGCCAGGCAGTATGTGGGGCTTGTGGCCACAATGCACAGCTGCAGGTCCCTAGCAGGGAGCAGGGCCACAGGCAGCTTCTCTTGGGGGAGGGGAGGCTGCTCCCTGATGCTGCATGTACTTCCAGGGAAGCAGGTTGGCCCCATGCCCCCCAGATCCGTATGCAGGGTAGGCGCATGCTGCACGCTCCCACCCTGCTGCCCTCCCCCAGGAACTCTGCAGCCTGGCATGTGTGACCTGGCACTGCAGGGTAAAACACAACTGTGCAGGAAAGCTGTCTGCATCTGTAAGCTTTGTGCTGCTCTGGCGATACACCCCCTGTGCACATGGGAGGCACGGGGTTGTGGCCCTCACTGCAGCCCGCGCACAGGAGATGCATTGCCAGGACAGCAGAGCTCGCAGCAGCAAGCAGCTTTTCTGCATGGCTGCACTGTGCCCTGTAGTGCCGGGGTCACACCCATGGGCTGTGGAGGGCCTGGGGGAGGGCAGAAGGGTGGGAGCCAAATCTGCAGTATATAGCCGTCCCTGCCCTGTGCACAGATCTGAGGGTGTGGGTCCTCCCTGCTCCCCAAAGTGCAGGCAGTGGGGGGGGGAGCCGGGCTCCATGCTCTGCTCTGCTGCAGCAGCTGCTGCTGCCTTCTGTCAAGGCCAGGGGGCTGTGGACCCTGGTCCGTGGCCCCATAGTTCTGGCACCTGGGGCTCCTTCCAGCAGGTCTGGTGGGGCAGGAGATGTGGGTGAGAGTGAGGGGCACTGGCAGGGCTGGGGGCACCGGGAGGCCTGGGGGAGGTGGGGAGGGCAGCTGTAGGGAGCTTTTAATTTTAATCACAGATATGTTTTGGTTTTTAATGAGAGAATTTGGGATTTTTTTATCTGGGAAAACCAGGATCCCTAGAGATCTGGCTGGCCCCTGGCTCCGAGATGGGAGGGGAGGGAGGAGCTATTCTGGTTGGGTGGGCAGATGCTTGCCAGCCATGTGGAGATCAGGACCTGTGCCCACCTCTCCCAGCTATGTAGAGAGTCCCAATCCCCATATGGCTGGGAGGCAACTCTTCAGCAGCTGGAACAGCTCTTCCAGCTACATGGAGGTTGGGAGATAGCAGCCAGGAAAGCTCTCCCACTCACATGGAGATCAGGACA
>NW_017728886.1:129022559-129024386 GCF_001723895.1 Crocodylus porosus | reverse complement strand
GGTTCTGATCTCCACGTGGCTAACAGTTAGCATTCTGCCAAGCTGGGACAACTCTTCTGGCCCCCTGTTGCCTAGGCTCACTGGGAGCAATTTGCTTCTGGTCAGCGTCTGCATGTGTGGTATGGTGCATTAGTTAACGTGCCTTTTTTCTAGTATCTGTATCTACAGGTACTAGAAAATTGCACATTAGATTAATATATTGAGCAGTAATTGTTGAACATGTGTAGATGGTGACACTTTACTGCACATTAGTCTATATTCTATTAGTCACATAATGTGCAGTAAAGCATTTCATGTAGATGCACCCAACTAGTAGTGTACAGTGCATAGTAGTATACAGTTATTACTAACAATAACAAATAGTTTCGAGTTAACAAACTATATTATGGGAGTTAGGTTTTCTTATATTAGTCACCAGGGGGAGCCAATGTTACTCTATGAATGCAGAAACAAATTGCAGAGCTAAAACAAAAATTTTAGTAAAAACATAGTTCAAACAAAATGCACTCTCAAATTCAGTAAAATCTGCATACAAATATCTGCCTTAGACTAAGAGGGGTGAAAAAAAAAAAAAGCTTAAGCTAAGTGAGCTACATCTTCAAATACAAAATAATAGTGTATTTAGAGGACAGATACTTTATGTATAAATGAAGCTAGATGAAATATGAACAAAAACAAAAAAAAGTCTCTAAATCAGAACAATCCCCCTGTATTCCCTTAGTACTGTAGTGGTCCTCTTTTTCATTGGCCTACACAGACCATGATCCTCCCTACAGAATCCAGCTCTTAGGAAGCAATTCAACAACAGATAAATTTGAGAAGTTCAATCAAAATCACCCTTATTCTTTTTCCCCCCCAAAAAGTAATGTTAGAATTCCAGTATTTGCTTACACTTTTTATCTCTGCTGCCTTTTCCCAGCATGCTTGCCTTAAATGTCCCCAGCAGTATAAAAAGCTGCCCTGGTCAGCAGCTCAGGGTTACTTGCCCTCAGGAGTTTCTGGGACCCAGTCAATTGGTATTTGGGGACACTAGCTCCTTGTGTCAGCTAGACTGCTGAA
This sequence comes from Crocodylus porosus, assembly GCF_001723895.1. NCBI lineage: Eukaryota > Metazoa > Chordata > Crocodylia > Crocodylidae > Crocodylus > Crocodylus porosus. Next base: position 129,023,327 of record NW_017728886.1, on the reverse strand, counting down.
GCAGTATCCCAAATTCACTTTTTAAAATACCCCAAAATTCACATTCTTACATAATTAGAACAAAAGCGAGAGAAAGGGGAATTGATCAGATGGGCAATGTTTTATTACTATATTTACAATGTAAAAGAAATTTGGAAGCCTACCATAGCATAATAATAAAATAAATCCTAAATATCTATGTTTTAATGTTTGCTTTGGGTTTCTTTATCACATGGTGGGTGTGTGATGGGGGATATGGGGTTTGTAGGAAGGAGTGGGGGCGGTGGGAGGATGTGGAGGGATGTGAGTCACTGTGTGGGTAGGTGTTGGGGGACTGTGGGTGTGAGGGCTGCTTAGGAGGGATGGATCTCCTGCATGAATGCCACATGCCCCTGGCAACTGGCGGGGTACAGCGGTGCCTGTGGTGGTGGGAGCGTGGCAGCAGCGGTAAGTGGGGAGCTTCTGCAGATGCCGCCGGCACTGTCAGCAGCAGGGGGAGGGGTGGTGAGCGGTGACCACCTGCAGACATTGCCAGCAGCGACAGTGGTGGCCAGCAGCGATCACTGACTCCCTGCAGATGCCACTGGCACCAGGGGTGGTGGTAGTGGCAAGCAGCAACCACCCACAGGCACCGCCGATAGTGTTGGCGGTGCCTTTTTTGAGGGGGTGTACCACCATGCTTAGGGGGTGCATGTGCACCCACATGCACCCCCTACGCATTGCCAATGGTCCCCTGCCCCCCACAGGGCAAAGCCTCCCTCCTCCCAGCACATGGGCTACCCTGCCTGA
>NW_017728886.1:128996378-129022548 GCF_001723895.1 Crocodylus porosus | reverse complement strand
GGTTCTGATCTCCACGTGGCTAACAGTTAGCATTCTGCCAAGCTGGGACAACTCTTCTGGCCCCCTGTTGCCTAGGCTCACTGGGAGCAATTTGCAACATGCACCCACATGCACCCCCTACGCATTGCCAATGGTCCCCTGCCCCCCACAGGGCAAAGCCTCCCTCCTCCCAGCACATGGGCTACCCTGCCTGAAGGGTCCTAGTTCCCACTGGTCTCCCCTCCTGCTCATTCCCCTGCTCTTCTAACACCTCTGGAGGCTGGAGATGAGCAGGAGAACAAGCAGGAGGCTGGAAAGAATACAAGAATGAGCAGAAGGCTCATTCCTTCCACCCCCATTGCTTCTCCCAGCTCCCTGTTTGTTCTGCTCCCCATCCCCATTTGTTCCTCCTGCCCCATTCATTCCCCCAGCTCCCCACTTGCTCTCCCAGCCCCTCTACACTCACCAGCAGTAGCAGAGAATGAGCAGGAGGCTGGAGAGAGAAGGGGAAGTCTCCAGCTTATCTCCAGGGGTTTGTCTCTAGCCTCCTGCTGGTCTCCAGCCTTGGGGAAAGAGCAGGAAGCTAGAGATAGGCCCTGAAGAAATTCCCCTGCAGTCTCCAACCCCCTGCTCTTTCCCCTGCTGTCTCCAGCCTCCCAAGGCTGGAAATGGGCAGAGAATGAGCAGGAGGCTAGAGACAAGCCCCTGGAAATGAGCTGGAGACATTCCCCTGCTCTGTCCAGCCTCCTGGTCATTCTCTGCTACTGCTGGTGAGAGTGTGGGGGCTGGGAGAGCCAGCGGGGAGCTAGGGGAACAAATGGGGGGGGTAGTGGGAATGAACGGGGAGTGGGAAGAGTGAGCCGGGAGCTAGGGGAATGAACCAGGAGCAGAGAGAACAAACGAGGGGCAGGGACAATGAATGGGGAGTTGGGGAAGGTCCCCCCTCTTCTAGCCCCCCAACCCCCTACTTACCTGGCAGAAGCTGGGTCCATGTCCCTGCAGCTTGCACTGCTGCCTGCCCAGCATGGGTAGGCATCATGCTTCAGGACCAGGGAAAAGGACAATTACAGAGATGCTCTGGCACTCCGCCAGAGTGTTTCTGTGGAGGACTGAGCCTCTGCTTGCCTCAGGGCACCGTCTGGGACTGTGTCCTGACCCATTCCCCTCCCTCCCCCCACAGGGTTTTGTTTAACCCATGGATATCCAGGGGTATTTTGCAGCAGGGGGAATGTTTTTTGTTCCTGCATGTGCCTCTTGCAGCATCTCAAAGGGGTTTGAGATGCTGCAAGAGGCATGTGCGGGCTCATCTGAACGCACCCAACCTGGAAATGGTTTTTCAAGACAACAAACTGAAAATAAACCAGGCAGCCAGGAAAGAGACCGGTTATTCCATCCCTAGCCATAGAATACTAGTCAGTTGTAAGCTGTTCCTACCCCTTTGTGCTCTTCGTGCCTTGCAGCACCTGAGTCATGTCCTTTGAACTGAAGGTGTGGCCCACTGATTTATAAAACCCCAATGTCCATCTGCAGGATGAAATAATTTAATGAAGCAGTGCATTACTAATTTCTCAAGAGCTAAACAACTCCCAGCATCAACCTCAAGGCAGGGAAGAAATTTAAGTTGAGGATTCCTTTTTTTCTTTTTTGTTTCTCAGACACTTGGTGGACCAGAAGTGGCTGTAAGGGGAGACGTGGTGGCTGCAGGACAGGTGTCTGAGTAGCCTGCCTAACCTACTTTCTATGAAGAAGGTTAGCACCATTGTTACAAGTGCTCAAGGAACAACTGTGGTAGTGCAAGTCATAAAGTAAAGTGGCTGCAAAACCTAATCTCTTGGGTTCTAGCCCCAGAGGGGTGGAAACCTAGGAGTAGCCTGGAATCTGAATCCACTGAGCTAAGAGAAAATCAGAACTGAGAGAGGAAGCTGGCAAGGTGAGGGTCTGATCAGGGAGCCATCTGAAACCAAGAGCCCTGCCAGGCAGTGAGACCTTCCCTTAGGATTCCTGCCTCTCTCCTGCTTCAGGTGTGGGTAAAACACTTCCTAGATTAACTCTTTTTCCTGACAAGATGTAGCAGGTGAGCAGGAGTGGGAGGTCTCTGAGGCTAGGGACAGAAGTTACACATAGACCAGTTTAAGTGATTGAAAATGGGTTTAAACCTGTAACAGAACAAAAGTTCAGTGCACATAAACCAGTTTCAAAATGGCCAAAACTGGTTTAAAATAAACCTAGTTGAATGTAGTATCAGACTTTAACTGATTTAGGTCAAACTGGTTTATACAACTTCTGTCCCACATCCTTTCCTGGTTTAAGTTGAATCACAGTCCCCCAGCATCCCAACATTTTGCAGTCCTGGGTTGGGCTGTGCTGTCTGCTCCAGAGAGCAGGTCTGGTCCTGCCCCTCTGCCTGTCAGCCAGTACTTACTGCTCAGGCTATAAAGGGGGCAGTGGTGGGAAGCCTGGCTGGGGACTACAGCCAGTCTGTCTGAGGGGTGGGGGCAGACTCTACCAGACCATTGCCCCCTGAGGTATAAGGGAAGGGGGCTTAGGACAGGGCAGGGCAGGGCAACAGCTTGAGAGGGACTGTCCCCCCCCAGGCAAACCCCTGCTGGTGTCTGGGAGGGGCTTTGATTCCACCCTTCCCCAGCTCAGTGTGCTGCCCATAGCCCCCATTCTCTGCTTAAGTAGGGCATGGGGCTTGGGCAGGCAACAGCCCATCCAAGCAAACCTCTGTCTGGGATCTGGGAGGGGCTTTAATCCCCACCATCCCCAGCTCAGTGTGCTGGTGCCAAGCCCTACAGAACCAGACTGAGAGGCAGAAGAAGTTGGCAAATCACCACATGTATGTGCTGGAGATAGAACTAAGGGAATGGGAGCGGGTCCCAGACAGCTTGACAAAAGGGGGTCCCAGACAGCTTGAGAGTTGCCTACAGCTTGATCAAATAATGCATAGAGCTACATTAACATTATAAAGCAGCACCTGTAAAAGGTGGAAATACCTAAACAAAGAATTTCTGAATACCTGGCTATAAGGAGACACTATGCCTTCAGGATTACCTAAGACTTATGCAAGGCTTTGTCTCATCTTTTTGGGTTTATTACATTCTGTTTTAAATTAGACTAAGTTGTCTGTGTTCTCTCACTGCGTTTTATCTTAGCTTATGTGGAGATTTTTGGTTGTTCTTTGCTGTGTGCTTGAGGTTGAAAATTCCTGTGTTCAATACATCCTAGCTTCAGAGAAAAGAGTTCTCCACCACACTCTATTCCCCCCCGCCAGACCTCCATGTGGATTTAAACCCCCACCCTCCAGTGAGTTTGGACCAGGCTGATGCCTGGCCACACCCCCTGTGCTCCAACAGGGAGGGGTATGAGTCTTGTGGAGGGCTTGTATCCCCTCCTCTTTGGCAGTGGTTGGCAGGTGTGCTCTAGTGCCCCCCAGCTTCTGGATTGAGCCACTACAGGCATATGGCTGCATTTCGTGATTCAAAAGTGAATGCCTGTTCAGTTGTTAATTGGTTCAATCTGAGTGGCTTAGATTAATTTACAGATTGAATCACTTCAAGCTTGGGCTTTCTGAATGTCTGCTCCCTAGCCCAAGTGGTTGGTGGCAGCAGGACTATAACGGGCTGGAGGAACCCTCTTTCCCCTGGGTCCTGTCACATTATTCAGTTTGCTCTCTTTTAAATCAAAGTGGTTTTCTTTATTCCATTTCCAGTGCACATTACAATGCAGGAAAATCTTCCGAAGTAGTGGGCATGTCTGCACATTCATTAATGTGCAGTAGTTACTGCACATTTAATTTAGTACTTGTTTAATGAAGTACTAACTAAATGCACAGTAACTAGAGAAACTGCGCAGTAATGCCAGAAAATGCCTTTTTAGTGATGCTACTGTGTAGTAGCTTAATAATACTAGGCAGTAGTATATTAGCACTGTCCATGCTGTGACATGCTACTGTGCAGTGTTACTAGGTTAGCGCGCATTAAGCATTTCATGTAGATGCACCCAAAAGCTGAGCTGAGCATGGAAGATGGAAATTGTCCTAAGATAAAACCCAGAGACTGGATGCTGAAACAGTGAAGTGGCTACTCAAAGATGCTTCATAAGAAGGCAACCATCCTCAAACACCAAGCATGTTCCTGATGAACCTGGAAACGGTACAATGCCATACAGAAGCCAGAGGAGTGGGAGAAGTTTTTTCTTATGAGTACTATGAATTACAGCATTCAATGAATGAAGAAACAACAAATCACAATGGAAGAGCACGGCCTTTCACACAAACTACTGCATGTTTCTAGGGAATACCTGTCTGAAAATACTCATTAAATCAGTCTATTACTAGCTAAATGATCAGACTGAAATCTCATGAGAATCTCTCCACTGATTTTTAAATGAGTTCTAGAAGAGACCTCTAATAGACTTAGGACTTCCTGAAAGCTCTTATTACCAGGCAATATCACCAAAGCATCCTACAGGTTCATATTTATTTACCTTGACTTCCTAATGAATTCCTTACCTACTTCAAGTGCTGCATACTCTAAAAGAACGACAAAAATTATAACACTTCAAAGTCACAGCTGCCTCAGCAGAATGTCTTTTTCTGGTTCCTGATTACTCACTAAAGGCTATACAGGGTGTCAGTAATAATTTGCAGAGAAGAAAAAGCATTTAAAAGTGAGATTTACAAGGGGAAAAAATGCTTCTCATAGGGAGGACTGGAGAGAGTTCCAGACAGATTGTGTAGCACAGACAGATGGAATGGTCTTCTACTCTCAGGAAAAATAGGCAGTGATATGGGGGGGGGGGGGTCTGTCTAGCAAGCTGCTATTGGGGAGGACTTGTGTAGTATGGAGGTGATCTTCCAGAGCAGCAAGCACATCCACAGGAAGGACAGCTTTCACTTCAGCCAAGGGGTACAAAGCAAAATGGACAAAGTGCATGACCAGCTGGTTAGCCAATGGTTTGGCTGAGAGTCAGGCAGAACGAGCTGGGTTGAAGAAGTGGTCGGCTTGACGGCAACTGGATCAAAGAAGCAACAAGGCTTCTGGAGGTGAGGCTTGCTGCCCCTGCTGTAAGGTCAAGTTGTGGACCAGGGATTTCTGCAGCAGCTCTGGAAATCACAGGCATCTGCCCTGGGGTCTCAGTTGGAGGTAGTTCCACTAGGCCATGGCGAGGCTTCAGTAGAAGGGTGATACAGCGTCCCAGCTGAAGTCAGGTTCCAATTGAAAAGTTCCTGCTCAAGTATGAGGTCCCCCACACAAGGTAGAAAAGCAAAGGCCAGGTGTCACCAGGGAAAGAATTTTCCAGTAAAGAGCAGGCGCTGAAGGGCTTGCAGGAGGAAGGCTGCCACACTGTTTGCTAGGTTGATTAGACCCTGATTTCTGTCACTGGTGGGCAGGTACAGTTGGAGCCAGTGGTGCCTGCTCCATAAAAAGTCCACAAGAAGCTTCTGGAGCCTTTTGAACAGGGTCACTGGTGAGTCTTAGGCTGACACACTTGTTCCACAGAGTAGCAGCTGCCAGGTTGTTGATGACTAGGACCAGGCTGCAGTAGGGAACACTGGGCTAGTACCAGAGACAGAAACGCAGTGAGTGAGATGTCAAGAGATTTTGCATAAAATAAGCATTTTAGCAAAGTCAAGGTACTGCAGGTGCTAGTATACAGCATTACATACAGCAGCAGACAAGGGAGATGTAGAGAGGAAAAACTTTTGAAAAAGACAAATAATTTATGTTCATGCCTGTTAATTTTATCTCAGAATCTAAAAGTTCTGTGTGGCTTTTATTCCAATTGCATCAGCTTGCAAAGATAATAACAGTGGCAAGCTTTTTCCTCTGGGCCTGTACAACAAACCTACACTTTAAAAAAATGGATTCTGATTAATTTTAACTACATAAGAGAGACACACTATTCTCTCTGGAATTATCATTTTCCTTGAATGAAGGGGAAAATCTAGACTTCAGGCCTAGCGAACTGACTTTCAGTCTCCTGCTCAGAATTCTGCTCCTGAAAAACCAAATTACTGCACGACTTCTAGAAACTGCAGCTCAGTAACATGGATCTACTCAATGGGGGTATAATGCTACTCATTTTTACCGACATTGTGAAGCTTTGTTAATATCTGTAATATCTTAATACCTATGTTACCTGAAGAACTTTGATGAATTATTTTATTTATGCAAGTCCAAAGCATAATTAACAGGATTGACTGAAATAAATAGATTAGATGTTTACTACTTTGAGAACAGTTTCTTGAATCATGAAGCTGACACCAACAATACTTTTGCTTTTTCCATCTCTACACCTCTCAATTCCTTCAATCTTGGTGATGCTTCTTTACAGCTTTGCCCACCTTTCCTCTCTCTCTCTTTATCCCCCAATCTCATGTCTGAACTTACCTGAAAAGATAACTTCTCCCTTAGTCAACTATACAGTCATGCCATTAACACCATAAAGCTTCTTTGGAAGCTTGAAAGAAAGATTCTATGCAAGATAAAGATACTGCTGTGTCATTAGACTTTGTGATGTCTGACTCTACTCTTACAAACTCTGAGGGGTTCCCAAACATCTGCAAGGAATACAGGCCTCTGTATATAAGCTCTTAGAGGCAGAACTGTCTTCCAGCTTGCTTATATAGTGCCAAGCACATTCTGAAAAGTAATAAGTTGGATATTTCTAGGACCAAGCAAGAGAGATAATGGCCAGACTTTTATTGTAGGTCCTGTGACAAAACCTGTTGACTCCAGCTGTACAAATGGAGGTGTTGTCGGGAAGGAATTTCCATGAAATAGCTTTTCTATTATTCTTCTATAAGCCATTAGAGGAAAAGAAATAAACTCTTAAACTGTATGTTTTGTAACTGTAGTATCCAATGCACTGGATAAGTGTCATTAGCTTAGCTATGCAACTTGAAGCCAGTGCCAATGCTCTAGCTACTGCATTGATAAATACAATATTAGTTAAATGCATAGTATCTTTCAGTCCCCCTGGCTCCTATGGAACTTTATTGTATTCCAATGCATAACTGGTCCCAGAAAACAGCTGATCAGAACTGACTGGCTTCATGGCTGGTATTAAAAACCTTGGAAATGAAGGTCCATAGCAACTCTCAAACTAGCCTCCAACTTCAAGGCTTACAATCTAATAGGAGCTCATCAGCTGCTTGTACCACAGTGTTTATTAGTGTTGCTTAGGTTGAGTTTGGTAAGTGCATAGCCTTTTTTTCATTCCCCTCAGCTATGCAATTCAATGGAGGAGCCCATAATTACCAGCTTAATGCGCTACTCTTAATATTTTCATTATTGCCGGAGTTTCTGATTTTTTTCTTCTCATCTTTTCTGTTAGGATTATCACAGCTTCTTGCAATGCCGATGCTGCAAGCAAAATAGCGTCACCTTTTATTGAAAGGCTCATTGCTATGAATGACTGAAAGCCTTCCTAAGATTCACCAACTCTCTCCACAGGCTCTGAACATTTGGCAAGTTCCTGGGTCAGGCCCTCTGTTTTATTTTTATCAGAAACATCCATTTTTATTTACATAAGGGCAGGTTGTATTACTCACAACTGGCTCAGGAATTGTATTTTAACATTGAAAACTAATAGGATTTGAGTGCATTCTAATGGATGCTGACTCCAGACAGTGTTTGGGAAAGTTATATTTGCAAATGTGAGAAAAAAGCCCACGGAATTTGTTCAATGGAGTTTATCAATGTTGCTCCCAGTACAAACTATTCTGTTTGTAACTAATTGGGTAACACACATTAAGTATTTATACAAAACTTTCAGGTGGCAAGATGTGCATGAAGAACTCAACTAAATTGAATAGGGATGATAACTGAGGATCCTGCTTGGCCATGCAATTCTAAACAGCATTACTGCATGCTCTTTGTAATATGGCTTGCTTATTTCTGTGTAGAACCATGCATTATATTTTATGCCATTTACATAGAGATAACCTGATGCCTGTGACCTTTGTAAATATTTATGAGACAGAGTGAAATGCCAAGTATCAGGACTTTTGGATCCCATCTAGTAAAGACACAGCCCAGCTAAATCCAGAACAAGTCATTTTTGTTCTGAAAGGTGGGGTAGCAAACTGGGTGGTAATGCTTCATTCTGTCCTATTGAAAATCTGGTGTGTACAGAGATGTACATAGCATTTTCCCCATCCTGGGCAGGAAAGTGGGGTGTTTGGAGCTGCTATTGCCCATATTTGGGGCTCCCTGCTTTTATGAGATCCCCAGTGCCATTCCAGTGTCCCCCCCTTGCTCATACACCCTTAGTTATGCTACTGGATGCATATTTGCAGCTTTAGCAGAAGCAGCCCAGTGCAACCTTTCCTTATTTATAAAATATGTAGTGATGCTTGCAGCTGGTGTTGACCTAAGGTCACCAGCTACAGGCGAGGGTTGGGGGAGTGTGTGAACACAGGGAAGTGAATGCCTGTTAGTAGAAAAGGAGGCAACAGGCCCCATGTTCTGTCTTTCAGCAGCATGCCCTTCCCAAGGACAAAGGGTAGTTTAATGAGGGAGGGAGGTTTCCTCCTTGAAATCTAGACAGTCTTGGCAAAAGAATGACATAACTGCACAAGCTTTTTCTACCACAAATAAACAACGGTAGGATGCTCTTGCATGGGAGCGCCCCAGGCTGTCAAATCCTGATTCAAGCTCTCCTCTTGGATCCCCTGGAATTACAGGCTAAGTAAAACAGTGTACCTTAAAATTCAGTCAGTAAAACTAACCCCTTCTATAAATTTCCTTTAATCCTTGTTTCAACGGTATTTGTAGCCCCTTATGGCAAAGAAGGATGCAAATAAACAGATAACTTTCCCAGTTAGGGCCTGATTCAAGCTGCACTAGAGCCCAAAGAACATCTTTCCATTCACTTGAGTAGGATTTGGCACACACCCATAATCAGTAAATTACTACCATCTTAAGCAAACAGGAGATGAGAATGAAGCTTTACAAAACACAACATTCTGTAGGTTTCTTCTCCTAAACAGCATATGTAGAGGTGACATTTACTTGTTTGTGTCCTGACAGCCTCCAGGCACTGAGTGAGGTTAAAAAAAGTGTTGAAATCATAGTAAGCAAACTAGCTGAAATAGCACTCTGTTTAATTCTTGCTACAAGTAAACTGATTTGCATAACACGATCAGATCAGCTGCAAACTCTGTGATAAATCTTACCACAAGAGAATATAAGAAAACCAAGTTTAGTGAGTACCAGCTATTTTCCCCCCAAAATATGAAAGTTAAAATAGGGTATGCCAATACAGCAGCTGTGATGTTGTTTTGACGGACACAATCTTCAATCTATAACTTTTTTAGCAGTGGGTCAAATTCAGTACCCTGGACTCACCAGCATGTTGCTCTGAAATATGTCTCCTTGATATCCCTGTGGCATCTTGGAGGGGAAGCTACTAATTAACTTGACTAAGGACAGCAGAATCTGTTCCTTCAACTGGTGGTCTGGAAAACAAATCCTCATCATTTGAGTTGCTAGGAGACCATTTCACTCATTACTAGCATCTGCCAAAGTAGGTTGTTGCTAAGAAATCCCTTGGCTCTATGAACCACTTCTTGGTCTCTAAGGTGCCACTCTGCTCTACCTTTTGTTGACTACTAATCACTTCTGTGCACCTTATCTTTGTATTAAAAAAGTTCTCCCACAGCCATTGCAAAGGCATAACAGGACAACTCTGCACCTTGGGGTAGAGGCCAGTAGCGGTGGCATGGCAAGCAGCACTAGTGGCTACTATTTTTGCACCCCCGAGGCAGCTGCCCAGGTGGCACTCTCTTATTTATGTTACTGGTGATCACTTCATGTAGTTTACAAGTACTGTGGGTCAGTGGCTTGAAGACTGAATACTAAACGAGGAGCAAGACAAGTCTCACAATGGGATTGTAGAGAGGCAACAGCTGGGCGTCAGACTACCAAGCGTTGACATGGTAGCTGAGATGTTGCAGAGTCACTTGGATGGACTGGATGTGTTTAAGTTGGCAGGCCTGGATGAGCTCCATCTGAGGGTACTGAAGGCACTGGCTGATATCATTGCACAGCCACTGGTAAGAATATTTGAGCACTTGTGGTGCACGAGCCAGGTCCCCGAGGACTGGAAAAGGGCCAATGTGGTCCCTATTTTCAAAAAGGGGAGGAAGGAGGATCCAGGCAATTATAGGCCAGTCTCACCTCCATCCTTGGCAAAGTCTTTGAAAAGATTATTAAGGCTCATATATGTGAGAGCCCAGCAAGAAAAATTATGCTGAGGGGAAACCAGCATGGGTTCCTAACAGGTCGATCATGCCTGACTAATCTAGTCTCTTTTTATGACCAGGTTACAAAACACCTCCACATAGGAGTAGGGGTTGATATCGTTTACTTAGACTTCAGGAAGTTCTTCGGTATCTCACCCCATACTGGTGAACAAGTTAAGAGGCTGTGACTTGTATGATTACACAGTCCAGTGGGTGGCCAATTGGCTAGAGGGTTGTACCCAGAGAGTGGTAGTGGATGGGTCGGTATCGACCTGAAGCGGAGTGGGTAGTGGGGTCCCGCAGGGCTCGGTCCTTGGACCAATACTCTTCAATGTCTTCTTCAGTGACTTGGATGAGGGGGTGAAGTGTACTCTGTCCAAGTTTGCAGATGATACAAAACTGTGGGGAGAAGTGGACACACCGGAGGGCAGGGAACAACTACAGGCAGACCTGGACAGGTTGGACAAATGGGGAGAAAACAACAGAAAGCAATTTAACAAGGAGAAATGCAAAGTGCTGCACCTAGGGAGGAAAAATGTCCAGCAAACCTACTACCGAGGAAATGACCTGCTCGGTAGCATGGAAGCGGAAAGGGATCTTGGAGTCCTAGTGGACTCCAAGATGAACATGAGTCATCAGTGTGACAAGTGATCAGAAAAGCGAACTGCACTTTATCATGCATTAGCAAATGCATGACAAACAGAACCAAGGAGGTGATACTCCCCCTCTACTGGGCGCTGATCAGACCGCAGTTGGAATACTGCATGCAGTTTTGGGCGCCACATTTCAAGAAGGATGTGGATAACCTGGAGAGAGTCCAGAGAAGTGCCACTCGTATAGTTAAGGGCTTGCAGGCCAAGCCTTACGAGGAGAGACTAGGGCACCTGGACCCCTACAGCCTCCGCAAGAGAAGTTTGAGAGGTGACCTTGTGGCTGCTTATAAATTCATCCTGGGGACACAGAAGGGAATTGGTGAGGCTCTACTTACCAAGGCACCCCTGGGGGTCACAAGAAATAATGGCCATAAGCTAACAGAGAGCAGATTTAGACTGGACATTAGGAGGAACTTCTTCACAGTTAGAGTGGCCAAGATCTGGAATGGGCTCCCAAGGCAGTGCTCTCCCCTACCCTGGGGGTCTTCAAGAGGAGGTTGGATGGGCATCTGGCTGGGTTCATCTGAACTCAGCACTCTTTCCTGTCTATGCAGGGGGTCGGACTCAATGATCTATTGAGGTCCCTTCCGACCCTAACATCTATGAATATTTTCATCCAGAACTGTGTTGGGTTGCTGTAATGGAAGTGAAAGCATAGATCCAATGCACCAGAAGTTTTGAGAAAATTTGTCTGTTTAAACATCAGGGAAGCATTTATGACTTCACATGAAAACCCAGGTTAGGGGAACTGACAGCTTTCAGCCCAAAGTACATCTTTATCAGTAAATTAGAAGCAGTCTTAAATAACGGAAATGTCAATGAACTCTAGACACACCAGAAGGGGTCCCATAATATCCTATTTACCTTAAACCTGCACTGTGAAGCTAATGCTACTCTTAAAAGCATTTTCATCTTTTTTTTTTCCATTACATTGATAGATGCATGGATTTACCAGTATTGACTTAGGTTATATTTTTAAATGTAACAATTTTAATAGAAGATAATTCATCATCATACTTCCAACACAGTCTAGAGTAAAACAAAATTAATCCCAATTTTTGCCTTCATTTGAATCCCATCATGACTGCCACATTTAAAACTAATATTTTTTGTAATCTTTCTACTTGGGCTTCCATATACCTTGCACTGTCATCACATTTAGACTGGTACAATTTTGACTCCAGCAGCTTACTCATCCTGGTATGAGAGACAAAATAATCAGGCCAAGCATAGGGGTTTCTGCAAGTATCAATAAACTGGTTTCAACCTGTGATCACAGTTAGCCTTTACCACAAACATGGAGCTGTGTTTTTTGTTTGCCTCCGGGCTTTTTTCTGGGGGAGGGAGGAGGTTTATGGCATGATCTAATCTGCTTTCTGGAAACTCCATGGAGCAAATTTCCATAAGGCCTATTTTCAGCTCAGCACTGCTGTTCATAAGCACACTACTTTAATGTATAATAAGGATAACATCCCACTGAGAAAAGGCTCATTATGGACAGGATTTACATTCTTTAATTGTTAAACATAATTGACTCCTGCAGCCTGGGAGGATCCAAAAAGCTGGCATGTTTATGCAGAGAAAACACAAGCCTTTCGACTTCAGAATTTAATTTAATTTTCTAATCCAGTCCTCCAAGCAGCTGTCCTCCTGAAAAGTTCTGGATAGGCCAAGAAAACTATTAGCTCTGATTATCACCGACAGTGGAGAATGCTATAGAAATATGCCACTGTTATGTACAAAGAACTACCTTTAGAAATTGTTGTTGTTCGTGAATATTTCTTTTGAATCAAGAAATAGATCAAGGGGCTTATACTATGATTGCTGGTTATACATTTCTCAGTTGTTCTCTGTTTTACAATATAAACAGCAGGGGAATGCAATACATACATCCCTGTAGGGCTTTACCATCAGCAGGCAATCAAATGGCAACTCCTTTGACCTGTGCAATGGTCACATAACATTTAAAACCACTTGCCAGATCCTGGACCAGGATATACTGTCTTTTAACTGTACTGCATCTGTTAACATCAATATAGTGATTGTGTTAAATACAATCTTTTCAAATTACCTAGGTAAGTGTCACAGTTCCATATGGCATAGCACTTAAGTAGTTAACTGGTGTCCAGTTAGCATACTTTTCTTTCTACTTATGATACTCTATGGCGTGCAGTCTTCATCACTGCTCGCTTTTCATTTTGAAGGATTCTTTAAAAGCCCTGTCTTTCACAGCAGAGCGGCAATACTGCTGATTACGCAATATACCATGCTGTTAAATCCCAAACCAAAAAAGTAGAGAGGGAGGTGTTCCTTATTCAAATGAGCATGAAGAAAAAAACCTCAAACTTTCACCGCTGCAATCCCCCAGCTTCCTGATTAAGGCAATATGTTTCACCCACCTTCAATGGAATGTCATTGATGGACTAAAGCAGCTTTGTTACCTACTTCAATGGTGCATTTAGAACTACTACAGCAGAATGCTACTCCTTGCCAAAGCTTGAACTGCACCATTTTCCAATTTCTGTATGCCAAACGGTGAGGGCAGAGGAGTGGGATTTTTCCTTTCCCCCTGCCCTTCTCATTCTTTTTTCCCTCTTGCAGAAGCCAAAGCTGCCTAGATCAGTGCAAATCCTCCTGGTGGTCTGAACCATAAAGAAAAATCTCTTTCATCCAACCCCTTTGTTGCTATTACAGCTTTGAGCAATCAGTGGAAACTGAAATTCTCCCCCAGTGCTTTCTCCAAAGGAATTCTTCATACTTGGAGCGAGGGACTGCATACTGTCACAACTAACTTTCTCATCTAGAAACTTTATTTAAGTGACTTTGGGTGTCCAACTTGAGAAACAGTATATGGCACTGATTTTAGGAAATTCTAAGCACCTATCCTTCTAACCAGGCCCTCTTAAGTGTATCAGTTTGGGCACTCACTGGCACTAAACTTTGCTTCTGCATTGCTTCTTCCCAGTGGTAGCATCACTTCAAGTAGAGTAGTGTGGGGAGTACTCAGCCCGGCTCCTGTAAGTGCATCCAGGGCTGGAAAGGGTGTTAGTTGCATGTAGCAAAAATAGCCTCATTAGTTTTTTTAGCAATCTGTGCATGGAGAGCAAGAGTAAGTGCCTGCCCCTGCCTGCCTTCTGGAAATGAGCACATACATTCCTACAGGATGGAAAACTTTGATTCAAAGCCAAACCTAACTAAAAACATTTTAGCAGAAAATTCCCACACAACTCTTATAGATGGAACCTATCCATTTAAATCTTCACCTACATAACGTTTTATTCATTCCTTAGTTCTACAGTGGAAGTCCCTAGCACGGGGGGACACAGTGTAGATGTTCCCAGTATGGTCTTAAGTTGTATTAGCTTAGACAATTTTCCCCTCAGGTCTACCATAAACATTCCCTGAAAGGTACTCCATGGTCTTCCAAAGGTGCTCCAATAATACAGCCCAAAGGAGAAAGTTAAAATGGAAATTTCCACTCTAAATTTAATATCTCAGTTTTGTTAGGCATTATAAAGCTCCAAGGTATAAGGTTTGCCGTCTTTAGTAACTTCCTCTTTCCTTCATAAATCAATTGCGTCTGGTCCTTCTTGCAGGCAAACATATTAGATTTTGCTTATTTACACAGAGTAACCTAGTAAAGTGTATAGTTTTTAAAAAACCTTTTTTGAAGACTCTCATCATACATGAAATTAAACTTTCTGATTTGAAATTCCCATTATACTAATGGTGTTTGATAAAACCTCTTTTGATAAAGAATTGAACAAATTATTTTAATCTTTTTCCATTAAAGACTCAATTTTCTTACTGCTACCAACTCTTCCTTAAGCTTCTAAGTGTTCATAATTCTTAAAACACCACTATTTACTCAAAAACAAGATGAAGTGCACCCCCCACCAGTGCAGGGAAAAAGCCTTCCACCTTATATCCATATACAAAGCAGAGGGGGGAGCAGGTGGCTGCTGAGGCTCTGATTCTGGTCATGAGCCCAGTTGGGGCCAGAGTCTGACCCAAAGCAGTTGCCTGACCCCTTTCCACTTCCTCTCTGCAGCTTCTGTCCCCCTGCCCATCCCCTTCATCCCCTTTAGTGTCAGATACAGCTCAGCTGTGGCTGGGACTGGGGGCTCTCCTGGGCACAGAGCATATGGAAACTCTTTCCCTTGTCTGGCCAATCAGTGGGGGGAGGAGGGGTGGGAGGGAGAAATCGGGCAGTATCTGCAAAATCCTCATGAAAAACAACTTACGAAAAATAAAATGCTGGCTCCCTATTGAGAGTGGCCTAGATGGTGGCCTCCCTCTCTCCCCTGCCACTGATTGGCTGAGAGGGCTGCCTTTGTCTGCTCCACCCCTCTCTGCCAGTCAGCAGTGAGGGATGGTGCTGCACAATGGACAACCTTCTCAGGTGGGACCACATTTCAGACAGCCTCACAACCAATCACCGACAAGGGATGAGACCATCAAGGCACCTCAAACAGTCAGAGGCATGGAGGGGCCCCTCTGCAATAAGCCTGCAAAAATGGCAGTCAGCGATCCTCAATTTGGGTAGGTTATTAGTGGCTGTCCCATAAGCAATGCTTATTCCTATCACCCCAGGAAGTTGATGTCATACGTCCAAACCCAATTGGTTTCCCCAATTCAGTCATATACACCAAGAGTGGTCTCATATAATACTCACCTTGTCAGCAGCTTCAGTGACTATACATTTCTGATTAATGCAAAGCAGTTAAGTTGCATTAAAGCAAGTTAAAAAAAAAATGTTCTTTCCCGCAAGTATCTCCAACTCCATGACATCCATTGTAGTTCAGTTACTAAGCATCTCCAAGGATTGGGACCCATAAAGACATCAACAAATTTGCATATATAATACATTAGTAGCGAACTCCGTTTCCATGGAAGGAAAAGAATTATTCCTCATCTAAGCACTGCTTAGTACTGTTAATTAATGTTTTCTTCTCTCTAAGGGGTATCTCACACCTAGTTCTATTCATTCACACAATAGGATAAGTAGCTGCAATAATGCTATTGAATGCCAATAAGGACGGGTGGCTTCTGAGAAAGTGTCTCCATCAACAATGACTGAGTTAAGAAAAGAAAAGGAGAAGTCTTATTCCCAGCCTACTGCAACTTGCAATTAAAGAAACACAAAGATTTTCAGTTTTGCAACTACAGAGTAAATTATACCTACAAATACATTATGTTTATAAGGAAATGGAAGATTAAATGGCTGTAGAAGCAGCAGGCTACTGCAGTGGGTATATATTCCAAAGCGCTCCATTTCAGAGATATATGTAGAGCTCCATGAAAGAAGGACCTGCTTCTTTAATGATTGGGAGGTCTGGTATCAACTATACTCATACAATTATTAGACATCGTTGGGTGTTGGTTTTTTTGAAAGGCTGAGGAAAGCTGCAGGAGAGGGAGTGACTCCTAGAACAGACTCTAAAGGAGGTGGTCTAAAGAGCCAGGAGCCAGTGGGAACAGTCACAAGGGTGAATGATCTGTGTTGCTGGGACATCTTGCCTGAGCTTTACGTTAAAGAATGAAAAAGGCACTTCAAAAAGCAGCCCTTCACACGGAAGCAATTCCATTCTGACCTGGGGAAACAGGCAAGTGCCAGCTTAGACTGCCCAATTTGATCACTGAATTGTTACATAGGCCTGTGCTAGAGATGTTCCACCAGAAGCAATGACAGCATTGGCAGATACCTCTAACTCCACTCTGTTAGGGAGCTCAGGGATTGCTGCCACAGGCACTGAAGCTATTCGGGCCATCCAGACTGGGTAGAGAAAACCATTACATTTTCCTTCAGTCTCGCTGCCTCTGTTCTTATATGAAGTAATCAGCACCCCTCTGCCTGCCATGCTGTTCTGGCCTCTATGATTTGTGAGGTGACCAGTGTTGCATAAAGGGGGAGGATCACCTCCTTGGACCTGCTTGAGATGCATCTGTGGATGCATGACAAGGTACGGTTGGCCTTTCTCACTGCGTCCCCACACTGTTGGCTCATGTTCATTTTGGCCTCAGTAATGACTCCAAGATCCTTTTCTGCCTCTGCACTGCCGAGAAGGGAGTTCCCCAGCCTGTAGGTATGCTGCTGGTTCTTCCTCCCCAGGTGCAGTACCATGCACTTGTCAGTGTTGAAACCTATCCTGTTCTCATCCGCCCACCCCTGTAACCTGCCTAGGTCTGATTGCAGCCTATTCCTCCCTTCTAGCGTGTCCACATCCCCCCACATCTTAGTGTCGTCTGAAAATTTGAACAGGGTGCTTTTTACCCCCTCGTCCAAGTTGCTGATGAACATGTTGAACAGTGCAGGCCCGAGGACCGAGCCCTGTAGAACCTCACTGCCCACATCCCTCCAGGTCAAATAAGACCCATCCACCACCACTCTGGCTGCAGCCCTCCAACCAGTTAGTGACCCATTTGACTGTGTACATGTTGATGCCACAGTCCCCTAGTTTTTTAATGAGAATGGGTTGAGAGACAGTGTCAAAGGCCTTCCTAAAGTCCAGAAAGACTATGTCCACTGCTACCCCTGCGTCTAAGGATTTGGTGACCTGGTCATAGAAGGCCACCAGGCTGGTCTGACAGGACCTGCCTCTAGTGAACTTGTGTTGGTTGCCCCTGAGCATAGTCTCCCCTGCTGGCCCCTCGCGGACATGCACTATGATAATTCTCTCAAAGAGCTTACCCAGGATTGAGGTAAGACTAACTGGCCTATAGTTTCCTGGGTCCTCCCTCCCTTTTTTGAAAATGAGAGCCACACTGGCCCCTTTCCAGTCCTCTGGCACCACACCAGAGCACTATGAGTGCTCGTAAGGATATTGCAGGACATTGCCAGGGGTCCTGCAATGACCTCAGCTAATTCCCTCAGCACTCTGGGGTGGAGATCATCCGGACCAGCTGATTTAAATACGTCCAGTACCTCTAGAAGTTCCCTGACTAGATCCTCGCTGACCCTAGGTCTGGGTGTGCCTCCCCTGGGGCCTACGGAGGTCATGGTGGGGGCGGGGGGAGGAGGTGACCGTGTCCCTGCTCAGGAAAATGGAGGCAAAGAAACTGTTAAATAAGTTAGCTTTGTTGTCTGCTGTGACGACCAGATTTCCTAGCGTGTCTTGCAGAGGCCCCACATTACCCGGTACCTTCTTTTTACCCCCTATGTATTTAAAAAAGGACTTCTTCTTGTCCTTGATTTGGGTCGCTAGTCCCAGTTTCATCTCTACCTTGGCCTGTAATGTCTCATAAAAACCTTCTCTCATGCCAGTTTTCCTGATCTCCAACTATTTCCTTTTTCACTTAGAGCCTCTTTTCTACCTTGTATTCCATCACTATAATGCTTCCTTTCAGCCTTTTTTCCCCTGCTTTCTTCTACCTCTCCTACCTGCTTTACCTTTTGTCTTTCTAATTTCTACGTATTCACTGACATCCTGCCACACTTTTAGCTTCTCTCATTTCTTGGAGTCTCAGAACAGCAGAGACTCCCTATATCCTATACCTCAAGAAGGGTGACTGTGCCTGAAAGCTTGCCAAGAACTTTTTTCCAACCACTCAATTGGTCTAATAAAAGATATCACATCTACTCAAAGAACCTTGCTTGCCTTTACTAGATGTATCACTCATTGAATTCCCAGCATGCAGGCTGACACATGCAGGGGATTCATTGGAACAAATCCACTTGCACTTGGAGGTAGCCTTTCCAGAAAAATGACAGACACTTTTTGTGACATGTTCCAGGTCATCAGTCTTCTAGATAACCTTAGGAAAAAAATATAACTTGGGCTTCAGCAGCAAAAGTGATCCCAAAGGGCAAACAAAGCTTATCTTTGGCAGCAAAAGTGATCCCAAAGGGCAAACAAAGCTTATCTGTGCTTAATTTTATATAAAAGGTGGTTTTGACTGAAGTTATGCAACATTCCTGTGAGAGAGACTTTCCATCTTACTCCAATGTCCTGTAAACAGTCTTCTTTACAGGAATTTTCTCTCAAGCTCCCTTTCCACTAATTACTGGTTGGAAAGGCTGAAGATCCACACATCTGCTTCTCTCCAAGTTGATTTGTGTTCAGGTACTCACTTTCTATAATGGCAAAATCCTCTATTTGAAATTATCAGCTCTGACTTAAAATTTGCTCCCCTTAAATCCTTGGGTCCAAGGAGTGTTTCCAAGACCATTTGGATATGCAACGTGTTCCTATAATGTAAACTTCTCCCCTCCCACAGACCTAAGGCGAACTTGTAACCATCTCAGATGTGCCTGCATTTGAACCCAGTGCTAAGCACCCTTGTGCGAAGCTGGCATTATTGCCTCTAGCAATTTGTTTTACATTTCTGCTGTGAGTTAAATTAAACAATACAGAGCAACATGGCCAATTATGCTAAAATCTGTTTGGTTTAAGCATCCAAAGCATATGCAAATTACTTAGTTTCCTCCCACAATCATGCATCACCCTGACTTACCTCCAAACTGAAATGAGACTTGTCTGAAACAACAAACTCAACTTGGAGAAGTTTGTTAAGCATTTCAGACCCGAGCCAGCTTCAGGTTTAAAACTTACTAGAGAACATACTCAGATACCTGTAGTCATCTCTAGTCACTGACAAAAGTAGTTCTACAGACTAGGAGACTTCCTGACATGAATTCAGATGTCAGAGGTTGGTCCTTTTGCAGGACTTTCAAAATTACATTGAGACTGAAAAATCTTTTCACTTCCTATTGAAGTTAATATTACTCTTGGGAAAAGATGACAGCAGCATTTTGATTTTAAAACAGGAAGTTCCATTGTAGTTTATATAACCTTTGAAGACTCCTACTACCTCAGAAATAAAATAGCTTATTAACATTGGTGTATTATAAAGCTGTTGCCATTGCTGCAATCCCCTGTCACTAATGGCTTTTAAAAACATTTTATTCTAAAAACAGAAATGCTGGGAAGATATTTAAAACTTACAAATCAGGCCAAAAAATAAAAAACCCAACATCAGTCCTTGATTAAAACTAGAACAATGCAGAGGTTCCAGTATCTGTCATCTATGGACACAAATCCAGAGGATTATTGTTTTACAGAACTAAAGAGAGAATGTGCAATGGGGGAAGGGAGCAGGGAAGAGGTTTATTTTCTAACCTGTCCACATATACAGTAAAAAAGTGGGGGGAGAGGCATGTAGGGGAGATTTTCAAGACAGAAGTGTGTGTGAAATTTGGCTGATTTACTGCTGTGTGCGCTGCTGCACAGACACTTTTGGTTATCAGCCATCACAAATAAAATGAACAAAATCCTGCCAGCAACACAGAGAACAACAGAAGTCTCAGTACTGTTGCTACAGTTTCACTTGTGATTGCTATGCCAAGTGACAGCAGTGTTTTTAACTCAACCCGTACGTCTTCACTCACTCGTTCTGGGACAATTGGTTGTTTAATTATTTGAAAAATAATATATATAAATGAACAGAAAGGAAACCAGAGGATGGCAGGCACTAGCATTAAATTACGCCACCTTTAACTGCAAGGCCAGTTGGCAAGATTTGGTTCGTAACACTTGTGACCAGAGTAAATCACCACTGGTGACTTAGTGAAAGACTATAGGTCTCTGGATGACAGGAAAAAATATACCACAGAAACACCATACCGATTTGCATGTTTTAATCAGTACATTGTTTCAAGAGAAACAGAGGATGGGGCGACCCAACTTCAATCACTATTCCTCAAGTTCATAAATGAAACTGTATTAAAAGGAGTTGGGAGACGGGAAATATTTTGCCAATGTCTAAATGGACTTAAGCATCTATATGCAAGTCTATTCCACCTGTTCCAGTCCTGAGAATCCATCTTCTTTTGTAACACATTGCTATGTGAACTGTAAGACTGAGTCCTCCCCTCTCCCTCCTCCCCAGAACTGGGGAAGAGGACAGGGTAGTGGACCCATGCACCTTTTGTGTTAACTCTTTTTCAGGGATGTGAGCAGGGTGGAATAGAATTACACTTAGGTGCCTAAAACCACTTTGATGCCTAATGAGTGGAATAGAATCTGGCCCTAAGTATGGGAACCACAGTGCCAACAACCTAAAAACACTTCATTGGTATCAAAAGGATAGTGGGAAGTTGGTAGAAATTACACTTCATCACACCAATGCTTAGCTCTTACGGTCCAATTCAGGAGTGCAGTATTCTGGCAGGAGAGTGACCATTCTTACTGATGTCATCAACTGTTCCACAAATCAAGAGCAAAAGATTTCAGCCAATGCATCTAGCCCCAATAATACTGAATTCAAGTTAAAGAAAAATTCAAAACATGGCAATGGTTAGAGTTTGACAGCTACACTTTGCAATTCAAGTCTGAAAACTGGTTGATTCCCTGTTGAAATAAGTCTTCAGATTGATACTATATGGTCCACACAGCGGAGCTCAAAAGAGCAGGAATGTTAAGAAGGCATAGGACTGGTGATAGTCTCCCCAAGACTAATCTGGATGTGGTGTCATGCTGCAATGAAAAATGGCGTTCAAGCAAAAGCATGGCATTTTGCATTATGGATAACACAGGATTCCAAAACTGAAGAATAGCAGGAACATGGGGGTCTCTAGGATATTCAAACTAAGTTACATATAGCACATGGAAACCTTGGTAGAATTATTAGAGCAGGATAAGAACCATGAAGAGCCTGCCAGTAGCAGTGATTAGTATCAATTTGCAGTAGTTCAATCAAAACGCAAACCTTTCCTGAAAGCCAGCATGAAAGGAAAGCAAACATAAGCCTGACTATATCAGTACAGATGAGGTTAATTAGTCTGTATTTCGGCTTCAATTACATTGGAAAAATAAAATTCTGGCAGTCTACCAGCTCCCGTTCTTGCTGAAAACACTGGCAGTAAATTCCTTGCCATAAAGTAGAGTGACCTGGTCAACAAGTATTTTAGCCAGAACATATTACCCCCAAAGTAATTACATGTTTTTATAAAATCACTACCACAGGGTGCACTGTCTGAATGAAGAACCCTTCATCAGAAGTGCCACATCATATTTCACCAACTTTCCCAAAATAAATCATCCTATACTATCTTTTAAATCTAAAGGCACTGCCATACCCCAAACACTTGCAATTCTAGTGTTCCTTCCTTTAATATGAAAATGCAATGAAATGGTAGTGATCTTTGGAGGGCAGGGAATGAAAGGCAAATAAAGTGAAAATGAAATTCTGAGAGAATGACAGAAAGATGGCAGAAAGGGTTGATTTCCATAGATTTCTACAGCATAGGTAAGTTATCCATTTCTTTGTATTCTTAATGCACTTGCCACTTCGATATCATGCCAATGTTTCTGTACCATCTCCATAATTCTTGAATTCAGAAGCAACTCTGATTATAAGCACCTTCAGGTTATAGTTAAACACAAAATGTAAAAAAATGGAAAGAAAACATCAGAATTAGCTCACTCTTAATGATGCAAACTGGGTGGAAACTGAGTTAAATCAGCATGAAACTGATGAAAACAAAAGCAATTGCTTTTTTATGCCAAAACCTCTAACATTTTGATGGTAGTTTGGCAGACCTCAATAGGTAGCATCAAAGTGGTTTCCTACTGTTTGCAAAAAGCGTTGACA
Organism: Crocodylus porosus; assembly: GCF_001723895.1. Taxonomy (NCBI): domain Eukaryota; kingdom Metazoa; phylum Chordata; order Crocodylia; family Crocodylidae; genus Crocodylus; species Crocodylus porosus. Next base: position 129,000,072 of record NW_017728886.1, on the reverse strand, counting down.
AAGGCTTAATTACAATATGAAAGCAGCTTTTTTCCATGTGGTACTTTCACTTAACTGAGAAATCCAACAGGTTAGAAGTAGATGCTGGATTAAAATTAGCTGCTTTAACCATCTTGATGCAATACTGATGCTCAAAATAGGGTATGTACCGTTTTATTTTGTACACCTTGTGCTAAAGAGTTTGCATTCAAAATCAGGCTCGCTACAAAGTCTGCATGCATCTGCAGAAGCATCTTAAGAGCACAGACCACCTGCAGATGCTTCCTTAGCCTGACGAAGGGCGTGCCCAAAAGCTTGCTAAGAAGAATTTTTAAAACTATTTGAGTTGGTCTAATAATTTACATTCCTTTAATAATGGGATGCTGGGGGCATGTTTGGAATATTACATAGCTGTCAAAAAGGCCTGGAGGACAAACTTGGCCTACATTTACTATACCAGCATACCTAAACCAGGGTGCTGCTCAGGATGCTGTGGTGCCTTGAGATCCTTTCAAGGGTGCCATGGGGTACCATGCAATATCAGTGCTATTAAGTGTGCAAGCATGATGCACAAGATAAACCCAGAGTTTTCAAATAGGAATCCATAGTATTAAGTACATTCTGACCTGTTGTGGTGTTTCTGAGTTCTCTGCAATACAAGATTTTCTCTATTATTTTTCTGTAGTGAAAAGAATAAGCGAAGGATAGGAACTTGTATTTTCTGAGGAGTAACTTGAGTCCAAAAAGCGTGAGAAATCATTGCACTATACATTGGTATAAAACTATGCAAGGAAACAAAGACTTTTGTCTCAGTATTTGATGTGGTATGTGATAAACCTAACCCAAAGAGGCTCTTTGCAGCTAATAATAAACAGGCACTGTCAGAGATGGAGGTGCCAAATGTGGTGGCTATGTAACGTGTACAGCCTTATGAGGGCTGGACAGTATTAACTTGGGAGTAGGATAGGCACTACGGAACAATGTGAGTAAGTTTCTAAACTTTGTATCAGCTATTGCACTAGATGACTGAGAGGTAACATAACTGTAGGCATCTTTTAAAAAGAAATTAAGTGTGATCCTGGAAATTAGAGCAGCTACTTTAGTACATTATGCCTCGCAACCAAGTACCATCATTAAAAAGGACAATTCTGATAAATGGTCAGTGCACTGGTGTGATAAACCAGCATGGCTTCTGCAAAGACAAATGTGTCTCCTATCTCTTATTATTCACAGGGAGCCAAGAAGAAAGTGGTCAACTGGAAACTCTAAACACCTTAAATAAAAGGCCCTTGCAAGAAGCTGCCAAGGAAATTAAGCAGTGGTGGCATGATTATGGAAACATACAGTGAGCATACTGCCTCTTAGTCCACTACACAGGAAAAAGACCTTGGGGAATGATCAGAGGTGGAATGTTCCATTTTGTTCTTATGGATCAAAGATTAAAACACAACCAGGTATCTATTTTCAAGCCTAAAGGAAAGTTAAAGTGGAGTCTCTTCATCTGCAACAGCTCCTGTTCATGGCACCCCTGAGAACTCACAAGAGAATGAGTATTTAAGTTTCATCCCACAATAATGGGCTATGACAATGAAAAAGCCATCCCATTAAAACTGCATTCAATCATAAGAGAATTACTATAAATTTCTACTTATACAGGACTTGGTGATATCCAAGACTTAGCATAACCTGTGGAGTTGGTCAACTAATGTCTGTGTTGAATCCCGCATACACATGAATACAAATGCTTGTTAGAATTACTCCCAAACTACAGATTTTTATGGTCAGTGCCTCCCCTTCCCTCTCCACCCCCAGCAGCCTGAGCCCACGGGCCCTGAGGCTCCTCCCTGCCACTACCACCAGCTCCCAGCACCAGCTGAGTGCACAGTCCCAGCCCTGGCCTCGCACCCACTCCAGACTTGGCCTAGCCAGTCCAGCGAACCAGCTCTGGACAAGTGGGGACCTACACATCAGTCTGCCCCATGCCTGGTCTGTACTACCTGCTCACGAAGGGCAGCGGCAGCAGCAGCAATGGCCGAGCAGAAGCTGCTGCTCACTGCGAGGGACAAGCGGCTGCCTCCCCCTTGCCTTCTTGCTGCGGCTGCCCAGAGCCCATGTCTAGGCTGCCCTGCAGCTCATCTCCACTGCCAATGCTGCCCCACTGGGCAGCCCAGAGGTGACACTGGTGGCAGAGATGACAGCAAAGAGGAGCTGCGGGGCAGACCGGGTGTGGGGGAGGCAGCTCCTTTTTCCCCATACATAGCAGCAGCTTCTGCCTGGCCATCGCAGCTGTCACCTCTGCTCATCATGGGCACACAAGGTTTGGAGCAGGTATGGGGCAGGCTGGGGTTCACGTTGTGTATGTAGATCCTGGATGGTCTGGAGCTGGTCTGCTTCAGCCAGAGTTGAGTCTGCAGTGAGTATGGAGTAGGCTGAGGCTGGAGCTGGGGCTGCACACATCGGTCCTTGCCAGTCTCCATGGGGCTAGGGCCAGTGGTGGCGGCAGCTGAAAGGACCTGCTACATTACCTAGGAATGGAATCCAGGCACAAAGATACCCCAGCCCTCCTGCACACCCCAGGGTGGTGGGATGCACCATGGGCCAAATGGCACCTGGGCCAGGCAGTACCGGGGACCTACCGTGAGCCAGAAAAAGTCCCTCCGTGGGCCAGATCCTCTTTGCAGGCCATATTTTGCCAGCCCCTGCTTTAACCTGTTCAAAGGGATGCAGGTGGGCCTCAGGCCTCAGTCACTGCCACTCCTGTGTCTTAGGAGGAGGAGATAAGGCCAGTAGTCACTGGCAGCCTGAGCAGCAGCCTGAAATTAGTGACCTATTAAAACAATTATTTGCTTCTGGTACTCTTACCGCTACTCAGCTGAGCTGGAACCTGGGCTTGCCATTGCTCCCGTCACTGCTGTTTTTACTGGGCTGCAATCTAGCATAGTTCTCCTTCATAAAATTCCAGCAAGACTATTATTGCTGTTCTTCCAGCTTACTTTCAAGTTTACCTTTGTTTTATCTCTCTTATGCCTCCTCAAAAGGAGGGATTAGCCATCTTTGTTTAACACCACAGCTGAGCTGGTGCCTTTCCTAAACTGCTCTCAGAAACAATTTCAATCCCTGCAAAAAAAAGTCTCATTTCACACCCAACTTTAGGCCATTTACAGTAATGCATTGAGAGCAATCTAATACAGTATAACCTCATAAATCTGGCATCCTTGGGACCCAGCACCTGTCGAAAATTTGAAAATTGTGGATTTCTGAAACTAAGTGCATAACTTGATGCTGCCCAGCTGGCTGGATGCAAGGGGAAAAGCTTGCACACAGCGGCTGCCACTGCCATCCACCACCCCACACTGCTACTCTACTTGCAGCTGCCACTACTCCTCCACTACTCTGTGACTGGCCATCAGGGGTACACTAGTCAAAAAAGGTTGAAAATCCCTGATGTAGTGTATTTTTAAAAAGTGACAGATTTTTGAGAATTCCAGGATTTTGAAAAATGGATTTATGAGGTTATACTGTACATCTCAGCTTAGAACTTCTCTCCAATGGTTAGATATTTCTGTTTTCCTTCCTCTATGGATTGCGGAACTTACACACTCTAGATCTCACTCTGAAAAGTCACTGCCATCATATTTCATAGATTTCATAGACATTAGGGCTGGAAGGGACCTCGGGAGATCATCGAGTCCAGCCCCCTGCCCAAAGGGCAGGA
>NW_017728886.1:128986639-128996367 GCF_001723895.1 Crocodylus porosus | reverse complement strand
GAACGCTGGTTTCTGAGGCCAGGGGGGCCCTGCCCGGGATTTGGGGGGCCCTGCCCTACAGGAGGGGGACTGGTGAGTACCCCACTCTTTCTCTTGTCACTCCCTGGGGGGCTGGGCCAAGTAGGGGCCTGGGCGGGGGCTTGACCCGGCCGGCACCAGGCAGCGGCCTCCTCCCAGGGAGCCCGCTTACCTCCAGTTATGCCGGGGGTCGGCAGGGGGCTCTGCGGCTGCTGAAAGGGTGTCTGGGGGGCTTTGGGGGAGCGGGGGTGCAGCAGGCTTCACCCGCGTGTCTCTCACCGCTCTGGAGCCTAACTGAGCCTTTTTTTTTTTCATCAGTTATTTATTACTGTATTATATCCAGGCTGGCTATGACAGCCACCTGTGTCAAGCTCAGCACAGTCCAGAAAAATTTCCTATGCTAGATAGACAGCTGGTAGAAGCCTCAGGATGTTTTCTGCCTGTTAAACACATGTTCTTCTGAAGATTTTGGCCGTGGCCACTGTTTGGCATAGGATTAGAAGAATCAGTTGTCTGACTCCCAAAGGGCGTTTCTATATAAGCATGAATGGACAAATAAGACAGTTTTGGATAATAAATGAACCTGCAATGATAATTTTGCAGTCACTTCTGACAGAGATCTCTACTGCATCATTATTTTGGCAGGTGCAATTTTGTTTGTGTAGGCCACCCAAAGTTCACACAATCAAGTGCACTATGCAGTTAATTTGCAAATGCAGAACATTAGACCGACACCATTTTACCCAACGCAAAAGGCAGCAAAATATGCTGGGGTAGGGGACAAAGCAAAAAGACAATGGTAAAAGAGCAGTGGCTTTGCTTGGTTCCCACACAGTGTTCTTGGACTACCAACAAAGCTGCTGTTCCACAGGTTGAGTGACTCTGGTAAGAAGTAACTTTAAGAGAGGTCATGTTCCTCTTAGGGATGGGGAGACAGTTGGGTCAGTTTGATATTGGTCAAACCTGCAATCCATAACCCTTGCAAGGGGATGGAGTTGGAAACAGCTGACATGAGATGAGCACTACTTAGGACAGCATATAAGGTACAGAAGAAATGGTTTGTAGAAAAGATCTCCCCCATCCTAAAAATGTGGCTATAGGAAGCCAAATAGAACAGTGCCAATGCTGACATTACTTTGGCTCAGAGAGCTCCATCTACACCTTGCTCAATTTTACAAGTTCATTTTTAAACATCTTCTCTAGCAATCACAGGGACTAAAATTTGAAATGAAAAAACAGGAAATGGAGAAGCATTTTCCAAAGATCAAACTCTGTTAGCTCTCTCCTGCTTGCTGCTGAGTCAAATGTCTATCTATAGAGGAAAGCCCTTTGTGATTTTTTTCTGCATTATTATTATATTGAAAACAATGGGTTTTTTGTTTTGGGCAGAAGTACAGGAGCTGAATCTCAGCACACAATTGTGTGATCATCACACAGGCTTGCATCTCAACCTTTTAGAAATACTGCAGCCACAAATCCAACCAACTGACTAGCAAAAGAGATAAAGGATAGTCCAGAGACTAGTGAAAGAGATAAAGGACAGAGGGAAACAATGAACAAAACTGTCACTCTGTACAACACAGAAGGCTGCTTCAGTATTCCCACAAGCTCCTGCCAATTTTTCTTTCCCTTTTTGTACTGTCCTCTCCATTAGATAGATGATATTGGTTTTGACCTCCCCATGTTTAAATGATTTATTACTCTGAATGTAAATACTCTGTGGAGGGATTAAAATACAGGCCTAAGAATGCAGGTCTATAAAGCTTGACAGTTCTAAAACCAAAACATCTGCCTTTTTTTTTTTTTTTAATTCGATGGCTCTCATAGTAACTTTTTTGCCTCTGTGTGAGTGTGATTAAAGTGAGTGCCTGATTACAGGGGATAGTCATCCAGACCCGAGATGTTTCAAACATCAGATGAGAATGGGAACTACCTCAGAAATTGTGGTCCATATGCAGCAGAATGAATCCCTTAGGGTGCTGACAGACATGCAGGCCCCCACTCTAACTTATGGTGCTTTATATAAAGCATCATGAGTTAGAGCGCCCCCTCTGACCCAACAGATGTTTGTCTGTTGGATCAGGGGTGGCGGCAGGGAGGGGAAAAAGCAACAACTCAAAAAATGAGCCTACCTGCAGTGGAGAAAGCACTCTGATCCCCCAGCAGGGCCCACCCCCCAGCTCCAGTCCTGTTTATGGGAAGGGAGTGGGGAGAGGCAAAGGAAGGGGGAGGAGCTGCAGGCTTGAGTTTGCCTGGCCTGAGCTGGAAGGGCAGGCTTGGAGTGGGGAGGCCACAAGATGGGGGCCTCCAATCCACCTGCCCCCTGCCCAGCTCAGCTGGGCAAACCTCAGCCCTCAGCTCACTCCCGCTCCCCTCTTCCTTCCTGCAGACAGCCCAGCCCCAGTCATGTGACAGATTAACTCTAGAGAACACAAGTTCCCTAATGTGCTCCGAAGTGGAGCACCTTCATCTGATCCCTCATTTGATGAGGGTTAATTTGTTGCATGACCAGCCATTTTAAAAGCACTCTGCAGCCACGTATGGGTCACAGCATGGCTGTAGAGACCTTTCAGGGGGCCGATCATGCAACAAATGTTACTTCTGCCTGTGTTTTTAATTACCATTTGTCAGAGTTACAATGATGATGCTTAAATAATTCATGGGGGAAAAAGAAAAAGGCCAACCTAGTGGACCTGTCATAAACCACACAAAGTATAATGCCTGGAACTGAACCAAATTCTGGTAGCTGGTGTTTTGCCTGATAAACAGTAGAACAGTGACTGTGATTTCAAACTTTGGCTACCAGAGCCTGAGGTGTTGCTTCTCTATGTTCAAGAGAACCACACTGATTTACAACCTTTGGTCCCTACAGCACTGGAGGCACTGCTGGTATTCTATATTACCAGCTTAGTCCTTTCATCCAAATCTCACCAATATAAACTCTTATTTGTAACAGTACAGAGCTTCCACACTGGGCCAAAGCCCCAGCGCAGATAAGGACTTTGCAGCTAGCAGACACATTTAGGTGCAAGACACTATACCTTGTGTGAAACCATGACAAATTGATTTTGTCCACATTAAATAAAAAAAATTAAGGAATAACCAATTTTAAAAATGCATGCTGTTGTAACTATATTGAACGTGCTCTGGCAATTTACCAAATTAAGCTGCACTTGTGTAAGGTCCACCTCACACTTGCACAACACCTCTCCAGCAAAGGTTTGCATTGGTATAGCTGAAACTGCTGGTTTCAGAGGAACTTTTTTCTGAAGATGAGCCATTACCCAACAATGGATTTGTTTTCAGGTGTTCATGCAGGAAATTTCCAGAATGCCCACCCTAGTCAGAGGCAAATTATCCCTAAAATACGATAATCTTAACAAAGTCAATTTAGATGTTAAAAGAGGGGGCTTGGAGGGGGAGGGGTCATAACAGTATTCACCTTCACCTTAATTAATATTGTGGTGCTGATTTCTCTGCCATGACTTAATTGATTTAAAGTTACTTGTGACTTTATAGCATCTATAATCAGATGCCTCTAGAAAAGCAGAGGGCAAAACTTATCTGGATTGCTAAACACTAGATAGTATTTAAAAATTTGACTGTAAGCAAAATTACACTGAACATCGTGCATTTAATAGGCATGGGTTCACATTTCATTTTTGTTTGTTTTCTTCTATTATACATTTTGCTCCTAAAGAGAATTAAAATTGTTCAAATCAATTGCTGGAAAGAAATTTTAAAAATTATGAATAAGGGTAAGGGCCTTTTAAGTAAAAACTGAGTATCAACAGCTTTACTTGTTGCACGAAGAAACATACCCTTAAACTAAATTGTTATTATGTGTCCCAGAAGTACACACTACTCTTATAAAAATGCCCCCACTGTCATAACTTTTAATACGTCTCCATCCATAATACAGCACTGTCTATGGGTTTGAATTTCATATGCCACAACCTGTGACATAAGAAAACAGTACGGTGATGTCCACTGATCCAAGTAAAACTAATTTTACACAAAATTAATCCGTATAGTAAAATACTAACCTACATCATAGTAACAGCTAAAAAATTAGCCCAGATACAGGGAAATGCATAGACCCATGGCATCGAGTAGTGCTTTAGCATTCCACCCTAAAAACAATTGAAGCTGTGGTCAAACAAATGGTTTTAGTAAACCCATTGTTCTTCAGCAGGGCTGTCAAACTTATTTGGCCCCACCAGGCAGATGCATCATGGAGAGCTGGTCAATAGGCTGGGTTGAGCCAACAGGCCCACAGACCTCAGACCCCCTCTCTATGTCAGATTCAGCATCTATACTGCCTGTTCTGGGATCTACACTGTATGTGGCATGCATCCTGGAGTGGTCAGGACAGGCACTGTGGATGGCACAGAACCTGGAGCAGCTGGAATGGGAACCACATGCACCGTGGATCCCTGACCACGGTCCTGGTCCTGGACTGGCTGGAACAGCGTATACCCTGGGCTGTGCCTGTGGGGCTGGTCTGGGTTAATTCAAGCCCAGAGGCAGCACTGGGGGCTAGATAATGGGGCTCTGTGGGCCAGACCTCACTCTGAATACAGGTCAGACAGAATGGATTAAAACTCGCAAATTAAACATTACATGTTTTTCTTTACATTATGAGAAGCACAGAATTGGCCAAATAGGCAATGTTTGACACAAAAAATATATACAAACATGGAAGGGTTCTTTTAGTAGGCTTCCAAAAAAGAGTCCAGGTCCCAGGTGTCCATCTACAATTATCATGGATAGCAGGAATGGAAAGGCAGGTGAACAAACCTGATACATACCTATCAATACCTGTAAGCCACGTTGCAAGGGCAGAGATGCTTCCCTTGCAGTTATAGAGATACATTCTCTCATGTGCTTACTGTACTCTAATGTTAAGCAACACTAATACTCGGGTTTCCATGCTTCACATGGACAACTGTTTAGTGATAGGTTTCACTGTGAAGACATTATGCCTGGTCTTCAGCCAAAGTTGTCTTTGTTCACTTTTGGAAGATTTTCTTCTCCCATTCTAAGCATATACATCTGAATACATTTTCTAAAAATGGCTATACTGGTAAAAATGGGATGCATACTAAAGACTGTTTCCAATCCTTAAAATCCTTATAATTAAACATTCTAGATGATGGGGTGACAAAATATAATACTATGCTAAACAACACTAAAGAATGTATTATTCAAACCATTTCTTTAATGTTTATTTTGAATGCTTTGTATTTCAGGGCTGTAGCAGAGGCTCTCTTTTACTAATACCTGCACAGTCCAAGGTGTTGAATTTTTGCTAGTTCTGTCTCAGAGTGGCACTCACTGGGTGCATCTACATGTGTGCTTTACTATGGAGTTGACTAATTAGCTCTGCATCACAGTCTAAAGCATCATAGTCTACACGTACATGGGTATCAGGATGCAGTAAATTAATTAACTCCACTGTAGTATAGTACTGTCTGGGACAAGTACTACCCTACAGTATAGTAATTATGTGTGCTGAAATGTATGGGCTGACTAGGGCACAAGGGTGTTATAGTGCGGGGGCTGCCTTCCACCCAGCCCCATACTGTAGCACCCTTGTACCCCAACCAGTCCCTCTGCTGCCTGATGCTGCCATTTGGAACCTGCGACTGGCCAACCAGGACACCTGCCAGGCTGGGGCTGCTCCGCCCCAACTCAAATTGCTGTGGTCCCAGGCACACATGAAGACATTGCACCCAGGAAGCAACTGACTCTGGTGCAAACTGAGCCAGAGTTCATTTAGGAGCACTAATAGCAAGTGTAGATGTACCCACTGTCATTCACTATTACACTTAAACAATGCCTAGTGAAACAAGATGGAATAGAAACTTCTAGACAGTCCAGAAAAAGGTACATACTGCAGACCCTCCCAATCTCCCCTGGGTATGCAGGGAAAGAAACAGACTGGGAAGATGACATAGTGAATCATGGACTGAACCATGATATTGAGTTGTTGAGATTTTTCTTTTTCTTTTATTTATTTTACTTTTCATAGCTACTTAGTCATAGAAAATTACTCAATGTAATGGCAAATGGCAGGAAGATGGCTCTACTACACTAGACAATTCTCTCCTCCTGCAGCTGGAGCTTGAAGATTTCCAGAAACTTGCTGACACAAGCACAAATAATAGTCAAGGAAGTTTAAACACAAAAGACAATAAATTCTCTTTCACACTTACTTCTCCCACCAAATATCAACCCAGTCGTATTTTGTAGTCCTGATTCTCATTTTGTTTTGCACCTTCTGCAGTCAGGTAATATCTGTAAAGCACTATCAAACCTCACTGGTAATGCTCTGTTGTTTTGGAGTATGCCTCTGTGTACAATGTGCTAAAAAGATCAGGCTACATAATAAAAGAATGTGATTTTCCTCCATCCTCCTGCTACTTGAGGCACTCAGCAAGACAGGTCATACAGAGCTCTTAAATCTCTGTTGTTAAAGACAAAATAGGGAAACAAGAAAACAATCAACCAGTATTTTCTTCAATGGTGTCTCCTTTCACTTTCATCTGGAAAAGGTACATGATAATTGCCTGAATCAGGACCATTAGATAGGAAGGCAACAAAAATAAGTGGTACTATTTTAGCAGTTCCTAGAAACCACAGGCTTGCCTCTCTACTGTCTTCTAGCTTCTACAGTCTCATATGCTGTGGACGCTGAAAGCAAAGGGGACATAACACCATATCAGGATGACAGAATTTAATGCTAGTCATCTATGTCTATACAGAACTATCAAAGGCCATCGCAAACATGACCCTACTACTAAGAAACTGAGCTTGCAGGTTGCTTAGCTAACTACAGAAATATTTAGAATACATCTCTAAGAACACCTTGAACTCACTATGGTAGATTATGCTACACAAATGTACCAAATTTGAATGAATCCACTACATCTTGTGTTCAAGGATAGGAGAGCCAAAGTACTTGCTAGATTCATGTACAAATGATTCCAAAGAGATCGGTAATAGGGCTGTGTGAAGCTTAAGTCACTGATTCGATTCGGTGGAGATCTGACCCAATTCAGTGGCCGAATCTCCAAATCAGAATTGAATCAGGTGACCCTTTAATCTCTCGGAATCAAATTGGAACCCTCCAAATTGATTTGGAGAGATTTGGAAAGATTTGATGATTCAGACATAGATACAGCTTTAAATATGTTTTTTCTACATACCTCAAGGTACCAGGCAACTCGTGAATGTTGAGACAGTGGGCTGGATGGAGCATCCCACAGGAGCGCAGGGGGTCCCTAGCACGCTCAGCAGCAGACCTGGAACTGGACCAGAAGCATTTCTGGGTCTTCTGGGAAGCGCACAAGGCCTCCCCCTACCCCCCAGCTCAGCAACTGGTGCCTTCTGGGCCTGGGGGGACACCCGGGGTCTCCCTGTGGCTGATTGCTGAGGTGGGGAGGTGCAAAGGTGGTCCCCCACGTGCTTGGCAGTGGACCTGGAAGTGGACCAGAAGTATTTCAAGTCCACTTCTGGGTCCACCACTGAGCACGCAGGGGCCCCCCCACGCTCCTGTGGGACACCCCACTTACCCCATCATAACAGCATTCACAAGCCATGCCTGGTACCTCAAGGTGTGTAGAAAAACATTTAAAGCTGTGTCTATGGCTAAATTGCTGATTCTTTGAATCAGCATCAAACCTTCAGATTTGGATTTGGCTGAATCGAATCAGGACAGCAATCCGAATCAACGAATCAAATCACTGTCCCCGATTCAGGCTGAATCCAAATTGAATACGGCCTGTTTTGCACACCCCTAATCAGGGGTACTTTGGAACTGAACACTCAGATTCCAACCTGATGTTGCAGATATATCTGAAGCCTTTCAGATGACAGCCAAAACCACAGACCTTCACTTCTTTGACATTCAGGGTTGAGGAAGGAAAAAAGTTTCACCAAAATAGAGATGTCTCAAGATACTATGTGTGCATGTGTATGTTCATGTGTCTTCAAGCGTTAACATGGCAGTTGTAGAATTTTCCTTCGGTTGATGAGTATTGAAGCAATGTAGGTTAGAACTAAGGAAACAGAGTGAAGAGTCTGGAAAAAAAAGAACTACACGAGGGAAACAATTAGAAATGATTAAAACGGTCACAGTAAAGCCTCAAGTGGGGGGGAAGGAAGAGGCTTCAAGAAATAGAAGCAAACTGAACAAAATCCATGTTATAGAATCTGGAATGGCCCCACAGCTCTCCCGGGGGGCGCAGGCCCCCAGATCTGCATGCAGGATGACAGCATGCTGCCACTGCTGTGAGGCCAGCGGCAACACCAGTCTTCCCAGCACTCGGTGTGGGCTGCGCTGAGAGCCAGTCCCAGCCAGCAGTGGCAGTCTGCTGTCATCCTGTGCTCAGGTCCAGGGGCCTGCACCCTCCCCTCCCCCCGGAGGAGTCTGGCACAGCCCTCCCAGGGCTTTGGGCCCCCAGATCTGCACATGGGGTTTCAGCAGGCTGCTGCTGCTGGCTGGGAAAATAGCCCAGAGTTGCCACCATCATTGGCTGGCAGCAGCAACCAGCTCTCATCCTGCATCATCTGGGGGCCCATGCTCCCCAGGAAGAGCTAGGGGAAGTGATCAGAATGCTGGGGGAAAGATTGGGGAGCTAGGGAATCCAACAGAGAACTGGGGGTTGTTCAGGGACCTGAACATTTCCCCAGCTCCCGGTTCGATTCCCCAGCCCTCTGTTTGATTCCCCCAGCTCTTCCCAGGGGTGCAGGCCCCTGGACCTGCATGCTGGGTAGCAGCAGGCTGCTGCTGAAATTGCAGTGGTACCCTGCTGAAACCCTGAGTGCCCCCCAGGAAGAGCTGGAGGAAGTGATCAGAGAGCTAGATGGCAATATCAGAGCAGTCCTTTCCGTAGTTTCTTTTTAGCTGCAAGCCAAGCAAGCCTGGCTTTGAAAATTGAAATGTTTTGAAACTTTTGAAATGTTTTGAGTGCCCTCATTTAATTTGAAGCCGTTTTGAAGCCTTTTGTTTTGTTTCGATTTCACTATTTCAAGCTCAAAATGTGTCAAAACAGCTTTGAAACAAAACATCCGGAGAAAATTCAGAGTCACATATTAGGTTAGGTCTGGGGCCTGGAATCTTTATCCTGACCCAGGCCTATTTGTTGTGTAGAAAGTGGTGAGGCTAGGCCCATCAAGAAAACTATAAGCCTACTTCAATCAGGGAGGCAACTGGGAGCACATGAAATTCCAGGGGAAAAGAAGCAAGGATGGGTCAAAGGTTAATGAGTGTTCCACAGTGGGGCACTGAGCACAGTACACCAGTTAGTACCCACTGTCCCTTCAATGCAATGAATCCAAGGAGCCTGTGGATGCCACCCAGTGAAACACTGTCTAGAGTCACCAGGGTTTCACCCCTCACCCAGTGTTACCTGTCAGCTCCATGTTCTTGGGGAACCCTGACACAGGACAGACTGACTTGCAAAGAATCATCCCCCCCCACCTAAACAGAAACTGATTAAGATGCAGTGAGAGACACACCTAAAACCCTCCAGATAAGGGTGACAAAAAGTGAAACAACTTCATAGGTCTCATTTGCATCTAAGATGGGAACAGATGACCATTCATTTACATGAGAGATGGAGAACAGAAAGCCTGAAGCAGAGACTGCAGTGAATTCTGGGATCAGCAAAGCAGGGGAGCACTGCATGATGCAGAAGCTGTGT
>NW_017728886.1:128979942-128986539 GCF_001723895.1 Crocodylus porosus | reverse complement strand
TATGACTGATTTGGGGACTGGAGGAACCCAGCCCCACTGAACTGAGTCCTGCAAGATAGCTCCACTGGGGGTGAGGGCTTGCAGGGGGAGAGATACAGCTCTGTTTAGAAACACCAGTAACACAAGCAGCACATTCACAGAATTACCAAGACCCTAGCCTTAATAAATAAGCACACCCCAAAGTAGTGGGCAAATCTGGTAACACCAGCCAGAGCCTCCTTTCTGGTCTGATAGATGGAAAGATAGGTTACAACCAGGAATCAGGACAGCATCACAGCCAAGGTATGGACTGAGTGGAAAAGTTGAAATCTGGATGCCAAAGAGGCACTCAGGAACAGGCCAGGGCCAGGGACCTGGAGTGAGGACCAGCAATAAGCCTGGTCTAAGAGCCAGAGTTGGGGAGTCAGAGTCAGGAGACTGGGGATGACATCAGAGTGAAAAGCCACAGAGTAGATCAGAGTAAAAAACTTAGACAAGAGCAAGTCTAGGGTTAGAACCCAGAAAAGATACCAAAAGCACAGGGACTGAAACCAAGGGAAGGTGCTGATATCAGAGAAATCTGTAAGCTCACTAAAAGCCTTGTTGTGCAAGCAGTTCACAACTGTTTTACTGGTTTTAAGGCTGTATTTTGGGTAGGGACAGCTCCCTGCCCTCAAAAGAGCCAATTATGATCTCTAAAGGATGATTCATTGTCAGTGAGAGTTCTGGCATCACTGTATGTCAGTTTGGCCAATTGATCCAGGCCAACACAAACTGGATGGGTTATAGTGCTTCATAGAGTGTTGTCTTAAGAAAGTCTACCATCATAATATAACATTCTCCCTTTACAACAAAAACTCACCGATAGCTGTGGATAGGCATAACTTTTGGCCACTTTAAAAAAGGAGATTCAGCAGCTGCTTAGAAGCTTATTATATTACCATTACACCATCTGCATACTCATACAGCAGGATAAGTGTAGCAGAAGCTTTGTAGCTTTAACCCAGGAGTAAGGCTATAAGGGATTAGCTACACTTTTATTACGATGGGTATAAACTGTTACATCATAACATTTTATATCTGTATCAGTCAACAGCACCGATAAATTATTACTATCTGGATTTTGACCGATTTCTTCCTGTCACCTATAGAGCATTTCTCAAGAGTTTAGAGCTATCACAGGCAATGAATGACAATTTAACCATACACAGATAGCTTCAATCATGTAAGAGTAAACAGAATTTAATCTGAATTGCTCCCCTGAGCTTTGTTCTTGGAACTGATTATGGTTTTTTGATACTGTATCCCTCTGCATAAAATACCAATCTTGTCTTCTCCTACATCTTTATTCACTCTCTTAGTTGTTATGTAGAACTATTAGGAAAAGGTAGTTCTCAAGAGGTAACAGTCTTAATTGCTGTTAATCTGAAAAATGCTGAAATGCTGAACTATGGACTTAACTACAGAAGTCAGAACTTCACTAAGGTAATTCTTGATATTCTTGAACACAAAAATTCCAGAGATAGAAAGAAAAAGGTCACCCAGAAGTATCAAAGGAGAAGGACGAGCAACATAGCTACACATCACTGTAGAGGTGTTAATCTTAATGTCTGAAAAAGCAATTTATTCCTGAAATTACAGAATAATGCAGTTTCACCTAAGAAATATGAAAACAAGATACATATATCTGTGGATAAATCCCCTTATAACTTCAACAAAGGAAAAGAGCTGTAACAATGTCATGATTTATTAAAACTATAAATTATAAGAGGGGGGTGGAGGACGGAACTGAAGAGTTAATAGAGTGGATAAGGACTTCTGTACTAAGCAGCCTGGGTACACTTGAAAGCTGAACTTTTATTTCACTGACTTATACCCATTGGATTTTCTTCATCCGAGTTATGAACAGGAGGCCTCTGGTGACCTATGTTGACAGAAGGTATTCTACAAGCAATTTTAACAATTCATGGCCACACAAAGACAGACCAGTGTATTATTTACTGTACTATGAAATTGCAAAAAGCTTCTCATGGGCACATCAACAACCAGTCTACAGCTTAGCATCACCTACAGTGAATCCTTTTAGCAAACCAGCTCAACTGTTTACCACTGCAGCCTGATAGACAAAAGCAACTGAAATGAGTTGGCAGGCCAAAACAGGAATGTGTTTTTATGGGCTAGTATATATCCACAAAAACAGTGGTGGAACACAAGCCCAATCAATACAGGACCATGGGGACTCCTGTTTGTATAACGTGAAGCCAGAACATGTTAGAGTTCTTTCCAGCCTTACAGAGGTTTGTAGCATACGTTGTACAGATCTTGGAAGGACTTCTGATTTACTCTGCCAGTGAAAACATTACAAATGGAACTGTCAAGATCTCGTTTAGTGGCACCGGCTTTTCTAACACATGATTTTCCTAAGTAACAAACAACACTCACCACACTGTGAACTCGGCTTCTTTTCCAATACCTGTGAACCATGTATCCAGGACATAATGAGCAAGTATCAGGAAATGTCACATATCATCCTTCCTTTTTGTCTGAGAGCATACTATGAACACTTTGACGCTATAATTCTCCTAGTGATCAATCAGGTGTATGAGTTTCCCTTGCTTAAATCTTATGATGCTAAAAAATGTTACAGCTCAGTTCTGAATAGTCTGCTCAAAGCTAAATTACCCACATGTGCAATTCCATCTAAATTAGGTAGCCACCTATTTTGGATTCACTTTTCAAAAGTAGCCAAAATGAGTTTAAGTCTCTTCTCAGTGCAGGTACTTGGAGTTCTGTCACTTGATCAACAGGCACAGTGTTATGCCAAAACCAACTGCTTTTTAAAAATCCCACACAAACACACTTATAGTAAGAGTTTCAGAATTAAACCCTAAAAGAGATAGAGGAAACAAAGGAATAGTGTTTTAAACAGTTAGTGCTCAAAGTTAATCTCCTGTCTCTCTGGTCTCAATCTTAAATGCTACATATAATGTGATATTTTTCTGATAGTTCACCACACAAGTTCATTAATACAATATATTGGATTTTGTTTAAAAAGGCATGTACACTACTAAATACAAACGATTAAATTGCATAAATCTTCTGTGCTTAAAGAAACACTAGGTACATCTACATGAGATGCTTAATGCACAGTAGCCTAATAACACTGTGCCGTAGCGTGCCAGACAAAAACTATGCTAACATGCTACTGCGTAGTACGCATCACAAAAAAGCTATGTGCCAGAGCTACTGTGCAGTAACTGTACTTACTGCGCATTTAGTTAGTACTTCATTAAGCAAGTACTAAACTAAATGCACAGTAACCACTGAACATTAATCAACATGTAGATGCACTCACTATGACCTAAGTAGGGAAGGAACTAATGAAAACAGTAAAATGATAGAGAACAATGACATATTTGCAGCTATCCAAATTGTGCACAAGACACTTATAGAAAAATTCCTGCTACTAAATTAAGAAAATCATCTAATGAGTAATTTAATACTATAACTTTTTTCCAATATGAACGGTAGCAGTAAAAATGCTGTAATAATGTTGTAAAAAGCTCAGCATATATTGCTATTAATCAGAGCACTATGAAAGGAAAATAGGTCGTAAAAGAGAAAACAGGAAGCAGGCAGTCCAAATCATGCAACTTACAGACAAGACAGATGCAAATAATTAAGATAAAAAAGGAAAACTCAGTTGATCAAGCTTTACTAAAAATTAACACTTTTTTAAAGAAATGACATCTTGACATTTGACATTTATGAATGAAAATATTTGATAGACTGGACCAGTGGTTCTCAACCACAGCACCACAGGATAGCACTAGATCCTTTGAAGGGTGGTGTGAAGAGATAAGCAGATAAGTGCAGGCTCAGGCTTGTCCTTGCCTGGAAAATCTCCCATTCTCACTGCCCAGCTCTTCTGCAAGGACTTAACCACTGTAATATATAAATGAGGTTTTGAAATTGGGTGCCACTCAATTGCTAGAAGTTATGGAGAGATGCCTCAAGTCCACAAAGGTTGACAACTACTGGTGGAGACTTTAGATTGATTGTTTCTATAGCAACCAATCATAACTTCTGCAAATTCTAGCTTTCTGTGACAGCAGAAACAATTGCTCCATCCTTTTTTGTCTACACATGGGATAGCAAGACCCAACACCTATTTTTCTTTTACACCTGCTTTACATTAAATACTTGTGTAGAACATCCACAAGACAACTAGGTTACCCCTGTATGGTCACCAGACAGGATGAGGATCTCTTTTCCTTGTCCTACCTTTTTCTGACCAGCTACTCAACAACTCAGTTCTCCTTTTGTTCTGTTTGAATATAATCAACTTACTCATTTCAGGAATGGTAATAGTATTTTCTCCAAACAAATCATTCATTACAATCAGAGTAGCTCTAAATATGATAGAAATGCACAGTACTTAATACAAGAACATAACACATAAGAACATAACACATAGTTATTTCCTCTGCATCATTTTTCTTATGATGCTTCTAAGATAATAAATGTCATCAACCATACCTTAGAAAAAGCTGATATTTTGCTTTCCTCATCAGTGAAATATGGACCAGCGGGGAATGGGAGAGGCCCTGTTGCCCCAAGCACTACCCAGAGTAACTAGGAATAACAGCCACAAGTTGATTAAGAGTAGGTTCAGGCTAGACATCAGGAGGCACTACTTCACAGTCAGGGTGGCTAGGATCTGGAACCAACTTCCAAGGGAAGTGATGCTTGCTCCTACCTTAGGGGTCTTCAAAAGGAGGCTAGATAATCACCTAGCTGGGGTCATTTGATCCCAACGCTCTTTCCTGCCCATGGCAGGGGGTCAGATTTGATGATTTGCTCAGGTCACTTCCAACCCTACCAACTATGAAATAACTATGAAACCATGTAAATGTTAATTATAATACCATCCCAGTCTTATACATGGGTCTCTCCATCCATATATAAAAATTTCAGTTGCACCCCGCTGTTCTATCCACTAGTATTTATAGTTTATATCTGGCAAAAGATATTTGCTTTAACCATGTTTACATTGTTTTGGGAGTGTCGTATAAACTTAAAACATTAGATGGTGATGTTACATTCAGCTTTTTCTAAAAGGCAGCATATAACAACATATATCTGAAACTCTATGGACAACTACAGCATTAGCATTATGGCATTCTACAATTCACTGAAAGGAAACTACAGCAATATGTCTAATATAGATTACAGTTTAACGTAAAGCAAGTGCTGACAGCTGCTCACATTCAAATAAACCACACAGTCAACAATTTTCTCAAGAGTACAATTCTAATTAGAGCAGCTGGCTAATACGGATTTTACATTCAGGCATGCACACACACATAGAACATACATTATCACAGACAATCCTGTATCACTCCATTTGAAGCACACAATTAAATAAACTGAACCTACTTTGTGCTTCTGGCAGCTCCTGTTAAATGGACTGATGTATTTTTTTCTTGGTTGTGTACCCCACCGCAGACATATTAAAAGACTCAACTTTGCAGGAAAATTGTGTGTGTGAACATGAGTAATTCAGACCTCCCTCCCTTTCTACACAGGAAAAAGCTAATTACTATTTTATAACAGACTTCCAATCAAAGAACATTAAAGCCAAATTTAGACATAGCACTCCAAAAAACATGCAATCCCAAGTTACTGACTTGACTCACTTCTGCTGGGAAGAGCAGCCAGCCAGGTCTGACCACTCACGTAAGTTCCTAGCCAAAATGCAGGACCTCCATCTAATCCAGGAAGTGCACAGCCCCACCATGCCTTGTTGGACTTGGTGCTGGCCACGGGCGGCGACCTGGTGAGGGGGCAGTGGGTGCTTGACCACCTGGGCGACAGCGGTCATCATCTGCTGGAATTCACCATCCAGCGCAAGGTGGCAAAGGCCTGTAGCAAGGCAGCAGCCCTAGATTTCAGGAGGGTGGACTTCAATGAGGTAAGGATAATAGTCAGGGAGGCACTGAGGTCCTGGAGGGGAAGGGAGCCAGGTGTCCAAAAAGAGTGGTCGCTCCTTGAGGAGACGATCCTCCAAGCCCAAAGGGAGCAGGAGGGCGCAAAAGCCCCCATGGCTCACCAAAAGCATCCAAGAATGTCCCTAGCTAAAAGGGAGGCGTACATCCATTGAAAAAGCTAACCTATTTAATGACTTCTTTGCCTCCATTTTCTGGAACTTCCAACTTCTGGAAGGACTGGATGTATTTAAATCAGGTGGTCTGGACAATCTCCACCCCAGAGTGCTGAAGGAATTAGCTGAGGTCATTGTGGGACCCCGGCACGGCTTTACGAGCAGTCGTGGTGCTCTGGTGTGGTGCCAGAGGACTGGAAGAGGGCCAACATGGTTCCCAACTTCAAAAAATGGAGGAAGGAGGACCCAAGGAAATACAGGCCAGTTAATCTTACCTCGATCCTGTGTAAGCTTTTTGTGAAAATTATTCTGGCACATGTCCACGAGGGGCCAGCAGGGGAGATTATGCTTAGGGGCAACCAACACGGGATCATTAGAGGCAGGTCCTGTCAGACCAACCTGGTGGCCTTCTATGACCAGGTCACCAAATCCTTAGATGCAGGGGTAGCAGTGGA
>NW_017728886.1:128967430-128979219 GCF_001723895.1 Crocodylus porosus | reverse complement strand
GCTAGGATCTGGAACCAACTTCCAAGCGAAGTGGTGCTGGCTACTACCTTGGGGGTCTTTAAGACAAGGCTACACAATCACCTTGCTGGGGTCGTTTGACCCCAGTACTCTTTCCTGCCATGGCAGGGGATCGGACTTGATGACCTGCTCAAGTCCCTTCTGCCCCTACTAACTATGAAACTATGCATGTATGCATTTCTACAGGGTAACTATAAAGCATGTTACCATAGCTGCTACCTCTCTAAGGCACTTGTGTTCTGACAGAGTTGCCTCTTTCAGTTAATGGATTTTCAAGTTCCTATATACATTGCTTGTTCACAGTGCAGTGGTTCTCTAGCTGTGCATGTGTACACATGTATATTAATGTGGAGCAATAAACTCCAGCACTGTGGTTACATGTATGCCCAGGAGTGCAGCATCTTGAGCCAGGTCAGAGCAGCCACAGCTGGCAGGGAGCCTGGGGGATCAGCCTGCCAGCCTGTGGCTGCTCTGACCCAGCTCAGTGTGCTGTAGAGTGGCTGGCTGAGGCAGGAGGGTGCTGCATTGCAGGGCTAGCCAGCAGGCAGCCCCTACACTGAAGTACCCTTGTGCCCCACCCAGCCTCTGCAGTATGGTGCTGCAGAGTAAAAAACTTCACAAGTATTTACAAGTACAACCCTGCTGCAGAGTTCATTAGTTTCCTGTGGCCCAGTAGGGCTGCATGTGCAGATGCTGAGATATTAACTGCAGAGCTAATTAGTCTACTCTGTAGTAAATGTCTCATGTAGATGTGCCCACTGTGGTCTAGACAGGACCCCTGGGAATTGTCAAAGCACTTTCAGGTAGTTCACAATTCTGCTCCTGTACTTACTGAGAAACTCTTATCAGACTTCAGAAAGGAAAAACTCCTGCTTCTTGTAGGATGGGTCACATGCAAATGATAAGACAATTTATACCTCCAACCAAAATGGTCAATTTTGGGAAGAGGGAAAATAACCTTAGGCACAAAGTTGTTTCATTTACCATAAAAGGCAACTCATATAGGGCTTCATATAAATCAAATGACTTGTCTTGATTGTGAATCTCACTGCCATCCCTCACCACCTTGACTACTAGACTTTTCGGCTAGGGACAGACATTACACGTAAACTGGTTTATGTGATCAGAAACTGGTTTAAACCTGTAACAGAACAGATGTTCAGTGCACAGAAACCAGTTTGAAAATGGCTGAAACTGGTTTGAGAGAAACCTGTTTGAATGTAGGGTCAGACTTAACTGATTTGCGTCAAACCAGTTTATTCAATGTTTGTCCCAGACCCCTTGCTGGTTTATGATACATCAGACTCCCTCAGCATCCCCGCATGCTCTCTGGGCTAGGTGGGCTCTCTGTTCCACAGCAGGGCTGACCCCTCCCCTCTACTCCCTAGCTGCAGCTCAGACTGGGACTGCATGCTGCTCACCCCCTACTCCTTACTACTCCCTGCTTAAGCAGGAATTCCCTTCTCCCCTCTGCCTTTATAGATTCATAGATGCTGATGTCTTCCTTGGCCTGACCCCACTTGCAGGTATTCTAGCCTCTCCTGAAAAATATGTATTAGGCCTCACACAATTACCCAAATCAGAGCTACGTTTTATCGGTCTGCACGGCCGTTTTGGTCCTTTATAAGGCAAAGCCCTTCTTCTTAATGAGTTAACACTAGGGGTCCATGTCACAAACCTCCTGACCCCTCCAAAGGTGGGAAACCAAAACCACAAAAGAAAGAATATTCACAGTACCCGTGACTTTCTGAGTATGCCAAAATTGGTCAGCCTAGCCCAAGAGTTCTCTAATTAGCCGTGTCCTATGCCTGCCCACACCTGGGTGCCACCCTCTTCCCTTCCTTGCGGTGGGTAATCTGTGAGCTAATTAGACCCTTGATGTTCCCTCCAGCTCCGGCTATTTAATATTCCCTGTTGGTCAGCTTTACGCCATGGGAACTTGTTTCCAGCAGCCCCTGTTGCTGCTTAAGCCCTCCACCTCCTGCTTGGGGCTGTCCCCGGAGCTTGGCCGAACCTGTATCAATCCCTCTTGACTTGATGCCTTGGATCCCATCACTCCCCTGTCTTCTTCGGGGCCCACCCTGGTTACCCCACTCAGCTTTCTGATGTCCTGGACTCTCTCCCAGGGGTCCTCTGTCGGGATGTGGCGTGCCAGCTCCTTCTCCCTCTATCCTACCACTGGCATCTTCCTCCCGAAGGACTTGGAGGCAGTCTTCTGCCCCGTGGGAGGTGATCCTGTCTTTTCTAGCCCCAGGAAGGGGCTCCGGGAATACCTCCTCTGTCAACTTGCTTCCCGCTCTCCCCCCTTCTGCCTCGCTCATGATGCCTCTTATTTCCCTGTGCCGGCTCTTCCCCTCCCTCTCTCCAGCTGGCCACAGTTTTAAAAAGATGCGGCTAATAAGCCGTGCTGGTCCCACCGCCACTTCTGGTTTCGCTGCGGCTCTGGATGCAGGTAAGGGATTTTCCTTCACTCTCTCGCTCTCCTCATCTTTCCCAGGGTGTTCCAGCCCCCAGGAGTCCCCCTTGACCCCTTGGGGTCCGTCCCTTGTGTCCTCCCTGTCACACCTACCCATCACCTCTATTTTCTCTCTGCAAGTTTGTGTACAGAGTCAAGCCCTTAACTCTCTCTATAAGTGCAAAGTTTCAAGAAGTAAAATGAATAGACCAGCGTTTCTCAACTTGTGGGTCGCAAGAATATATGAAAAGGTTGCAAACAAACTTTAAAAATGGTTCAACAAAACTTAAAAATGGATTTTCCTTTAAAGCAGAAAAATATGGGAAACTGTGGCTTTTTCCTTGCAGGCTGGCAGAGTTCCAGCCTGCAAGGGGTTGCTTGGGCCCCTCCCTGCTCCACACACTCATCCTTACCCCCACACACTGGGTCGAGACTGGCCATTGATACTTAGAAATGAATCCTGGTACAAAAAAGGTTGAGAACCACTGCAATAGAGGATTGTTGGGGTGGAGTAGATCTGGTCAAGAAGAGGAGTCTGGAGATAGATGCAAGGAGGGAGGGGCAGTTGAAACAAAGGAGAAACATTTTGAGCAGAGTATTTCAGAAGTCTTGAGGGATAAATTTCTGAGTAAAGTCTCTTCATTGATCTGAGATCTAATGAGAGAATGGTATTGGAGAAGGGAAAACCTATCATGGCAGCAGGCTCTCCAGGCTGTAAAAGCGATCCTGTTTGGGAATACGTTAATGAAGTTCTTCTGCCTGTGGGTAAGGCAGGCATGCGTGCAGAATGCAAACAGTACAGCCAAAAAACACAAAGGCCTCGTTCCCTGAACAAAACAACATCAGTGGTGACATGTGCACCCCCTGACAAGCCACACTTACTGCTTAGGCAACAGGCAGGTGAATGCCAGTGCTCCTCTGTGAGCACCAGCTGGGGAGTGGTGCTCCTGGAAGTGGTTGCAGTGATCAGCAAGATTGGCCTTGGGGAGACCCCCCCCCCCCTCCCCCAGTCACTGACTCATCGCCTGGGGGACACATGTCCCTCCTGACTAAGATGGCACCAGTTGCCCATGAACATCAGAAGAAGTGCTCCTTCTCAGGAGGAAGCTGTGTTGACGATCATGAAGCGAACATGTCTGAACATGCCGGATCTCTAGGTTAGTAAACTTTCTTATTTTATACTTCTTTCTTAAGGGCTGCCTGTCTTTCCTGTATTGTATTTGGGTGTACTTCTGGACTAATTGAATTCTTATAAAAATGTGTGAGCAAAAATAGAGTTGTTACTTTATGGGGCAATCGTACTTTAATTCAGTTGTGACAAAAATAATGGCTGAAATAGGTAGATCTTCTTTATACAGTTTCATTTCTAAAGTAGTACTGAGTGCAACGAGTACTACTCAATGAGCAGTACTGTAGTAACTGCATTGACTTCTTTTGTTCAGGAGGATCCATCCACAACATATAGGATTCTGACTATCCATCTTCAACATCATCATCACTGTCTATAGTTTAAGAGCTATCTCCTAATGATACTATTGTTCCAGTCAAATGTATGTCACATAGTATATCACCTGTAGCAAAAATAAAAAATATCTCTATTATTCAGAAACTTCTATAGATAAAGTTTGTAATCATAACCAGCAGATTACAGCAAGAGGTTATTCACGAAAAAATTGCTCGGTTTGTCTATGCAACAAACTCTTTTCCGTATGGTTGAAGACACACTTCATTGATGGTTCAGTCATTACAACCAGGATTCAGTCCACCCAACAGATACAGCAGGCAAACTGTTGGATAAAGTATATGAGAAAGTAATTGAATAGTGTGCAAAAAGTCCATAGGGGAAATTGTTAATCTGACTCTTGATGAGTGGAGCAATGTGCTTATGTGACAATAGAAGAAGGGACTGTCTGTCTACCTTACAGAAACAACTGATACATCAGGAAATGCACACACAGCAAACTATGCAAGTAGCAGCAGTAAAAACTATCACCAACTGTGAAAAAATTAAAATGTGTAGTACGTAGCTTTGTCACAGACAATGCTGACGATGTAACAAGCTTGAGATGTAATCTAGAAGAAAGTGAAGAAAGCCCCAAGCTAATAACATACGGCTGTAGTGCTCATTTGATGCACCTCTTAGACAAAGATTTCAGTGCTCCAGAAATAAAGACTAATGGTGTTGAAATTGCAAAATGCTTCAGCACCAACCACTTTGCAGCAGCTGCTCTGAAGCAAGCAGGAGGAACCAAACAAACTCTCCCACAAGATGTGAGATGGAACTGTTTTGAGCAGTATATTGAAAACTGGCCTAATCTAATGCCAACTTGTGAACAAAATCATGACAAAATAGGTGGAACTGTCATAGCCAAAGTTCTCAACATTGTGCTAAAGAGAAATGTAGAACATATACTGACTATCCTGAAGTCTATTTCTATAGCCTTGAACAAAGTGCAGGGGAATTGCTGATGTTGTTGAAATTTGGAAGGAAATGAGAGAGACCTTGAAAACAGAAATATGCAATGATATAATAAAATTACAGGCCTTAAAAAAAAAGTCTGGATCAAGCACCATCTCCAGCTCATTTTCTTGCCAATATTCTCAATACTTGGTACCCGAGTCAATCCTTAACTGCTGAAGAACAGAAGCTGAAGAGGCTACAACATGGGCATTCAGCAATCATCCTTCCCCAATACCATCTATGTCATGGGGAAACTACAGAGAACAGACCCTGCGGAGCCAAGGGGGAGTCCTGGAACCCAAAACACAACAGGGAAGGCAAGAGAAGCAAGAAAGAAATGGAGATTCCCTTACCTGTAGCTGACACTGCGGCGAGACCAGAAGAGGCGGCAGGACCCGCGCGGCTGATTAGCCGCATCTTTTTGAAACTGCAGCTAGCTGCGGTTAATTATGAGTGGAGTCGGCACGGGACAATAAAAAGCAAACCAAGGGAAGAAGAAGGGGGAGAGAACCGGAGCGGAGCCACCAGCAGAGGTGCCCTTGGAGCCCCGTTTGGAAGCAAGGAGGATCCAGAGAACTCTCCATGAGGCAAGAGGTTATCCCGAGGCTGCTGGAGGGAGGACGCCAGTAGTGAGGCGGCGGATGCCCTGATTTGCAGCGATGGAGCCAAGGGAGAAAATCCAAGGACTCCGGATGAAGAAGCCGACAGCGGAGACGGCCCCAAAGACAGGGTGACGGAAGGCAACCCTGCAATCCAGGTGGGATCAGTACGGGTTTGGGAAGGCTCCCAGAGTCTACCCCAATTGGGAGCAGAGAGCTTAAGCAATGAGAGGGTTGCAGGAAGTAAGCTCCTACCAGACTGAGCCGCTCGGCGAGGGACCGAGTGGGGTTGAGTTGGAGGGACCAGTAGTAGTCCCGTGCAGCACTCAGGAGGGATATCAGCCGGACAGACGGGTGCCTTAGACAGAATTAATAGGGTGAGGAATTCTCCGGACCAGGGAGCCCAATTCTGTTTTAAGCCAGGGATTTTTGCTGGTAGTGTCTTCCTAATTTTTCATTGTTCTGTTTCCCACTTTTGGAGGGGTAGGAAGGAAGGCCGTAGAGGGTCTCATAATCAGCTTGATTCAGGGTCAAGATAGATCTTCATATCTGTAGCAGAGTGCCCATCACATCAAGAGGCGAGGGCTGGGCCTGGAAATGTCAACAACTCAGCGAGGCTGGGTATTAGGGCGAGGTGTAGGGGCTGTTGGAGCCTCGCAGAAGACCATCACCCCAAGATTCCCGACTCCGGAGATGCCCTAGTAGTTGACCTCACCACTGAAAGAATGAACAAAGTCGTGGCAGGAGAGATTGGGATGAGGCTACCGCAGGGCAACACATCCGGGCTATACCACCTCAGGGACAGAGCGACAGGCAAGCTTACACACCCAAAGCCGGGCAGCACAGAACCAGATGTTTGAAGCCCACCGAGTGCAATCTATAATAAATTTCAGGGCTCAGGGTGAATCATTCAAGAAATATATGTTTGCTGATGAGGTTTTAAAGAAAGTCACACCAGTGAAGTGGTGGAAGTCATTTAAGTGCCTGGATCCATCAGAGACGATTGAAATGATAATCCAGCTTTTAAACAGTAGTAGCTTCTGCAGGTGTAGAAAGAATATTTTCTTTCTTTGAACTAATTCATTATAAATGGAGAAATTATGTGGGAACTGAAAAAGCTAGGAAGCTTGTCTTTCTTTTTAGTCTATGAATAAACAGGAAGAGGAAGGTAAAGACTGATTTTGCTGCCTAACCAAGTATTTTAGGTATCTCATGTTTACCTAGCTGAAATAATCTATTTAATTTTAGTTAAAAATGCATTTCAGATTTATAACTAAAATAGTTAACAATTCAAAAATACATATGCTTGTTTTCTTAAAATAATTATACATGTTTATTGTTGAAGAAAAATATCCAAAATACATAAGCTTGTTGCTGTAGTTAAATAAAACAATTTAAATGCCTGTTGTTTTTGGTAATGGTTGTTATCCTCCTTATACAGCATGGCAAAAATATCCCCCAAATATCCATGATTAATCTAGTGAACTGAAGACAGTTCACCTTCCAATGACTTCACAAGTATCTGTTTCAATTAGCTTTGGTAAATAAAATAATCAAATCATAATTCAGTTTTCTGATGTAGCTACAAAATGAGTCTGAAAAAATACTGAAATAAATCACTGCTTTAAAATGAATAGTGTGTACCTTTTAAAAGGAAACCTACATGTATCTGAGTAGTGACTAATAGGTGTTAGGGTTATATCAAACAACAAGAATGCACTTGTTGTAGAAAACTGACTAAATCCAGGCTTCCTGACCAGCGATTTAAATCATGATTTAGATCAAATCTTCCTTGCCCCTCCTGTTGAACCCAGGCAGAGCACACCTATCATTTAGATATGGGCCTTTCTTTAGGAAAAGGGTTACTACCACTGGTTGTGAAAGGGGATTTATTAGAGTGGAGCAGAGACACAGCCAGAGCCATCCCTAGGGTACAGGGAATTGGGGCAACTAACCACCCTGGGCCCTGTGCTTTGGGAGGGGGGGAGGGGACTGTGGAGCTGGGTGGAGCAGCTGTGGCCCCTCCCACAGGGCCCGCCTGGAGCTGGAGGCTCAGCTCCACACCACAGAAGAAGCAGAGACCCCCTTCTCCCCCTTTGTGGGGGTACCATGGCCCCGCACAATGTTAAGGGGGCCCCAAACAGGTTGATCTGCCCTGGGCCCTGTAGCCCCCAAGGGTCGGCTCTGGACCCAGCCAAAGTTGTAACACCACAGATTCCAGCTAATTTCAGAAGCAACAAAGACTCCACCACTTGGCATGTATCGTTAGTTGCAGTGAAAGCAGCTGCAAATGGTGCTTGTGAAGTCATACTGAGAGCTCCTGCACTGTGCACGAGTACAGTGACAGGACCCTCCTGTTGACTTCTCCCAAAATGTTCTGTGCTACTTGAGCCATAGCAGAATTTATTTGGAGGGGAGAGGGGGCTGATAAAGTGCCTACACACAATGTGTGTTATGCAGAGGCAAAGACAAGTAAAGAAACCAATATTAAAGCTTCCTCAAAGTATCCCTTTAGTCCTTCCTCTGAAGAAACATTCTGCCACTACAACTAGGAGACACCCCAGACTGCACAGCAGTCTCAGGTGTTGCCCTCGCCACCCCCCTTACAAGAATGCCAAGTTTCCAACAAAATATCTTCTCCAAAGTAGTCTCATTAATAACGTACGGTAATAGTAGTATGGTGTGGTGAAGGGGCATGAAAAATGGCAGGTGAGGTGTAATATGGCGCACCCTGAAACCCATCTGGTAAACAACATGCTAGAAAGGTGACACCTTTGGAGAAGGGAAAGGAAACATTAATCTTGCTGTCTACAGCAGCTGCAGTAATGGCATGTCCATATGTGGAAGAGGAAAAGGTGTACCCAGTAATGTGGCTTTGATATTCATTTCCTAGCTTTAGTGACTGCCCATCAGCCATGTGTTCATCTTGTTTCCAATATACCTGAGAGAATGCCAAATAGTCAGCCCCCAACATACCAGATGTATGAGGCCATGTTTCTAGTCAAACTATACATGTGTACATGCATGTATGCACTGACAGAGTGTGTGTATGAGCAGGGAGGGGACTGGGAGAAGACATCATGTTGAAGGGTACCTCCGAAAGACACAGGAGTCTTTCAGTCCTGAGTGCTAGGGACAGAAGTTACACATAAACTTGCTTAAGTGATCAGAAACTGGTTTAAACCTGGAATAGAACAGAAGCTTAGTGCATATAAACCAGTTTCAAAATGGCTGAAACTGGTTTAAGATAAACCTGGTTGAATGCAGTATCATACTTAACTGATTTGGGTCAAGCCGGTTTATGAAGCTTATGTCCCAGACCATGGTTCAAATTAAATCAGAGTCCCCCAACATCCCAGCATGCTTTGCAGCCCTGGGCTGGACTGTGGTGTCTGCTTTAGAGAGCAGAGCTGGCCCTGCCCCTCTGCTCCCTAGTTGGAACAGTGAGGGCTTGCTGACAAGGGGATGGTACTGGGCAAGCTTGGCTGGGGATGGAGCCCAGTCTACACTGGGGGGACTGCCCCCTCCCCACCAGGCAAACCCCAGCTGGGGCCTGGGGCCAGGGAGGGGAGTTAAACACCCCTTCCCCCACTCAAAACTTACTGTTGGCTGCAACTGTGGACTACACATCACAGACTCACCTGGAAGCAGAAACAAGAAGTGATGAGAAACCCTGCAGAGTCCTGCTGTTGTGCTTCTGGACTGCAAATCCCAGAGACCTTGGGAGCAGCAGGAAGAGGAGGTGAACACAGACAGAGAACCATGCTCTAGCACTCCCTGGCTTCTGGCCTGAGCCACTGTAGGCATGTGGCTGCATTTCCTGAAATGTCTGTTCACTTCTGTTTCAATTTAGTTTGTGCAGTTTAGACTAACTTGCAAAGACTGAATTGATTCAGTCTTGACTTTCTGACTGTCCGTACCTAGCCTAGGTGGCCTCAGAAGGGATACTTTTTGCTCAAAGCTGTGCCATAGCAGGGGGCTGTTAATGTAGACAAACCAAGATTGGACAGGAGCCACACTGACTGTTACTAGTTATTTAATAAAATATTTTTGATAGAGCAACATCAAATTTTACTCTTCATCTACAATAAAAGGATTAAAATACAGGTTTTTGACTGACTGAAGCTAGTTATATGGTAATCAGCAAACTCTGGTTAAAGAACTATAGCTCCAACACTGTTTTACCTGTCCACTATCAACAGGTCCAATATGATAGATTTTCTGCACTTTAATAAAGATTTTGTCATTCCTTAGGAGGCTAGAAATGTTGCAAGAAACTGGGAATTAAAGATCAGACTAATAACAGCTGACCACTGTAGTCACTTAAACATGAGGGCCATGTCCAGATGAATGCAGCTGTGTGGTATGTGGCACCATGACACATACTGCACTTTTAGGTGTTCTTTGTGTTGCGCGGTAGTAGCAGGGTTTTTTTTGACCCTGGGAGATCCTGGGGTCAAAAAAACCCATGGAAAGAAGTGGGGCAGCACACACAGGGACAGTATGTGCCTCCCAAAACCAGAGCCTGGCTGGCCAGTCAAGCTCCAGCTGCCAGCCAGGCTCTGAGCAGCAGAATCGCCACAGCTACAGTTCCAGGTGGCCCCCAGGACACCAGGTAAGGCTTCTGAAGCCAGCCCAGTGCTGGCTCCAGCCTCCCCTACCCCACCTGGGGTAACCTGCCACGTGCCACAGGGCATGTGGCACAGTTGTTCCCCAGGGACAGCTAGCAGTGGCACAAGGTATCCTGCTGCTAGGTGTCCCTGGGAAAACAAATGTCCACGCTTGTGTGGATGAGGCCAAGGAAAGCAACAACAGGGTCATCCAGAGTATCAGATCTCAAATCTATTGAAAATCAATTAAACTTGCTGTTATGAAAGGAAGGGATGACATCAGCCTCAAACAGAAAAGAAAGCAAATTAATTAAATGCTTAATTAAATTAAATGACAAGGTTACCTCACAACATGGCCCACCAGAGAGGAATCATGAAAAGTCCAATTAGAAATAAGCCAAAATTTAAAAATTCCTACCAATGGGCTCAGGAGGAGCTTAAGTGGCATGATTTTTTTTTGCTTTCTTTATTTAATTTCAGCTGCTCAGCACTCAACATGTTTAAGACTCCACAAACTTAACTTGGTGCCACTGCCAAAACTTTGTGTTTTTAAACCTTTGCCAAAAAGAAGCACCTGATTTCTTTGGATCGTCACACCTTTCTTTTTCAGAAGATATCAATAAAAAACAAAAAGAAGTTTAACATTTTGGTTGGAAGTGCTAACCTCAAATACCTTGCATACCATGAGGCCTCTTAGTCTGTAAGACTGTTTATCTTTAGTTAAGCTTACTGCCTGCCCTATGAAACCCTACAGCCAGTTTTCCAGAAGTGTTTTTCTTTCTATGTTTCATTTTGGAAATTCATGATATTTTGGCCTTGTTAATAGCATGCACAAATTCTGCCTAGCAAGTTCTGCTCTCAAATACAGTAAAAGCTTTGTTATCCGGCACCCATAGGGAATGAGGGATAACAAAATATGCTAGTTAACTGAGTGGCCCAAACAAGCGTCTTTGTCTGTTTGGGCTGCTGCCTCTTCCGCTGTGTCTGGGGTGTCACTGCCCCTCCCGCGGGTCCTGTGGGACAGGGAGGGGGGCCCCATGCAAGCTGCTTTGCCCCCAGGCCATGGGGGCTCAGAGAAACCAGAAGTGCTATGGTGGGCATTTCCGGTTTCGCTTTTTCCTTACAAGCCAACATGCTGGTTAATAGAGCATGCTGACTTGTAAGGTGCCGGATAGTGCAACTTTTGTTGTATATAGAACTTTAGTGGAGTTACCTAGGTAAAACTAGGAGATAAATGTCCCTACAGTCTTTACCTCTGAGAGAACTTTATGGGCATTTATACACAAACTTTTTCATCCCACAATCCATAGGCGCTCTGGTCGGTCAGAGCAGAATGGATTAATTTATGGATGAGACATTGAAGAGGAAACACCTATAAGAGTCTACTGAAGCTGTTACCTCCACACTAAAAACATCAGCACAGGGGAATTAATTGTGTACCAACCACTAGTCATGAAAGACATGATAAAGCCTGTTTTACAGAAAAACTAGCTTTCTTGTGCCAGAAAAAGGGCTAACAGTCATAAGTGCCAACTGTTATGTTTGCGGGGGGGGGGTAAGATGATGGACATGTGCCTCCCACCTCCAGACTCCCAGTGTGAGGGGGAATGGAGTGGATGTGTAGGGAAGGGAGCACAGATGTGTGG
>NW_017728886.1:128940762-128967330 GCF_001723895.1 Crocodylus porosus | reverse complement strand
TTTCTGTGCCCACATCAGAGCATGGGGCTGCAGCCAGGCCAGACCAGCTCTGGGCAGAAGCTGCCTCCTTGGCCCAAGGGGCAGGACCCGGCATGGGAGGGAACGCTGCGCTGCCATAGCCACCAAGGTAAGGCACCCCCCTGCCTGCCTGGCAGCAACGGGGATGCAACTCTGAGTCATTGTTTCTGCTGCACCTCACCTTGGTTGCCACAGCACTGTAGTGCTCCCCCCACGCCAGGTCCCATCCAATGAGCCACAGAGGCAGCTCCTGCCTGGAGCTGGTCCAGCCTGGCTGCAGCCCTGTGCCCCATTGTGGGTAGAGAAATCTCAGGGGGAATGTGACCCCCCCACCCCTCTTTGCTGTATCACTTGTGCCCCCTGCCTCCCAACATATCACTTCTTCCCCCTCCACCACCCCAACACATTGACTGTGCTCCATCTCCCCCGAGCCCAGACTTACTTGGAGGGAGCTGCAAGAGCTGCTCTCCACCCATGCTTGGCTGCCATGTGCACATGCACATAGCACCCCCTACTTCTGATCACCACCCCAGCTATCCTCTGCCCCATGCAGTCCTTTGCCCACTGGAACTCTACAAGTCTGCAAGGGGAAACCTATGGTTTCCTGTGTTTTTCTATGTTAAAGGAAAAAGCCTGCATTTTTCCACAATGGATGGAAAACCTGGATCCCTAGTAATAAGAGCCTAGCGCCTCAGTCATCATTCCTACGCATGTCACTGTTATACCCCAACTCCATGCGGCACCTGTAGAAATTAAATAGCAAAACCATAGATAATAGTGTAAAAGTTAACTACAAAGCAAACTCGGCACTTCAAGGACACAGCCTGATAAGACTCCAGCATGACCAAATCCTAGTTGCCTTGAAGTCTGAAGCAATCAAGGATGTAGCCCTCCTCCCTATTAGTTAGCATTTCAAAAACAAGCATGTAGCCAAAAACCAGTTTGAACTAATCAGGGGTTTCACACACTGACCTGATATCTTGTTTTCTTTCACAGTGGAAAATTCCCACCTGAGTGCGCATCTTGTCTGTAAACTATAAATTGCCTCTAACAGTTTTTTGGGGGGCCTCTGAGCTTGCTCAGGGTGCCCAGCATGCTGAATAAAATTTGAGACTGACAGTGACTCTATGTCTTTGGGAACAGCTCTGCAAGGGGTCACGAACTCCTCAACACACCCACGACTAGGGCGATGATGATCCAAATATCCAAATGCTCACGGATCCTGTTGCTCATTAGCCAGAGAAAACAGGGAGCAAACACTAGTACAAATTGCTCACAACAGCTTTATTCAGAATGGAGACAATTTTGGGCAAAGGTCCCTCACAGACACAGCCTGTGAACTAGGGGACCTGCACTGAACATTAGTTTTTTTTCCACATTTAATACACCTTGGTTCATGCTCATTAACATTTGTTCCACCTCTGTCCCTCCTTCTGTTCCACCCCTTTCTCCTCCCATCTCAAGCTCCACCTCTGTTTACTGTTTGTTTCATTAGCATGGGATTGCCTATGAATTTCATTCATTTACATGTCTTTCTGCTAAGTGTGCATGCGTAAGACCGTGAACCTGGCTTCTCCTGGTCACTTGCTTGTTCTTTCTAGTTTCTTGCCAACTCCTTTTTCATCTCCAAGGTCTTGCTTCTGTTTTATCTCCTGATGATAGCTGGTAGGCTGCATCTTGTTCTTTTTACACAATGGGTTCTATACGTTACAACACTATGACTGTTAGAAATCTGCTTGCCTAAGTGTTTGCAATGTTACTTTTAATATATCTTTCTGCCTTGCGTGCTGAAGCCATAGATTAAAGCCTTGTATATTCAGCTGCAAATCCGGTGCTCCCCAAGATAAAAATATTGTTACCCTAACAGTCACCTTACATCCAGCATGTTCAACATAACTGAATCCATCTTTTACAACATAAAATAATATAGAAATATTACCAAATTTTCTTCAGGTTTGGACCCTGTCAGCCCTCTTTCCAAGGGAGGCCAGGGTCCTCAGGCCTACACATACTGAACTGTTAGCATAGGCAATGAATATCAGCTGTCAGCAGGTCAGTTTTTAACTACATGAATTATAATTAGGGGTCTACCCAACTTGCAGTAGGGGCTGACCAATTTTGCAGGCAGATAGTGGGCCCCGGGGCCATTTTCACAGCCTTACGGTGGGAGCCCACCCTACACTTCTGATTGGCTGAGAGATTATAGTGCCCCCTCCCCCCCCACTGATTGGTGGAAAGGACTGTCCATTACTTGGCTCTGCCCCTCACTGCTGGTTGGCTGAGAGGGTTGTCTGTCACATAGCCCCACACTTCATTGCTGATTGGTGGAAAGTGCCACTGACAGGCAGCTCTCTCAGCCCAGTGACAAGGGGCAGCAGTGACATTCACCTTGTTTTTCTGCCGACTGTCCCATTTGCACCAGGATGTGCAGCCGGAAAGACTACTGGCTCCCACTGGGAAGCCAGCACCTTATTTTTAGTACGTGTTTTTTTGTGGATTTCATGGAGATCACCTGATTTTATGATTTCTGCAAAGTTGTGATCTGAGTTGGTCCCTAATTATAATAGGTATTAAAATTAGGGGACTGCCTTTAGGTTCTAAAATGTCATGGTTTTCTGTATCAGAGAAAGTATATGCTAGACCACGTTTTACCTAAAAATATGTATTAATTTCTGATACTGAATGCAATTTTAAATCAGTAGTGTGCATGCATATATATTCCTGATATGACCTCGCTGTATGCTATACGTACTGGTATCATATACTGGTGTTGATGTTGATATCAAGAAGGGCAAATACCAATGAACAGAGAAAAACAAAACTGCCTTCAGTGACTTGGCAACACTCACAGCTTAATGAACCATTTCCAAGTGTTTCATCTGGATTTAACATATGCAGCTGTTGGGGTATGAGGTTGTTTTTCTTTTATGTTATCTCCACAGCATAATACAATTCCTGTAGGTAGCAGTGACAGTGTATAAAGCACTCACAACAGATACATTGCCTGCCACATCAAGAAAGTTTCTTTTTGGATAGTTCTGTTTTAGATATGGTCATAACTAGTGCCTACCAGTAGCCTAACAGCATCACAGCATCAGTTTTAGGACTAGCTACTTTTCTTATCATCTGTGAGCTGTTAAACAGTGTTGTCCTTTATCTCAAGGTGTTTTGTTCTCTTTGAGCAGTAGTTTGCAGTGAGGGAACACTAGTGTAAACTATGACATGTTAAGCTCCTTCAATGGTTCTATATACCATTGAGAAAAAAAGATTCTCATGCAACAAAAATGAGCCTCTCCTCCAAGCTACAAGTTGTGTGAAGCTTTGCCTTTGCTAAAAATCACTCTTTCCAGCAAAGAGTGATTGCACTGTAAGAGGAATAAAATGCATTTCTCACTCTACTCTCATTCATATCTTCTTTTTAAGGGGACGATAAAATGTTCCTTCTCTTACATACACACTGTTGAGAAGTGAATGAGGAATTCTGACTCTGGACCTTCAACTAACAAAAGCATCCAGCTAACTTTTAGAGAGCCAGCCTGATTCACTAGAAAGTCCACTACATGGTACAGTTCTTAATTAAGAAGCCCCTCACACTGCATGATAGGGGAGTGGCTTTACATATGTACAAACACCAGTGTATAAGAACAGTAACATTGGTGCAAATAAAAATCTTAGTTCATATGAGGGAAAATCCCCACTGAAGACAACAGCCCGTCAAATTAGCAAAACTCATGACATGGGTTACTGTGTGTGTTAAGACACAGCAGGGTGAAAGCTGCAGGCCTGCTATCCCCTGCTGAGGTCACGAAGCCTGCCAGCTTTCAAGGAGATAGGTGCAGGGGTTCTGGGACCTGTACCCCTAGCTGCTGACAGGCCAAACTTGGGCATGGGTGCTTGTGCAACTGACTGTCTGTCTGGGGCAGAGGGGGGTGAAAACTGCAGGCCTGCTAGGCCCTGCTGTGCTAGGCCCTGCTGTGCCTTCACCCTAGCAGCTTTCACCCTGCTAAGCCTTAACACACACACCATGTCACCCATGTCACAAGTTTTGCTTGTCCACAGCTTGAGGTACAGTTTCCCCCAAACCCCTATATCTATCTCCTTGAAACTTGGCAGGCTTTGTGGCCTCAGCAGGGGCTAGCATGCCTGCAGTTTTGACCCCACTGTGGCTTAACACAAACATGTTACCCAAGTTTTTCTTTCATTACTTTGGGGTGCAGTTTCTCTGAACCAGTCGCCAGGGGCACACGGCATTCATGCAGGGGAACCACCCCTCCTAAGCAGCCCCCACACTTACAGTCCCCCACACCTACCCACACACTGACATCCCCCCATATCCCTCCACACTCACCCGTACACCCACCCACGTCCTCCCACCTCCCTTCCCACTCCCTCCTGCAAGCCCCACATCCCCCCACCACACACCCACCATGTGATAAGGAAACCAAAACAAATATTAAAACACAGATATTTAGGATTTATTTTATTATGATTCTAAAGACACCAGTAGGCTTCCAACTTTCTTT
Organism: Crocodylus porosus; assembly: GCF_001723895.1. NCBI lineage: Eukaryota > Metazoa > Chordata > Crocodylia > Crocodylidae > Crocodylus > Crocodylus porosus. The sequence goes on along the minus strand of NW_017728886.1, from coordinate 128,962,789 downwards.
AATATTGTGAATATAGCAATAAAACATTGCCCAGATAATCAATCACATTTCTCTCTCTTTTGTTCTAATTGTATAAGAATGTGGATTTGGGGATATTTTAAAAAGTGAATTTGGGATGCTGCTTCAGCAGTGTAAGTGACACAAGGGGCTAGTGTCCCTAGATACCAAGTGGCTGGGCCTCAGAAGCTCCCGTCTATTTTCATGTTCCAGAGATTATGAGTCTTAAGGCCTACCTAGTTAACTAGTAGACCCACTACTGCGTGAAGCCAAAGTTTGAAAGATACAACTGATTATATATATATATTGGTGGGACAACTAAGGAAAAAAAGGGTCGGAGTGATATGGGTGTCATAGGTTCAAATTGTGAAAAGAAGTTCTTCAGAGGGGAACACTGAGCAGAGCCCCCGGGCTGCACCCACCAATCCTGAAAGGCATCCAAGGAGCCAGTGGATGCTGCCCACAGAAACATGCACAAAGGAGAGAAAAGCAGCCCAGAAGTCTCAGGGGACCTTCCCTGCCAGAGCCTCCTTCCCGGTCACGTACAGGGCCCACTTGGCCAGGGCCAGGAGGAGGCTGACCAGGAGGCCCTGGGACTTGCTGGGGCCATGGATGGGGTGACCACAGACAAGAAGGTGGGGGGTGAAATTCAACCAGAACCTCAGGAGGAGGCTCTGGAGGTGGAGGGGCTGCAGCCTGGTGCACTCAAGGGTCATATGGGTGAGGGTCTCCCTCTCCCCGCAGAAGGAGCAGGAGACCGAGGCGTTCGTGACACTCGCCACATGCACACCTGTGGCGATGGCTCCATGGAGGAGCCAGCAGCTGAGGTCCTCGGTGGCTCGTGGGATGAGGGTGGAGTACAGACTCAGCCACTGGGGTGCCCCAGCCACACTCCTGCTGAGCAAGTCCCACCACTTGGTGTCTGGGCAGGACGCGAGGGTGGCATGAAGGACAGTGTGGTGCATGAGCGTGTAGACGTGGCGGTGATGGACAGTGGAAAAGTGGACCAGTTTGGTGTCTGCCAGCCAGCTCAGGTGGTGGAGCAGGGAGCATCGTGAAACCGGGAAAGGCACCGGCCCCACGACAAATTCTGGTGGACTACAGGACATGGGGGGGAGGGGGGGACCACCACCATACAGAACCTGGTCAACAAAGGCAAGGTCGTCAGGCAGTAGGGCAGATTTTACCTCCTGGACAAGAAGGCAGGTTGCACGTTTCACGGGTAGAACCATTAGCTGGGCCAGTGCAGAGAGGTCCACCCATTCCTGCCTATCATAGTCCAAGAGGTCTCCAACATGGGTGACACCAGCCCGGATCAACCTCTGTCACAACCAGGGTGCCTCTGCCGTTAGCATCTCCAGCTGGGGGTTCCAGGGTAGGAGCTCGACAAGCAGGTCGGCACCCTGGGTGACTGTTGCAAAGGACCTGGAGGCCTCAAAGCCCAGAGGAGGTCCTGATAGAAATCTGGAATTCCTCACAGGTTTTGCAGGGAGAAGCCCCACAGGCTGAGGAGATACCAGTTGCATCAGAGCCCTCAAAAGTGGCAGAGGAAAGTGCACCCCTGGTGGCCCCATGCCGCATGACTACCAACACTGTATAGCAGGGCCTGAAGGTGGAGTGTCAAGACTAGGCTGCGCAGGAAAACCAGGCCCTGGATGCCCTCCCACAAGGGGAGGCTGAGGACCTCTGCAGCAACCCAGTGTTGTCCCTGTCTCTGCTAAATGGAATGGGTTCCGTCAGGGTCCAGTTGAGCTTGACCAAACACTGCAGAGGCATACAGCACCTGGAGAGCCCACAAAAAAGTGGGGCCCAAAGCTAAAGGCCCACAGAGTGCCTGTGAGGTATCCATGATCCACTCTGTCAAATGCCTTCTCCTGGTCCAGGGATAGGAAGACAAAAGACAGGCCCTCCCGGTGTGTTAGCTCCAGGAGATCCCAAACCAGGTACAGGTTGCGTCAAAGATTGAACATCTGGGCACTGTGTATACCTGGTCAGGATGGATCACATCTGTCAGTACAGACCACAGGTGCAGCAAGATAGATTTTGCTACCACCAGAGAAGGGACATGGGACACCAATTTCTTAGGTTGTAGGGATCCTCTTCTTTGGCAGGAGGGTCAGCACCGCCCTCCGGTATGATAGGGGCAGTTCCCCACTTCTCTCAGATTTGGCTCAGACCACGGCAAGGTCAGGACCAAGGACATCCCAGAAGGCCCAGTAGAACTCCGTGGTCAGCCCACAGATGCCTGGCACCTTGTTGCTAGGCATAAGATGAAGGATGGCTGAAAACTCAGCCAGAGTGAGAGGTGCTTCCAGCTCGTCCCAGTCACCCATGCTGACCTGCAAGAGTCCCTCCCACAGGGTTTGACAGGCTTCAGCATTGGTCAGATCCAGGGAGAAGCGCTCTTCACAGAAGGCCCGTGAGTGCTGACCACGGAGGTGCTGTCACCCACCACAAGGCAGGTGATGTACTTCTTGGCCCCCCACCTCCTCTCATGGAGACAGAAGAAGCAGGAGCTGTGGTCCATCTCCCAAGGGAGCTGGATGCGCAAGCAGACAAACGCAGCCTGGGTGCGGTGGTTGTCCAGAGCATGAAGCTCTTCCCGATACTCTACACAGAGGGACAGGTCAGTGGCCAGGCACCTCTCCAGCTCCAGCTGCTTGAGCTGCTTCTGGACTGCCTCCCTCTGCCGGGTGTGCTCCCGAGGGTAGCTGCAGCAAAAAATCCGGATATGCACTTTTCCCACATACCACCATCTCCAAGCCAAAGGGAAGGCTGCCCGTTGCTCCTGCCAGGCCAGCCAGCACTCCCCGAAGGCCTCCCTAAAGCCCACCCTGGACGCCCAGACAAGGTGGTGATTGCAGAAAGGGGTTGGCTGGATGCCAGAGGAGTGGGCCCAGGCAAAGTGCAGCAAAGAGATATAAACCCGGTCCAACCAGGAATGGCGTGCCTGCTCCTCCCCCACCCTCACATAGGTGAAGACAGGGGGTGAGTAGGGTGGTAGGCATGCCAGACATCCACCAGGGAGTAGTCAGTCAGGATTTCCCTGAGGATGCCTGGTTCCAGTCCCTGCCTGACTGGTTTCTCATGCCTAGGATGATCTTAAAGTCCCCGCCAAGGACCAGGCACTTGAGAGGGTTGAGGGTGCTGAAGTATGTGACCGCCTGGCAGAAGAAATCTGCCAACTCTGGGCCCCTTACAGGGGCATACACATTCAGAAGGTTCAGGACCAGCCCCTGAACCTAGACCTGGACCCAGAAGTGTAGCAGGCAGCCTGGCACCACCTGAACGTCCTGGAGACGCTCCAGCTGCAGGCCTGGGGAAGAACAGGGTGGCCACCCGACCTGGGGTGTTGGAAAGGTGACAAAAAAAGACCCTGCCTCCCCACTCCAGCTGCTAATTTGATTCGTCAGTTAGAGCGGTCAGGGTCTCCTGCAAGAATACCATGGGGTACCCTCCCTCCTGAAGGAAGGAGAGCACCTGGCACCTCTGGAGACCCTTCCTGCAATGGTGAACATTGAGGGTCATGATCTTAAATGACCTGATGGCTGGGGGGAAGGGGTGGAGTAGACAGTTCAGCAGGGGCCTTGTACATCTCAATGCCCAGTGTATATCCCGCTGGTTCATATGGAAGCCTCCCACATGTATAGAGGACTTCTATGAAACTGTGGACCCAGGTATAGGTCTGGGCATTGCAGCTTTTGGGACCCTTGCCTCCCCTGCCAGCGCCCTCGTCCTCCTCCCAGTCCTGGGGCTCCTTTGGGTAGGCCTCAGTCTCAGCCTCAGTGCCCATAGTTCCATGGGGTAAGATCTTGGTCAGCAGACTGAGGGGCTTCCTTCATGGGCTCCTGTTTGGGACTATCTAGCAACCCTAAAAACTCCTCCACAGGGATCACCCATTTGATCTTTCTTGGGGGTGGAGTTTCAGGCACAGCTGGGGAGGCCCCCAGAGGCTGGGCCGCTCTTTCCCACTATGTGGTAGTCTTAGGTAGGGGAGAGAAGTCCTCCACATGAATGGGCTCTAGCTGTGCCTGGGCCTTCCTCTTGCTTTTACATTCAGAGCGGACTCAACCATGGGGTGGTCCTCACATGGACAGGCTCCAGGAAGAGAAGGTGAGGGTTGGCGGGCTGGGGCAGCCATGATGGGGGTATGACTAGGGGAAGGGGAGCCCTGCTCCCTTGCTCCCCCTGGGTGCTGCTGCCCTCCCTGGGACTCCGCTAAACTTGGTTGGGGGGGCAGGGTCCCTTGAGCTTCTCAGGGGACGTGTAGCTGTGGCTGGGGTGCCAGGAGGTTTTGATGAGGGTGGGGAGCTGGTGGTAGGGGCACCCCTCTTTCCAGTGGGATCTACAGATGTCTTCCGCCCCTCACCCATGGGGCACTCATGATGCAAGTGCCCCAGGGCACGGTACTGGAAGCACCACAGGTCCTCTAGTGTATAGAAATCCTCATCAGGACCCTCCACCCCGATAAAGAATTACCAGACACCCCTCAGCCTCCAGCCATGCTCCCGCCACCAGCTGGATCATGACCTGGCAACAGAAAGAGCGCACGTGGCAGAGGTCAGGGTCTCAGCACCCCAGAGAAAGGACCACCACCAGGGAGATAATTCTTCCCAGGGTTTGGAGCTAGGGGAGCAGGGCCCAAGTGGGGATACAGGAAGGGATGGAGCTGAGGACCACCCTAATCCCCAGCTCTTCTAGAGGCTCAAGGGGGATGTACACGCCCTACACTATGAGCCCCCTCTCCACCGCCTTTTGTGCAGCAGCCTCCAAGCAAGCAAAAAGACCCCCTTGTCATGAAAGCAGGAGGCTGCCACAATCTTGGGGGACCCCCACTACCTGAACCAGGGCCTGCATCCAGGTTCTCCCACTTGAGCAGTTGGCACTTCATCCCATGCCTGCGGGCAAGTGCCAGAAAGGGGGCGCCGCTGCCCGAGCTGGAAGGGCCAGCGGTGGAGGGTCCTGTGGAGGAGACTGAAGAGGAGCCCTTCCCACTGCCCTTGCCCTTGGCCCCCAATGATGGGAGAGGGAGCTTGGGGGGTGGGGAGGACCTGGCCAGGGGCAACCCCCTGGCCCTGTTGGCTCCCTACTGGAGTCCCACCTGCCCCTGCAGCAGAGGTTGCAGGCTTCTCCACCCCCAGAGGTTGGTTGGACTCTGCCTCTGGGGTGGAGGCTGCAGGGGCATGCATCCCCTTGGGGGCTGGGCTGGGATCCACCCCCATAGTGGGGGCTGCAGGAAGCTCTGTGAGGGCATCTGCCCCCCAGAAGGTTCCTGCCCTGCCATTCTTTCATATGAGGGGAGGGAAGACAATAAAGAAAAACAAGATAGCCTGTGGGGCTAGTGAATCTAGTAGGGGAAGGCTGGAGTTGTGAGGGAGAAGGCGAATAAGGAGGAAGGGGGCTGAAGCTTACTGAGCTACAGCCCCACAAGAAAAAAAACTGAGAGGCCTATGCTTTGAGAAGCATGCATGTTCTCCCCCCCAAACACAAAGGGCTGGGGAAACTCAAGCTGGCGTACTCAGGTACGCAACAAACACCAGGTCAGGGGAGTGGACCTCAGGACTTACCACACAAGGGCAAAAAACACACAGGGAAGAGTGCTGAGGCAGATGTAAAAGATGGCTGGAGCAGTGGAGGGGCTTTGTTTGTGGAATATCTGTCCAGAACCCCCTCAGGCCTCCAGACAACATGTGCTTGCATGTGTGGATGCTTCTGGTGAGATTTTACACAGATGAATGAAGTAGTGGAAATAAAACAAGTGGTGCTTGTTTGGCATACAAAGAAAATATAAATAACGAGTTATATGTTTTCTTGGACAGCAGGTCAGATTCATGCCAAGGTGCAACTTGGGTAGAGTGAAAGGAGTCATGCCAGAGATGAATTTGGCTTGTTAAAAGGAAGCCTTTGTACAAGTGTTCTGTACATTTCTGGCCATTCAACCCATGCACACAATGCTCACTACCACTGTACTGGATGGTTGTGGTGTCCATGCTATTTTCCATCTCCATCGTGGACATAAAGCAGTAATAGTTTTGGCACACTGAACGCTACAAACAATTATTTTTAAAAGGACAGAAAAGGAGATTACCTACTCAAAAATTTAATGCAGCAGATTACTCAGCAGCACATTGAAGCAGAGGAAACGAAATTGAAGAAGCAGGTCCTTTCCAACATCAACGTAATATGTTAAGTCTCACAACATCTCATTCTGCTTGCACTGCACCTACCCAAACAATGAACAATCTCGGCTAGATTTAGATTTAACAGTCTGGAAGAAGGATATGTGACCCCCAATCACATCTCCTACTCTTCCCCTGCTTTTAACACATGGAGCTGAGTGCTTTCTAGAGTCAACCTTGAAAAACTAAACACCATCCTCTGTGTCTTGTCCTGGTTTGGTTTTTTATATCTCCTCACTTCTGTTTTACTGAAGGAGTGGAAGAAAAAGGAGGAGAGAGAGGTTAAATTATTCTGCATCAAATGCAGACTGAGCCAAAGTGCCCTCCAGCAAGACTCTGAGAGCCCCCATTTTCCACCAGTGTCATTGTGACTTGGTTCTGGTATGCATATCAGAAGACTGCATGACAGTGTTCCCAAACACCATTTTCAATTTGACTTGTTTGACTTAGGATAACCACCAGAAAAGTAAGACATACTAGCTGGAAGATTTCATGAGTCTAAGTAGTGCAGAAATTACATAAATTCACATGTATTTGTAACCCTATTGAATAGACTCCACCCTGAAAATGATTTTGGACTTAGTCCTGGATCAGTGAAATGGTTAAGGTCTAATGGTTTCATGGAACATGAGAGCTGTTTTATACTCCTAGAAAGTTTGGCATCCCCCCTTTCTAAATGTTATGAGCTATCAGTTTCTAGCACTGGTATATTATGCAATATTAAACCTTAAAACCACAATATTATGACTTCTTGAAAAGACATTAGAGATTAAGTTTAGAGGTTTCTAAAATACATCATTGATATTTTTCACTTCCCTGGGCCTACAGAGTAAGGCAATATAGTTTTACAGGTAATACTGAATGAAAAATGCTGCCAATTCAAAGTTTCTAAAAGAGCACTAATAAGGACAATAAAGCCATAAAAATCTCACAGTTTATTAATGTTCACATATATTTTAAGCAAATGCTTTTAAATGTGTATTTCCCCTTCTTGGACAATCCAGTTACTGACCATCTTACTCTAAGAAAAAAAACCTCAACATAGAGCTCATTTTACCTTTTAAGAGGTAACCTTACCTTGTTAGGTTACTGTGAAAAATCTTGATATAACCATCCATCCCACCCACACTCCAGCATTCTACCTAGATACTGTAATGAGCACAGTAAACAGGGACAAAGCAGCTTACACGGGATCAGATGTGTTAGCATCCAGGGTGAATGTATGTTCAATCATCATCATCAAGCCAGAAGTATAAGTGTCCTTACAAGCAAAGCCCTATCATTGGTTGCCATGTTGCCTCACTGGAAGCACTCCTCCAAATCATTCTGAAAGCTGAATACATATTAAAATTGACCAACAACTTATTTTCAAGCTTTTTACATTTCCCTCTGGACATTCAGGACCTTTACCTTCCATAACTGTATGCAGAATCTGCTTTCAGTTTGATGGTCTCAGAGCAGCATGTTAAAAATCTGAAGCATTCATACAAAAAAAAGTAATATAAAACCCTTAGGTACTTAAGCCTGGTGGAACTCAAGTCAATTTTTTGCTTTTAATTATTTCCTTGAGATGCTGTCACTCTTCCTGGTGTCTTTTCTCAGCTAGTCAATGATTATTGTTTTTAACACGTCTGTACATTTTTCCTAGCCATGCACACCCTGTCTGCTGAACCATGCTGGCAAATTATCATCTTCCTAGCAAGTAGGGCTGTGCGAAACAGCACAGTTCTGCTTTGACTTATGGTTCGACATTTTGACAGAACAGTGTTTTATTTCAAGTTTCGTTTAGTTTCAAAAGCACCGTTTCATTTCATTTCATTGAAACTCTTTCGCTGTTTCAATGTTTCGTCTAGAGCCAGAGCCAGGAAGATCAGTGCTACTGCTGGGCCCAGCTGGCAGCACCAGCCCCCTGTCCTTCGGCAGGCAGATCGGGACTTTGCCTGCACCCCGGGAGGTCTGCTGGGGCTGTGCCAGACTGCTCCCAGGGGTGCAGGCCCCCAACCTGCTTGCTGGCTGACAGAAGGCTGTCTTGGGTCAGCTCTGGTGCGTGGCCCAGTTCGTGTGGGGTCCCAATCCCAGGGGCGGGGCTGGGTCCCTGCACAAGCTGATTTGCCCCAGGCTCTGTACCCTCCTTGGGTTGGCTCTGGTGCGGGGCTGGGGGAAAAAATCAGCTCCCAGCAGCTTGCAGCCTGTGGAAGTGAGCCCAGTAGGGGGAAATCAGAGTACAGCGCCAGCTCCGCTCACCTCCTGCCACCAGGCTGAGCTTCATGGGGCTGGAGGAGGCAATCAGCACGCAGCCTGGTAGCAGGTGGCAGGCAGAGCCAGTGCTGCACTCCCATAGTTCCACGAGCCTCCACCAGGCTCAGCTCCCAATGGCTCATAGCTCCATGAAACTCATTCCGGTGACAGGAGACTGAGCGCAGCACCGGTTCTGCCCGCCTCTCACCACCAGGCTGAGCTCCATGGGGCTGGCAGAGCCGATCAGAGCGCAGCCTGGCAGCAGGAGGCGGGCAGAGCCAGTGCTGTGCTCCATTCAGCTCTGCCAGCCTCTACCGGTCTCAGCTGCCAGCAGCTTGCAACCTTGTGGAACTCAGCCAGGTGGTGGGAGGTGGTGTGCAGCGCACCCCTGGGCTGAGCTCTGTAGGGCTGGCAGAGCCAATTGGTTTGCAACCAGGGGGTGGAAGGCAGGGGACAGCTAGGGCTGTGCTCCGAACAGCTCCGCCAGCCCCACAAAATGCAGCCCGGTGGCGGGAGGCAGGAAGAACCAGGGCTGTGCTCTCCACCAGGCTGAGCCACATGGGGCTGCAGAGCCATTTAGAGCACAGCCCTGACTCTCCCCTGTCTCCCACCACCTGGCTGCTCTGAAATTTAAAACGTTTCCACTGCCCTTATTGAGTTTTGAGGGCATTTCAAAGGCCTTCATTTTGTTTTGATTTTGCTGTATCAAGTTCAAAATGAGTCAAAACAGTTTTGAAACAAAAACAGCCACTGAAGCTTTGCACAGCCCTACTAGCAAGAGCACAGTAGCTGAAGAAAGGAATATTAGTATCATGGATAAGAAGGAAAATAACTGCACAAGACAGAGCTGGGCCTATTAACCTACATTTAAAATGGAGTTCCCCCCCCCAAATTTCTCAACACTACACTCCCTTCCAGGAAAGTGCGACTAAGGCACAGTTGCGGCTGCAGCATACACACACATCTGCTCTTTAGATGAGTTAGCTCCAATACCAGTAACAGTTTACCTGAGCTCAGCCTAAGCTGTGGAATCTTACCCAGAAGCTGAAGATACTCCAGTGGCTAGCCTACACAGAATCCCATGCTAGCCTGCTAGTAGAAACATAGCAAGTTTGAAGCTAATTTAAAAGTGTCTACAGTGCCATACAATTACAACAGTGCAAACATATCTCAAGGCTTCATCACACAACAAACAAGGGGAAGATTCAGGAGGATTAGTTATCATGATGTAAAATCACGGTAGAGAACAAGTCCCACAGCTTTTCTAATAAACTAGATGGAGTCAACACTATACCTCACACACAAAGGGCAAAAGGTACCTGGGTCTCCATTAGGATTATACAGTAGGATAACCAATGTGCATTAGGCCATGGTAGAAACTTTCTGTCAGTGAAAGACAAGCCCAAGGGGTAAAGGTTGGAGACATATTATTCTTCACTCCACAGGATTATGAGAGGGTTAACATGGTCTCTTCAACCACAGTGAGGATCATAATTTGCAGAACCAGTAAAGTTGAAAAATGTTTAATTGTGCACTTCACTTATTGTACAGATACCATAGGATAACTTTTTATTAAGGGCTATAGAATCATTAGCCTGACTTTAAAAAAACATGTGTACATTAATTTTGGGAATCTGATAAACAATTTTTGGGCATGTTAGTTTTGCAGGACTCTTTCCATTGCTTGCTTCCATTCCCTATACCTGCTATACCTTCTTTTATCTTTATCCTTACTACACTGATTCTTGACAGGTTAGAGAAATATCTCCTTCTGCCCCAAAAACATTGATTCATTTGATCTCTAATATAGTTTGTACAATTAAAATTTGGTTTAAGCTGCCAAATAAAGGACCAGAAAAGATATGCTGTCTAACAGCTAGCTTTTATAAAAGGTTAAAGAACTTCTAGAAATCAAGGAGCTATTCAAAGTACTTGCATATTCCAAATAACCCATAGCAAAAGTTGTGCTGTAATATTTTCTTTTAGAATTTTTTTTTTTTGTAGGAGATTGACGCAAGTCTTGCTTGGTGATTTCTTTGCATTCTACCATGCAGTGGAGCATGGATATATAAAAATATTAAATATTCTCTCAAATTTCATTTAATCTTTATTCTGGTAAAATATAAGGACATTTAACAGTAAAAGGCCTGCACAAAAGTGTGTTAGGGCCATTATTCTTTATGCTTCCTATAGAAGGTGGAGCGGACAGCTTTTCTGGGATGTCAGTAACAACTTGATGGTGCACAGTGACCACTGTCTAGCATACTAAGACAGTTTGCTACCTTGCTCTCCCGTCCATATTATATTACATTACATTAAAATATAAGCTGTTTGTGGCTGTGACTGTAGTTGTACTCTGCATTTGTATGGGGCCTAAAACACAATGGCATCCTTCCACTGGGTTCTCGGAAAGTACCATAATAAGGCATTAACACCTATCTAGTTAGGATCTTACAATGGAAAATTAAGAAATGTGATCAAACTTGTCATCAGTTATTTACAATATTGCCAGACTAGTCACTTGTGGTGAAATTTTTCAATCTAGGTTTTGGTCTGAGGCTGAATATTTTGAAAGAAAATCAGCTAAAATGATTCAAATAATCTCCAAGATGGAAATTAGGGAAAACACCTTTTTGCCCACGTTAAACAAACTGTTACAATCCTTTTACTTCAAAACTCCAGTATATCTGTTTTTAGGAGCAAGGAGTGTATGCATTGCACAAGACCCCAATGTGCCTTGGATGTCCCTTATGCTCCCTGTTGATTCAAAGTGTAGCAAATAATTTGGGGGATTTTTATAAGGAAGATGAATCACAAATAGGTAATTTGGGCTAAGAGAGAAAAGGGCATTATGTCATTAAGTTTTTGGCTCTCCTTTTATAAGGCACTAGGGAAGCCATATGGTTGCATTTCAAAGTGGCTCTTACAAACTGGCCAAGCTCAAAAAAATTATCATCCTACAAGACTGTTTCTGAAAGTAAGGCATTTTAAAAGTGAAAGTTTAGAACCCCTTTGTCCCTTAGAAAACATTTGTGAAGAAGCCCTCAGCAACACTACCTTGACAACACTGGCTTCTGGAGCAGAATGAGCTACAAAGCTGAAAGTGGCAATTTCTTTACAAGAAACCTGTTTTGAATGAACAAATGAATAATGAACTTCAGGTGCAGACAGTTAATGTTATAAAAATGAGCCAATTATGAAACTACTGCTCTCAAGACATCTTAGATTCTTTGGGCACACAACTCCCGATCTACACAAAAGCATAGGTGTCCAATCAAAAAGCATTTAATCAGGAGCAAGTTAAACCTGCTTGGAGACATTAATGCTAAAAAGTCACAGAGGAAAAAAAGCTAAATTAAGATCCAAGCAAGTCATGCTAATATAATTTCCCACCTCCTCTACAAGATTTGGTCCGAGTTCCCATGCTGTATTGATTTACAAGCTTTATTGGGTCTTTGAAGGGCTGTAAATTTATCACTACTTGATTTAAAAAATAAAAATCAAAAGAACCTTAAGAGACAACCTGTCTCATGTTATTGCCATGGAAGAAAAGCCACGGGAAATTATTCTGATTTTCTCCTTCGGCTGTAATGCTCAGTTTTTGAAAGCATCACCATAGAGCATTAAATCAAGTTTATTGAAATCTCAGTCTTCACTTGCTGCAAGAAGTTAAATAAATTTGTTTCTCGATCACAAGCTAATAAGGACCCCTGTCTGACACATACTTGAGACGCATCAGGGTCTTTTAATAAATGCTGGGTATCCCAAAAACATCTAACATGGATCATCCTTCAAAACTAATCATTAGACAACCCAACTTGAACCAGAAGCAGGGCAGACCCATTTGTAAAGCACTGAGAGAGGCTGATTTGCTCTGGTGAAAAGCAGCAGAACCAGATATTCTACTAGAACACACAGTTTGGTTGATACAAACATTTTAAAAAATCTGATCAGTTTTGCTTAAATATTTTTGCAATGGAACATTTCATTGACTGTTCTTCTGAAATTACTTTGTTTTTATTTCACTTTCATGCAATGTACCACAAAAATCACTACATTTCAGTTGTCTGGAGAACTTTTCAAACATTCACCTTCACGGAAAAATGAAGACATTTGGTTTTCTTCAGCTTGGAACAAAACTGAGATCCTTCATACAAAGGAACTTCTACATCTCACTTACAATAAATGAATATTCCTCAAGACATGCACTCCATTCATCCTGAATTGTCTGCAATTATTAAGTACATCAGGACTACTTAAAAAGTATACCCCTTCTACCAGCTGGGCATCCTATAAACCTTTTTCAACTCCTACAGTAGAATTTTTGTTAACATTACATCGGATCCTTGTAAAAAAAAATATGGACAAAACATCTACAAATGTTTCATGAAATCAAGATGGATGCTAGGATGTGATCTGGAATCAAACCCAGATGGGAAGATTACCACAACTTGGTTAACACAAGTTAAGTCAGTCAACTGAACACTCTGAAAGTGTGTTGCTCTTGTCTCCATTGCTGCAAGAAAATCTACATGTGTTTCTGAAGGCAAATATAGGAATAGGAAGGTTTAGGTCTAAGAATTAACTTTATTTGTATAAAATGGCTTCTTTTCAGCAGCAGACATGTCAAAAGAAAAGGGAACAATGTAACATGCATCTCCATAAATTAAATACTATTCTAAACTGCAGCTACTAAATTGCTTGTTGCTACTAGTTTTATAGTCTTTGCTTGGTTTCATCTTCAGTTTTTTGTGGCTAACATTTCTTGCTTGAATAGGTCAATCTGTATAAACCACAGCAAAATTGTAAAAACTGTGATGGCTGGGGAGCTGCATACACAACTAAGCCAATGGTAACCAAATGAAGCAGTGATACCAAACTTTTAATAAAGAATATAGGCACGAGTTGCTTGTATATCTTTAAAAATCAGCCAGGTTTTGCAAGCTAAGCATAGGGAATAAAAAGAAGGACATACTAAATCTAGAAGCTACTGTGGACATGGGTGGATCCAGGATTTTATAAAGGGGGTGGGGGAAGGGTGCAGGAACAGCAACCTCCCCACCCCCACCACCCCTCCTGGTTTTCAGCCAAGGTGGATAGATTGCACCAGAAGCAGCAGCAGCATACAGGGACTTATTAAAAGAAGTCCCTGAAGCAGTGGAGAATCCTTGCCCACATTTTCTTGGCACCCCTCCCTTCCTCTCTTTCTTCAGCAGCACCTCCCCATCACTTTCATTCTCTCCTCTGCCCACAGCAGTCACTGTCCTTAGGTGACTTGGGAGCAGGAAGAACCCCTATGTAGCCCAGCTGGAGTAGCTTTGGAGTTCCCCTAGCCCCCAGGTTAGCAGGGGACAACAGCAATGGCAGGCAGGGGAGAAGGAATATGGGAGAAGAGGGGATGAGGCACTGAACATGCAGGGGAATAGGGAGAATTCTTATATGCTTTAGGGACTTAAAAAAAAAAAAAAGTCCTCAGATGCTGCTCCTACAGCATGTGGTTAGATTAGCTTTAAGGTGAATGGTACCATTAAAATAGAGTACAGGCAGAGTGATGGAGTGATCTCTGGGCACATTTTTGTCCTGAAAGGCAATCGTCTCTAAAGGCAAGGAGGGGTACAGTTTAAAATCCACTAAGTTGCAAGAAGGGATACCCTGGCTGACTCTACAATTATCCTGCAAGCATATCCTGGCTACTTTTGTTCACCCTTGTTTCCAAAGCGAGCTGGGAAATGCTCTATAGAATTGAATTTGAGGTCTCCCACTGAAGCTTTTCCATTGACTTTCCATTGCCTAAGCTTATGGTTTGCTGGGACAGTTTCTGGTTTCTTATTTCTTTGAATTGAGGACAAATGCTGCCCTGATTTATGCCTTGTGCAGTCCCCTTGAACTGAATGAAGCCACAGAACATATAAATCAGGATAGCATTTCATACTCCTCTGTACAGAGTAGCTTCCAACATGGGGAGCCCTTGGAAGCTGGTTTGACGGAGAGGCTGGATCAGTGGTGGAGCTCTGGTTGTCAAAAGAATTTGCCTGTCAGTTTCTTTCTGCTATTCTTCTGTGCTCTAGTCCATATAAACAGCAGGGAATAGAAGCTGGAGCAGGAGCTATGGGAAATGGTTGGACTGGCTTCCCCACATAATGGAACTCTAAGCTCTGTTACCAAACCAGTGAACGAGTAGGACTAATTTTGCACAGCTCATTACTAAGGGGAACTCCTGTGCAAGGGACCATGGCACGTTCACTAGCTTATGACTATCAACAATTGAAGTTGTTAGACTGGGGAACTTGAGGGCTGAAGAGAAGTGAGAAGTATGTGAATATGTTTATAGGTTCAACTTTTGAAAGCCTAGGAAAATACACAGACACTTTGTCAGACTTCTAGCATCTCTTACCAGACAGCTTCCCCTGAAGAGTCACACACAGACTGCTGTATTGAAAAGGGGTAAAGGTACTGAAGGGTATATGCAGAAGGGAAGGCTGAGATAATCTGGAGCTTTGGGAGGAAGCAAGCCATTAAAGGACTTGCTGGAAAGCTGACAACCTTGCTGGGGCAAAGTGAAGACTGTGGTAATAGTTTGAGGTATGTGGCTGTGTTCAAGTGTGCATCTGTGAGCAAAGGACCAGAGCTTAGCCATGGCTACACAGAATGTAACTGCATGATTTCCTATGATTCTGTGGGAGCATCTACATGAGGTGTTTACTCAGGAGCTGACTAATTAGCGCTGCAGTAAAGTTTCAGTGTCTACACATATGCCCTTATTAAAGCCCAGTAAACTAATGAACAATGCTGTAGGTTAGTACTTGTAAACACAAATGTTATTCTATGGTGGCATTATTTAGTGTGTTACAATGCAGGTATAGATGCTGCCAGGGCTGCCTGGGACACTTAGAGCTGGGCTGGAGTAGCCCCAGGTTGCCAGGTTGACCCACCTACCCCATAGCTGCTCTACCAGCTGGCACTGCACCAACCTGGTTCATTGTGCTGTGGTCCCAGATGCACTTGTAAAGGCAGCACCTGGGAGCAATAAACTTGAATGCAAACTGTGTTGGAGTTTACTGTGGCGCACTAATAGCATGTGTAGAGATGCCCTGTGTAACGTTAGAATTCTCCATAAGGTTGTTAGCAGTGAGCAATGCAAATTATTACTACGTGAAGAAATCTTGACAGTTTAATAATAATGTTGCTCCCTGAATATTAATAAGGCTCATACTTAACACACCTAAACAAATGGCTTATAGAGCAGGGAGGGCTGGGGCAGCAGCATGCGGCTTGGCTGGAGCAGGGGGTCACTGGCCCAAGGCCATAAAAAAAAAAACTTTACTGGTTAGGTTTCTGGCAGCAATTTGCTTTTGCAATGAGCTATATTAATTTGGACCACTGCTCCTAAAAGGTTGCTTTAGGACTGTTCACAAGCAAGTTAAAATTTCTCTCTTCCCCACTGTACTATTTTTAATAGGGACAATACTGTCATTATCACAGGGTTTTTGTATATATCAGTCAGCTATCATTTGCATGGTATTTTATAACACAGTAAGTTTTACTTGTAGCATAGTTAGTGAGTTATGTTGAGGTCCTTTGGGATAAAATTCTGCGCTCTGAACAATGCAGCACTACACTGATTCACCATTAAAGGGACCACAATTTTCCAAGTTTATACTTCAGTACCTGACTCGCATTGACTCAGGTCTAATTTTTTTTAGGGGTAAAGTTATGATGGTTATGTTAATTTAAGAGTCAGTTTTAATGAAAACAGAAGGAAAGGATCTCTCTGACATGCCTAACCACACATCCAGTGGCAGGGGTTATACATTGCTACTCGGGTTATCCTCGAGTCACAGGGAGAGAAGCAACTTCCACAAAGTTATACAGCAGGCCAAAGGCAGATTCAGAAACAGAACCCAGATTTCTTCTCCAGTATTTTGTCCAACAGCCACATTTCATACTCCTTGGGTAAGGCAACTTTACCCAAAATATCAGAAGAAAATATTTAAATGTTATCTTTCGTAGTATTAAGAAGGTAAAAGTACAGATATGAACTGGCACATTACCTGAAACTCACCATCATTTCTTCCAAAATACTGTCTTTTATTAGCTCACAGTTGCTGAATGCCCTCTAAAGTTATAAGAAGGTCTTAGTTTGTGTTGATTTCAAGTTACAATTACTTGAACATGAAAAAAGAGAAGGATGAATAACCTTTCACAGGACTGGGCCCTCAGGCTTGGTATATTAAGAAGAAATTCCTCTCCTTGCTCTTACAGAACAAACAAAGGATACACAGAAGGTTTTCCGGTTTACTTTAGAGAGGTGTAGACAGAATTTATTTGCATAAATCATCTTTATCATACCAGAGAAAAGGTATTTCCATTATGTAATATCATGATTTAGCAGTAGGCCACCCTAACGTTGCATTTTACAAAAGGTAGATTACGAAGGACTAAGCTGATATGCAAATAAAGACAGCAATATTTCACTCACACAGAAAATCTGGCCAACTGTTTGAAGTTGAAACTCAAGGTCTACCATGAGATTCCTATTCCTACATTCTTTATGACCCTAGGGTATAGAGAATAGGACAGACATTAACTTCTGGAAGCCATTTTACTTACCTTCAGAATGTTCCAGATGTCATTAACCTTCTCAAAGGGCAGCTGGACACAAGCTTTAGTATCATTAAAAATATCTTCACAAGAAAGCAATGTTTGTGTTGGTAATACAGTTTTATCACCACAGACCTCATACCATGTGTTTTTCTAAAACCCCCAGCTTCTGGAATCATTATATACAGATCTCAACTTAAGTTGCTAGCTGACATGGCTATGAGGAAAAGCTTCAACATACAGATCCTAAAGGCTCAAAAAATAAAAGATCAAGAAATTCTGAAGCTATTTTCTGGGGCGTCTTGCATTCCTTTGATAAGGTAATTTTAACTGCGCCACAGAGCCTTACTACTTCTAGGCTTTGCTAAATTTACTAGGCCGTACTTTATACAAGGCCTCACTACATCTTAAACTATAATTAGGGTTTTAGCAACAACATATAGCTTAATATCTAAACAAATATAGAAAAACACTTGGTCTAATCTTCATAGAGCCTTCAGCAAGCCCCTTTATCTCACAGACATACTTTTCAGCTGTCACACTGGAGAGTTTCTAAAGCCCCAACTTTACTGTGTTCACAAACCAGAACTGTGAAGCCAGTTTCCTGATCTTCTAGAGGGTCTCTGACTTAAGATTTTTGAATGCCAATTGAGATGATCATGCTGTTTAACACCAAGCTGATGCAAGTAGAACAACCAGATGTATATAAACATATATACACAAGTTTCCCACTACTATTTGGCTTGACCTTTAGTTCAAAGCCATCCTCTACCAAACAGAATATTTTTGCTGGTCCCTCAGGTAATCACTTAAGACAGGTTTCATTGCACTCTGTTACATCCATTTCTGTCTGTATGATTTCGGTCAGGGGAAAGGGGGAAGGAAAAGTCCACATCAATACCACAGTATAAAAAAAAGAAAGCTGTTTTACAAGAAGTTGTATTAAAACCCCACAAAAAATATGGAATTAATGAAGGAGGAAATCTTGGAAGCAGCTCAACATCACACTTACATATAAACTCAAGAGAAAGCAAAATAAATGAAAGGGGCCTGGTATACCATGGAGGAAAGGAAACAAAGATCTTTCCCTCACTTCAGATGTCAATGAGCCGCACATTTCTAGACAGCTGTTCTATTTCAAACAAACAGTCTGGGTATGATTAAGGGCACTAAGGATTTTCTGTTAACATTTTAGGCTAGCTCAAAGCCAGTCATCTGCCATTCAGTATCTGTCACACACCCTTAATGGACTGAAGCCCCAGTTCCAGCTACTGTTCAGGAAACACCCTATTAGGTGGCTTTATTTTCTTGGAAAAATGTATTTTTCTCCTAGACTCCTCTCCTGTGAAAAAAGTCTTTTTCCATCCCATTTGTATACAAAATACACCTGATTGCAGGAACCTGGAGTTGGTGATGGAAAGCCTGACTTACACTAGGTACAGACAGTCAAAGAGGCAGAGGCTGAAACAATTCAATCTTTGCAGGTTAGTCTAAGGTGCATAGATTGAACCAATAAGCAAATGAACAGACATTCACTTTCGATTCCTGAAATGCAACCACGTGGCTGCAGTGGCCAAGGCCAGAAGTTGGGTGGGGGGGCCGCAGTAGCGCATGCCTCCCTGCTGGGCTGGAGCAGACAGCTTGGGACAAGATTAGCCTACCCACCCTGTGAAGAGGGAGTTTGCAGGAGAGGTGCAAAGTACCAGGGGATGCTGAGGGACTGAGTTAGGTGAATCTGAAGGGGATCTGGGACAGAAATTCAATAAACCTATTTCACCTAAATAAGTTAAGTCTGGTACTACATCCACCCACGATTATCTTAAACTGGTTTCAGCCATTTTGAAAGCAGTTTATATGCACTGAACTTCTGTTGTGTTACAAATTATACACAAACTGGTATAAGTGATCAGAAATTGGTTCAAATCTATGTCCCAAGCCTTAGTGCCTTTCTCCTCTGTTGTCAGTGTGCTGTGGAATCAAGCAAAAAGGCCGAACCTTCTGGAAATGGTCAGGAAGTCTTGGCCAACCTTACAAGGCAGATAGAAACCCATCTTCCTGTAGTCAAAAACCTGACTGAGCTTGAAAGGCTGAGGGACTGAAATCACCTAATGGGATCAAATGCCCCAGTCAGTTTTTGGAGCAACCCTAATGGCATGCAACAAATCCAGTATTAACTCATCTGTGAGTAGCTTCTGTAAATTATTTTTTCCTTTACAAGATAGCTATTTGCATCAAGACTCTTTCATGAGCTGTGGTCAACACTTGGAGTTGTGCAGGCAAGGTTCTGGGTCTGGTAGGTTTCACCACAGTCCAGGGAACCTTGTACTAGGCAATCAAATTCTTGCCCTAATAAGTGCTTGAAATTGGTAGTCTGACCTCAAGACAAGTGACTATTCAAGCACAATTATATTCTGAAAAGGATCTACATATCTAAAATTGGGCCCTTTATATTTTCTGAACATGTTAATGACAATAGAAACACAAAGAAGCCACGGGGTTAACATGGCTAAAACAAAGCAAGCTGGATTCTATACCATCTTGTGCAATGCCAACATACTCATTTTATTCCACTCAGTTATACCTGCTCCTCCACAAAACTGAGCAGAGAAAGCTAGCCATGTTACTCTGAAGTCAGGTAGAAGGCAGAAGAGACTCACTCCTTACAGATTAACTGAATCAGTCTACTTTACAACTCTACCCTGCCATCCACAAAACTGTTACTGGATTACCATTAAAAGACAATAGGCTGCACTTTGGGGAGTAAATCTGGTCATGAAACATTTATTGCTGATAATGGATGAGTTGTTGAAGAATTCAGCTTCATTTTGACATCCTAAAATTTGCTTGTATGACTAGGAGTTAGAAAGACATTTGCTTGCAAACTCAGCATCCAACATCACTACTGCAGAGTAACTCAGGTTACCGCACATTTATTTAGTACTTGTTTATAGAACTACTAAAAATGTGCAGTAGAGACTGAGCAGTAGTGTCTCACATAGTGTCTTATAGCCCCCATCTCCAACAAAACATGGGGCCAGGAGGTCATTATTTTTTGTTCATGTTTTATACAGCAGAAGCACCTTAAATACTGGAAGCAAAGGAAATTGGTATGCAGAACCCATTGGAGGGCAGGTCACACTGAAACATACTCTGGAGGCACAAACATATGCAATTCATCTACAATGTAGGTCAGGAACACGTGTGCCCATGTCAGGCACATATTTGCACCCAAATACACCTGATTGCAGGAACCTGGAGTTGGTGATAGAAAGCCCAACTTAGGCTAGGTAGAGATAGTCAAAAAGGCAGAGGCCCAGCCTACACCAACAAGTGGAACATATACACAGGTAAGCGACAGTGGCCAAGGTAATGCTGAAAGTAGGGGGCCAGTGCATGCATCCACAGGAGGCCTCAAATGCCTCTACACAAATGCTCATAGTATGGGAAACAAGCAGGAGGAACTTACCCTCCTGCTAGCTGACACCAACCTGGACATAGTGGGGATCACTGAAATGTGGTGGGACTCAACACATGCCTGGGCAGTGAATGTCAAGGGCTATAAGCTGTACAGGAGGGACAGGGTAGGAAGGAAAGGTGGGGGCGTGGCACTCAATATTAAGGAAGAATACACATCCTTGTCAATTAACAAAGAATCAGAGGAGGGGCACTCTGAAGTGCTTTGGGTTAGAATACAAGGCAGTCGAGGGGAAAAGAGACTTAACAGTGGGGGTCTACTACAGACCTCCCAACCCAGGGGAAGAGCTCGACCAGTAATTCTTAAGTCAGCTTGCAGAGGTAGCGAAGTCAAAGGATGTGGTTGTCATGGGGGACCTGAACTTTCGGGACATCTTCTGGGAAGAGCAGTCAGCCAGGTTTGACCGCTCATTTAGGTTCCTAGCCAGAATGCAGGACCTCCATCTAACCCAGGAGATGCACAGCCCCACCAGGGGAGATGCCTTGTTGGACCTGGTGTTGGCCACGGGAGACTGCCTCGTGAGGGGGCTGCGGGTGCTCGACCACCTGGGTGACAGTGATCATCGCCTGCTGGAATTCACCATCCAGAGCAGGGTAGCAAAGGGCTTCAGCAAGGCAGCAGCCCTAGATTTCAGGAGGGCAGACTTCAATGAGCTAAGGAGAATAGTCGGGGAAGCACTGAGGTCCCGGAGGGGAGGGGAGGGAGGGGAGCCAGGTGTCCAAGGCAAGTGGTTGCTACTTAAGGAGACGATCCTCCAAGCCCAAAGGAAAGTAATCCCAACACTGATCAAAAGGGAGCAGGAGGGCGCATAAGCCCCATGGCTCACCAAAAGCATCCAGGAATGTCTCCGAGCAAAAAGGGAGGCGTACAACCAATGGAAGGGAGGGGCCATCACCAGGGAGGACTATACTGCAGTTGCTTGGGGATGCAGGGTCAGGAAGGCCAAGGTGGAGACAGAACTGGGACTAGCTTCCTGGACCAAAGACAACAAGAAGTCCTTTTTTAAATACATAGCAGGTAAAAAGAAGGTTCCGGGTAATGTGGGGCCCCTGCAGGACACGTTAGGAAATTTGGTCATCACACCAGATGACAAAGCCAACATATTTAGTGATTTCTTTGCCTCCATTTTCCTAAGCAGGGACCGGAACAGTCACCTCCCCTTCTGGGCCCCCCTTAGATTCCAGGGGAGGCGCACCTAAGCCAAGGATTAGTGAGAAACTAGTTAGGGAACTTCTAGAAGGACTGGATGTATTCAAATCAGCTGGTCCAGACAATCTCCACCCTAGAGCACTGAGGGAATTGGCCAAGGTCATTGCGGGACCCCTGCCACAGCTTTACGAACACTCGTGGTGCTCTGGTGTGGTGCCAGAGGACTGAAAGAGGGCCAGTGTGGTTCCCATCTTCAAAAAGGGGAGGAAGAAGGACCCGGGAAACTATAGGCCAGTTAGTCTTACCTCAATCCTGGGCAAGCTTTTTGAGAAAATTATTCTGGCGCATATCCATGAGGGGCCAGCAGGGGAGATTACGCTTAGGGGCA
>NW_017728886.1:128928692-128939864 GCF_001723895.1 Crocodylus porosus | reverse complement strand
GGTCACAAGCTGGCAGAGGGTAGATTTAGGCTAGATATCAGCAGGCGCTACTTCACGGTCAGGGCGGCTAGGATCTGGAACCAACTTCCAAGAGACGTGGTGCTGGCTCCTACCCTGGGGGTCTTTAAGAGGAGGCTAGATGTACACCTTGCTGGGGTTTTGACCCCAGTATTCTTTCCTGCCATGGCAGGGGTTCGGACTTGATGATCTGCTCAGGTCCCTTCCAAGCCTAGAAACTATCAAACTATAGAAGAAACACTGACATTCTACATTGCTACCCTGTCCAGTGGAAGCTATGAGTCACCATCAACAAGTGTATCCATGTCATCTGGATGCAAAAGGCAAGGGGGATTTCTGCCATACAAGCCTGTCCCATTCCAGGATGTCAGAGGATGACTTCCTCCCTATCATCAGAAATGGTTGGTAAAAACCTGACAACTTTTCATTAAATGAAAGGTGCATGTAGCTGCCTACTGATGATTACAGCACATGCAACAGCCACTGAGGACATGAAAAATATGTTTGCAGAATTCCTCTAAGAAATATTTTGCTACATTTGTCAGAGCACACTTGTAAATTCTGAATTATATAGAACTGTAATTTTCCTACAGGGTGAAAAAGCAAACAGTGTGGGTAGGAGATTTGAAAAGATTCACCAAAGGGAATTAGAAACAACCAAATTCATAACAGAAGTATGAACAAATGGCTTAAATATGGTAACATGCTGCAGAAAGAGATCATTTTTGTCAGCTATGAAGTATAATTTGACACTACTGTTATTTCTGGCATGAAGCATCTGCAAATAGCATCTCAAATAAATGCTGTTGTGCCAGAAAAAAGCCATCTGCCAATTAAGTTGAAATACAGCCCTATTCCCCCTCTCTTTTCTTAATACATTTAGCAGCTTCAACTCAGGGGAAACCTAGTCTCAACTTAACTGATGGCAAAACAATTCCATTTCTGTAAAACTCTTCTAAAACGCCTATTGGGCTAAAGAGACACTGCCAAGTGTATTAGGGCTAAATTGACCTCTTGTACTTCACTGGGTGCTGTGCACATATACTCTCTCACAGGCCACAACAAAGGCCTGTCCACAACAAAATAACAACAGTTTACATTTTTTTTCCTATAGCCAAAGGGCTTTTGTATGCACATCAATACCCTAATATCCTTTGGTATCTCTTACTGTATACAGGTCTATAAATACTGGAATGTACTTGCTTTCCACAGTACACCAGATCCAATTTCATTTCCTGTACTGTGGTATGTATGCATTTGCTGTGCTACGCAAACTAATTTTATATACTGCCTTTATTACTGTTAACTTTCTGTGCAGCTGAATGATGTCTTAGGTACTTGTATGGCCTTTGTTATTAGAGCATTTGAGTGCGTCTCAAACTTCGATGAATTTGACCTTAATTATCAAGAGTATCTGAGTGTCTCACAAACTTCCATGAATTATAGCTTTCTGCACCCTGTAAGGTAAAGAAGTACTACTACCCCACTTTAAGAATGAGCAACAGCACAGACAGCATAAATGACTTTCCCAAGGAAACTTTGGAGGAGCAGGGAATGGAAACCCAGTCCTTCAGTTAGGCCGTCCTTTCCCTAAAAACCAAGCCAGTGATTCTCAATCAGGGGAACCCTAGGGTGCCTTCAGATCCTTTCAAGGGTGCCACGGGATACCATGCAATGTTAATACTGTTAGATATGCAAACATGATTCAGGAGATAAACCCAGAGTTTTCACAGAGGAACCCACAGCATTATAAAATTCTGACCTATTCTGATCCTTCTGAGTTCTGTGCAACAGAAGAGCTGCTCTATTACTTTTTTTTGAAGGCAAAAAAAAGAAAGAGTGAAAGCTAAGAGCTGGCATTCTGAGGGGTGCTGAGTCCAATGTAGGGTGCCTTGAGTCTGAAAAGTTTGAGAATCATTGCTCTAAGCAAATTCACCCAAGTATTCACGAAACAATTTCAAAAGTCCAAAGGCCTCAGACTTCAATAAAAGCATGCACATGTTCTTTCCCCATCCCCAACATAAAGCTCATTGATTCATAGATGTAGGATCGAAAAGGACCTTGTATATCTTCTAGTTCGACCCCCTGCCCTGGGCAGGAGAGAAAACTGGGCTCAAATGACCCCAGCTAAGTAAACGTCAAGCCTCCTCTTAAAGATGCCCAAGGTAGGAGCCAGCACCACTTCCCTTGGAAGTTGGTTCCAGATCCTAGCTGCCTTGACAGTGAAGTAGTGCCTTCTATTAGCTTGGTTTTTTGTGTGCATTTTCTGCTACTTTGTCCTATCCCTCATGTCTCTATGTGCCAATTTCCCTTTTGCACAGCTCATTTCCCCCTAAAACTCATAATAAGGTTTTAGCATCATACTGGGGAAGACTTCAGCACCTCTCTCCACAGTCCTACGAGGCAGATTCATCAGCTACACAGATGGAAAAGGGCAGTACATAATCTGAACCCTCCCGCAGCATAAAAAATTCCACTCAGCAGTTACATTCCTTTCTTGCTTTCCTATAATGCACAGCAGCTAAAAAAGTATTACTAAACTTCTCCAGAGTCATATCATACCAAGGGGGAGTGTGGTTACCTTTCATTAGTGTTTGCCCCATGTTCTCCTACAACACCAACCCCTAGTGTGAAGGGGTGCATTCGGAAGTAAGTCACATTTCCATACATACCAGTGCTCAAAAAAGGCTCCTAATTTAGATAGGCTTTCTATGGGTGGGGGAAACTGTTAACTATGGCCAGTTAACTGTCCATGCCCTTATATCACCTATATGGGAAGGACAGGAAGCGTGGGAGCTTTTAACCTCGTATTAATAAAAATATTTTAAATGTATTAAATCAATCAACACAGGCCAACATTTTCAGGTGAGTGCTTGAACTTACAAATAGATTTAAGAGCCTGATTTTGAGCACAAAATTTCGAAACACTGCACATAATTCTTAGCGTCAAGTGACTCGGCCTAAAGACCACTGAAATCAAAATACATACATCTAACTTACTTGTGATCATAAATGTCTATCTACTTTTTGCTACTTTTACCATGGGTAATGGAAATAGTAGTCACTTTTACTTTGGTTTATGTACAGTTCCATTTTTAGCCTACCAAGTAGCAAAGCCCTGAAGGAAAATTCTCTCTCTAAGAAAATATATTACCATTTGAAGTGTCCTGTAAAAAAAGTTTATTTGCTTCTGATAAACTTGCTTTAAACCATTTCTAAGTTTTGGGACCACTGGAGTTTTTCAAATATCATTAATGCAGAAATTATTCTGCATTTTGCTTATACCATTATTGTATTTTCTTTCCACTTGCCCAAATGATTTATGATGCCATTTTCCCTTTTCAAAAAGGTACAGCCATACATCTTCATTGCTGGCATCTTGCTTAAAATGCAACAGCACATGGTACATTTGTTTCCGAGTTTGAACAACTACTATCTAATCATACTCCTCACATTTGTAATACTGCACACCTGTAAAGTGGCAGATTTTTTAACTGGTATATCCCACAAAGCCTAAATATACCTTCAGCTATGTATGAAGCCTCTCCCTTTCATATGGAAGGTGGACTGGTGGCGATTGCACCCCCTCACACTCAGATACAGCATAGTAAGCTTTTGCTTCCATCTGTGCATGCCTACACTTGCTCATTAAGCCTTGCTCAGGAACACATCTACACATGAGCTCATGTCGGGCACAGATTTGCACCCAATAGGAGTAGTCTAGTCCAAGTAGCTCCTGCCCTGCTCTGACTCCCTGCAGCAGCCAGGGGGAGCTCCAGGCTCCCCCAGGTGCCAGCCCCAGGCAGGCAAGAGCCAGTGGGGGCCCTTCTAAGTTGGCAAGAAATTCTGAGGTCAACCCTGGGCTGCCAGGGGTCAGGCTTGGGCCCCAGCCAGTAGGGGCAGCTCCCAGCTCTGTGAAGCTTGGGGTTGGTTGCAGCCAGTGCACCCAGAAGTGCATGCAGGTCTGTGGGGAGGTGGAGCTGTGGCACCCATACTGTATCAATCTTTCCTTGCCCCAGGAACTGTGACTTCCCCCAGGTTCTTCAATCACAGTAGCAGTGGGGCCTGGAGCTTCCCTGTACTGCATGTCCTGAAGCCTAGGGGCAGGCACAGGGTGCAGGACAGCAGGTACCACACAGGAGCCCCAGGGCTGGGAACAGCACCTGTGCTGCTGAGCAGCCGATCCCATCCCTGGCTGGGCTGTCCAGGCCCAGTACCTGGTATAACAGCAGAGCCCAGCCTGACCCGTCACCAGCTATACCTGGCTCAGGGGCTCCTGCAGAGCAGGGATCCGTGCTGGCATGCCTCTGGGCATGCCACGCCCTATGCGGTTACCACACTGGTGCGGGGCTGCGCCCAGTGCGCTTGCCAGCCAGCTAAATGCTCCGCAAGTGCCAATGGGCCCAGCCCCTGCATCCTCATGCTTGCCTGCTTCTTGCTCTCTGGCTTGGACTGTGTGCTCCCAGGCATACAGCAAGTTGAAATAATGAGGCATGGGATGCAGAGGATGGGCACGCTGGCACTTGCCTGCTCTTTGCTTTCTGAGCCATTTTCCAGTTATCACCCAACCAGAAACATGACTCAAATGAGACACTGAAGGAGACCCAGGGGCATGTCCTCTGGCATTGCACACTGCACCTGGTCATGTACACAAGAAACATGGTGCTTCACCCACTTAAAGGATGATGGAGCTCATGTACAGACATGCTCCCCAGTGACCCTAGGAAATAAATTGCTAGTCAGCCCCTACTTCCTTCCAAGTTTCTTGCTACATCGTGGCTTATCAACTCTCCGATATGCAACACAAATTCCTTCACACTTTACTCTGTACAGGGATGGTCTTAAAGCAAGGTCCCCTCAGTTTCCAGCAAGATAAGATGCAGTTTGCTGAAGTAATATGCTTGTCATTTAACTGTTAATATTTGTTATGGCTTTGCTTACCCTTTCAAGTTTTATTTACATGTAACATATGGGTAAATAAATATATATTATAAGCATATAATGAACAGAATGTTACAGACTAACAAAATATCTGCTGTATAAAGTTAGATTGTTAGGCAATAAAATCCACTGACCTGCCGGAATCTAACAGCTAACGGATCATTTGTTAATCAGTTAATAAATGTACTCTATAAGCCATGGCTCAAACTTGAATATAATTTTGATAATTATGCATGCATGGCTATATTACGAACAGTGAAAGCCAAACATGTAAATCAATAGCATTTGACTATACCAGGGGCAGGGAAGCTATTCTATGAACATACTGTAGCCTTTCAATTTGTATCACTGCAACAGTTTACCCTAACTACAAATTGTGTTGCCAGGCATTAAACCATGAACCACCCTTCTCACACACATAGGTTGTCCAATGTAATACAGCAACCAACAAAAATGAAGTTTCCAAAAGCCTCTGGAAATAATGTATAGCGTTTTCCAGTACAAAACATGCAGCATGCATGCCACTCATACCACTGAGTAAATGTAAGGCTAAACTGAGAAGGTTAAAACTAAGTGATACAAATTTCATGTTTTATGGTTTACTAGTGGCCAGTGAAGAGTAAAGACCCATGTAAAAAGGTCTTGAAGAAATAAAACATTATTTTAACTTAAAGTCTATTATTTATGCAGACCATCAGAATAAAACAACACCTCATTAACTAACCTACATATTGCAGACGGGAACTCATATTTTTGTTACTTTAATACTGATACAAAATGGATGGAAGAGACTGACCAGACAAGGGTATTGGTGCTTTATAGGCAAGTATAAATTATTCCACAAGGGAGAGGGATTATGCTATTCTTTTTAAGATATCTAATCAAAACAGCCAGAAGTTTTACATAATGTTGCAATTGATCTCAAAATAAAGTGATAGAGAATTAATCATATTTCATTATTAAATACATCCTGGCTTGTTACAGAGGTGGTAAGTCAGTGAAGGCCAGATTCTATTCTACCTGCCACATGACTATTATACCCTGATCTAACTAAAGAACAGGTAGATGGGTTTTCCTCCTTGCTGCTTTTGACTCAGTCTTAGGGCTAGAATGAGTAAAAATAGATGTATGAAACAGATGAGCAGGGTGGAACAAAGCTGCGCTTGGATGCCTAATATATAGAATAGGATAAACCTCTAAAAAAGAAGCTTGTTAATTTTTATTGTAAAATAAAAATTGATCAAATTGCTTATATAAAGTAGAGATGCATATGGTTGGTTAATCAATATTTTTCCTTAGTTCATGCTGCAGCTAGTCAAATTGCTAATTAATAAAGCTGAGAGAGAGTCAAGATCAAGAAACTCTGTGTCTTGCCCTCTGTTTCAATCTTAGGTTTCTATTTGCCTCCATAGAATTCATGACCAAAACTGAGAAATTTCAAAATTTAGATGGATTTGAGAGGTTCTTCAAGACAACTGCAATCAAACAAGTAAAGGTTACACTACAATGCCATTGAATTGCCACATGATGGAATTCTGGGCAGAATTTGACTAAGTTACCTTATATTTTGGTGACCAACTAATGCTCCTGTCCTTCAGCAATTGAGAAGGGCAAATAAATCTCAACAAGAGTTAAATATTTGCTTCTCGTCTTTCATGAGCATATTTTTAATGTGGGCCAATACTAGAAAACAGAGGATTATGTGTTCAGCAGTCTCTGAGCTTGTCTTACTAGAGAGCAAATCCTGTTAAGGCAAGCCAAGATATGCTAGCAGAGTATTTATCGAACTGTTCTTCGAGGGCACATTTTGGAGTGTGCCTCTCAGTTAGGATACACGGGATGTGTAAACTGAACTTGATAATATTGGACACTTACCTTACTGAGAAATTTTTAGATAGATACATCGATATATAGATATAATCAAAGTTACATTTATGGGCAAATGATCAACATTCTGAAAGGTAACAAATCTGAAGCATTTTACATTGTCATAGCCATGTGGTTCAACTTCCTACTAACATCATATATTACACAGAAATGTTAACACAGCACAATATAATGGCTCAACACAAGTTTAGGCAATATTTAAATATGTTCTCACAGTATAGGGAAAGACGGGCAACTAGTTTCAACCATGCACTCACACCAGTTTTAATACATCCATTAAGAGGAATCCAAATTTTTATCAAGGTTATGAAATCAAAATTGCAGCACACCTTAATACTTTTCTGTAAAAAATAGTTCAATCATTTAGTATATACATGACAATTTACAGGTGATTTCCTACATGATCAAAACATTCCGTGAGGGAGGGCCACGCTTAGCAACAGCACCATGGAAACAGGTCAAATGATGAGGTGTGCATAGATGAAACGGGGGCCCTAAATTGAAGCAGCAGTTTTTTTAAAAACACCACTTTGATTTAAGGCCCTTTAAACCCCCATGTGATGCACATACTCCAACTTACCTGCCTCTCCAATGGCAGGGACGGGAGGGCGACCTGCCAGCAGGTAGAGAGGTCTCTGGATGGGGGGGTAGGGGGGCAGGAAGGGCTGCACAGCTCAGGCAGGCTCAGGGGTGGGAGTGGAAATAAGGCTTTTTGCAGAGCCCCTGAGCTGCACAGAGCCTCGTGCTTATTACTTCTCAGCTCTGTGTTCTTGGGGAACCCTGACACAGGACGCAGACTGTCTGACTCACAAAGAATCCCCACCCCCACCTAAACAAAAACTGATTAGGATGCAGCGGGAGACGCACCTAAAACCCTCCAGATAAGGGTGACAAGAGTAAAACAACTAGCCTAGGTCTCATTTGCATCTGAGATGGAACCAGATGACAACACTTTTACATGGGAGATGGAGAACAGAATGCCCAAAGCAGAGACCGCAGTGAATTCTGGGATCAGAGAAGCAGGGGAGCATTGCATGATGGGGAATCTGTGCTCCAAATGCTAATCAAGCCACATTTACACACACCCAGCTCAGCATTTATCAGACCAGTTCTAATCTGGATTTACAAAGGACCTCCCCCCCCACACACACCAGAACTAAGCAGAAGTAAAATTTAATAGGCATCTTGGGCCCTACATTCCTCGGTCCCACTACAGGAGGCATATTTAAACTTCATTGACTAAAACACGGTTGCCAGGTTAGGGAATGATGAGGCAAAGAGACCAAGTCAGAGGGGGTACGGGCAACATTTGAACAATGGTAAAGGGTTCATCACCGCATCCAGCCTTTTGGAGCCCCAACCACCAGTGCTGTCATACTTTTCCTGGGATGACTGATGGAAGTCCTCCCCCACCAAAGGTTATGAACATTCCAATAATTGCCTTCGGTTGGTTAAAAGACTATAGTAAGATCTGGAAGTCATGCTAAAGCTGAGGCTTGTTCACAACAAGTAAAAATCCAAAACCCTGATGCTGCAAGCTATCTATTGTTTCTGAAGAAACCAGGAGTTATCCCATCAGTATATCTGCTATCCATAGGAATTTCAAGCTGGCTCCTAAGTGTCTGGTTACCCCCTAACCTTATGTTTTTCCTGACTATTAACCGGTTTCTTGAGATGTTCCAAACCAGATAACCCCTTGTCAATAGAAAAGATGCTGATTTACACTACTAAGAATGCTTTGTAGAAGCTTAATTAAGGGTATAAAAATCTGTAAAAAACCAGCAGTGTGTGCACTTCAAGAGGGGAAGTCTCTAGCACCATCCACTGTTGCTGGAAGAAACAGAGTTTCCCTTCAAGGATTATGCTAAGAACTTTACTTGTCAGCATTGAAACCTAAGTGCCTTGGACTGGTGAGATCCCAGCATGCTCTCTCTCTCTCTAGGCAAAGATTTCTGAACCTGAACTGTATTAGTTAAGTTTGCGCTAAGTTTCCCCAAATACTTAGTGAAACCAGGGTAATACTGTGATTGTTTGTGTTTGTTTTTCCTTTTCATGTCTATTACTACTAGTGCCATTATATATTTCATATACCTAGCAATAAATAACTTTTATAGTCAAACTGGTAGTAACTGGGTATATTTTTCCTTCTCTACTTCTCCTTCCCCACTTGCTCTGCAGCAAT
The DNA here is from genome assembly GCF_001723895.1 of Crocodylus porosus. NCBI lineage: Eukaryota > Metazoa > Chordata > Crocodylia > Crocodylidae > Crocodylus > Crocodylus porosus. Next base: position 128,930,836 of record NW_017728886.1, on the reverse strand, counting down.
GCTTCTTTTACCTAAGCTAAAGATCCCTGTGAAGCTCAGAAATACTGTGCAGTCTGCTCATCAAGAGGCTAAAAGATTGGGATGTGCCGAGTTTGAAACACATAAGGGGATCAGCTTGTACAGGCTGATTGACCCAGTTTGGCTCAGATGTGTCCTAATGAACTGAATGCTGGCTGAATGAGGATGTCATCTGGACACCCAGCTGGATTCAGAGGTATTCTGTTTACCTGTGTGCTTGTGTCTGCAGTTTAGTGTTGCTCTGATGAACTGATTCTTGGCATATGAAGGTGTCAGCCTGTCCATGCTGATCAAACCGGCCAGGTCAGGCGTGTCACGTTAATCTGTGTGTGTTTGTGTGTATGACTGATTTGGGGACTGGAGGAACCCAGCCCCATTGAAACTGAGTCCTGCAAGATAGCTCCGTTGGGGGTGAGGGCTTGCAGAAGGGAGATATACAGCCCCATATAGAAACAAACACAAATAACACAAGCGGCGCATTGATAGAATTACGAAGACCCTAGAAACGTGTCCCTAATAAATGAGCACACCCCAAAGTGATGGGCAAATCTGGTAACATGCTTTGCTCCATGGCTGTATGGCCACAAACTAAAACTCCTCAGGGGAGTTTTAGTTTTGTGCACCCCAAGTCATTTAAGGCACGTTATGTTGCCGAATTTGCTAGAGTGGCTGAAATTACTGTGCAATATGCTGCTGGTGTGTGCAAATACCAACACCGTCAAAGTGGTGCAAAAGCTTTTAACCCACTTATGCACACATGACCCTCATTTTGTCTACACATGGCCATGAATTTCTTTACACAATGCATAGGATTTAAAGCAAGCTATATTCAAAATTCAATTAATTATTTAAGGGGAATTAAAGAGATCATTCTGGAATCATTGTGTGAGCTATGCTATTCTCAAGGGCTGGATCCAAAAGATGACATGGGTACCAGAAGTCCACATAAATCCTATTCTAGGCATTTACCCCCAGAATTGCTCAGTGTCTGCCTATCCTTGGAGCCATCTAAACTCACCCAAAACTTCCAGTTCTGCCTTCTGAACATGCTCTAGTCTATTCAGCTCAATACTGACCCCCTCTAAAACCCAACTTGGATCCAGAAAGCAGGCAGAGTGGTGTCCAAGCATCTAAGTAGCCTGATCCAGTTGGTATGCTCACAACCACCTTCATTCAAGAACCCCAGCGAGTGGAGGAAAGCATTTTGGCACCTAGTTTTAAATCACTGTAATCCTTTAGATTTGATTTGGTACCCAGTGAATTTGCCATCTACTGTAATCTGAAAAGTATTGGATCATATGTAACTGACCATACAGGAACAGGCCCTTTGAGTCCCAGAAGCCCAACATATCTCCTGTAAACTGTAGACAGGAACAGAAGACATGTGAGTTACAGTCAACGGATGCATGTACTTGTGAAATTAATGTGACAAACTCCAGTGCATATCCCAAAAGTCAGTGTACAGATTCAGGGACCAATGTTCAAATCCATGAAAATATATTATAGATTTCAATAAAAATATGAGCTGATCCTGAGTAAACAGCTTCAGGATCTAGTCCAAAAGAATATCTGATCTGCTTCAGTTTAACGTTCTGCTGACACTTTGCTCCTTCTTTAGGAAGTAACCTATAACAATAAGTCTATTGTCCAGTGTCAGAGTTGCTCAGAATTTTATTTCCTAGCCCGCATTTCCTATTTTGTTACACCCAAGAATCCAAACATGAGCTAAGTACAGCTCAAGCAACAATCAACACAATTACTACCATCTCTTCTTTATCCATAGTAAACCAGTCCATAAGGAACTAGAGGAAAACAGAGGATAGCTGATGATATTTCATGAGTTAGAGCACTCATGGAACATCAGGCCAATCTAAATGGGATAATGATCAATAAATATTTTTCTAGTAGAAATATAGCAATAGTTGCCAAATTTATTATTAGATCAACAATTTAGAGGGAAACAATGTATATGTAGATAATACCATTACTGACTCCAAGATGAACATGGGCCGACAATGCAAGGTCATGGTTGGCAGGGCTAACCGGACCTTGTCGTGCATCCACAGGTGCATCTCAAGCAGGGCCAAGGGGGTTATCCTCCCCCTCTATGCAACACTGGTCAGGCC
>NW_017728886.1:128925211-128928481 GCF_001723895.1 Crocodylus porosus | reverse complement strand
AAGTTGTTGGAGAGTAGGTTTAGATTAGACATCCGTAAGAACTACTTCACAGTCAGGGCAGCTAGGATCTGGAACCAACTTCCAATGAAAGTGGTGCTGGCTCCTACCCTGGAGGTCTTTAAGAGGAGGCCTGATGCCTACTTGGCCGGAAGCATTTAAGCCCAGTTTTTTTCTCCTGGCCAGCCAGGGGGTTGGACTTGAAGATCTACTAGGTCCCTTCTGACCCTACTTCTATGATTCCAGCAGTTGTTTTAAAGATGCAAAATAGGTCTAAGAAATTCCATAATTTTTTAAAAGCTAGAAGTTAAAAAACAATGATGAACAGGAACCAAAATAATAAAAAACAAACAAACATTTTTTCTATTTCTACACTTGAAAACAGTGGCTTGAAAGAAGAACTACAGTCATATTACCCTGCCCACCCCTCTCCTTACCAACAATCCTACTTGCAGCAGTTTCTTTTTCTTTTTTTAAAAGTGCTTTTACTTCTTCTGCCCCTGTCCAAATGGTGCTGGACTCTGAAGAGTTACTAGAAATTGAAGCCACATATAGCACCTCCCAATTTCCATATCAAATCTACTCAGCTAACAAGTAACAGGCACGTCTTCTTCCAAATGTCAACTCAGCAAGCAGTCTAGTACCCAAGAGTCAAATTGCACTTTACCCTTATTGCACCTCTCCAGTAATAAAGATTTTGCCAGCCACCATTATGCCCTGCTTGGCACCTCTGTCAGTGCATTGAAGGCAATGTGGTTTCTACAGGTGAAAGCTATTAGAGCTTATTAAATGATCTAGCAAATGATACAAGGAGGGAATAAAAATCACACTGGATCCCTCAGCTGCGTTGGCTCCACACAATTGAAAGTAATAGAAACTTCCATTATTTAAAGAGAGCAGATGCACACAACAGACACAGTGGGAGGAGAACTGGTGAATAAGCTACCCTTTTACACAGTCACAGTCACAGCAAACCTTATTTTAATCTCAGACCTTAGCTAATGTCTTCTAAATCTTTACCACATGGCACTGTACTTGTGTGTTCTTGAAATGTCTTCATCACTGCAGCGTAACTTTCTTCCTTTATCCACTGAAGTTATGTTTGAAAATGGATTTGGCACTGGAGTATCTCATCCCCAAAAACTTAACCACACAGAAGCCCTAGAGCAGACAAGACATGCGGGGTATGTGCAGATGTTACACTCAGATCAACCTAAGTAGAGTTAGGTCAGTCTAAGTACTAGTCTACACAGATGTTAGGGGAGGTTAGATTGGGCAAAAAAATGGCTGGCCCGATCTAACTAGGGAGGTGTACTAAGTTAGATCATGCATGGGTTAGTCTGATCTACCAAATGCCCCTGCCTCAGAGCTATGCTTTCTCTACCCTCTCAGCCTAATTAGGCTATTTTTATATTATAAAATGACTTCCCCACCCCTGGATGGACAATCCACCCCAGCACAGATTCATCAACTCACCACCTGTTGACCCACCAGCCCCTCAAATCCCACAACCCCCACCTGGCGACTTGGTAGCCCACCCCTCCCCCCACTCTGACTCGTATTACATTCTTGGTGCATTTTCTGGCACCGGTGAACATTTGCCGAAGCAGCACCCAATCTATTATGATGTGGCTTAATGTCAATCACATCTTAAGTAATGTCCTGGACACACGTTCATTTAATTAGTGGTGTGATAAAACAGGGAATAAGCCACAAAGTTATACAAAATGTGTGTAATAACTTTGTGGGTGGTTCCTATCAAGTCTTTAATTGAATACATGGCCAGTGCACAGCCTCTGGAGTACAAGGGAACCAGGCTTTCAAGACTCCCACTGGCTCCAAAGGCTGGGAACACCCTGTCAGCTGATCAGAGATCCCAGCCAGAGAATGCTCAATGCATTCCCCCACCTGGAATTCTTGTCAGCTGATTGGAGTTCCCAGCCAGGGGAGCATATGGTGCATTCCCCCAGCTGGGAGCCGTACTTGCTACTTGCCAATGGAAGGGAAACCTAGGATCAAGCTACCCCTGCACTGGCAAACTGGCACAATGGGATCTGATGCAGGTTCCCACAATGCAAGCCTATTGGAACACTGATCTGATGCAAGCCTCCTGCTGTACATGTGTGGCATGGGAGAAAGCACAACTGTTGGGATCCTGCATCAGATCCCACTGCATCTTTACTTTCATGTCTGTCAGGGGCCTAATACATACACACTTTTACAAAGTTTGTGATGGAAATACAATGTCTATCATACCAGCTTGCTGCTTTTGTCCAGCAGAATGGTAGCATGTAGTGTGGAGGGAGGTATGTAACATGAACAAATATCATACAGCTTTGTAAGGAAAAAAAAAAAAAAGAGACTGGAATGACCAGTCAAAAGTGCTCTTCATCTCCATTGCTACAAAATATCTCTTGTTCCAAAAGTTGGTGATACACCTTTCAGGCAAAATCACAGTAGCAGTAATGACAAAGCCTTCTGCCTAAGTCAAGAAATAAAGAGGTGTGTCAACCTTTGCGTAGTAATGCTGTATTGTTATCTTTGAGTGCAACAATTCTATTCTGAATGCAGTTCAGTCCCCAGAGTCCAGACAATGCATATAAAACATAACTAAGTCGCTTTAGTATAAGATTTCTTTGTGCAAAAAAGGATCCACATACAATGATGATCCTCGATGATCTTCCGAGGTCCCTTCCAGCCCTAATGTCTATGAAATCTATGAAAAAAAATCATCCCTGTTCAGCTTTAACATTTACACCCCATTTTCAAGCACTGTTTCTTTAACTTGATCCAATGAAATAATTCATCCACAAATGCAAGTAACATTTATGGAACCCCAGTGTGATCTTAAAACAAGATCATTCTTTTCACTATTTCCAAAACAGACCCAGTATTTATTTTAAATACTTCAGCTTTTCTTCTTCACAGGAAAAGGCTGGTATTTTTACAGCTGAAAGCAATAATTTCCAAACTGTAAAAATTTCCAAATGAGAAACTTCCGATTATCACCAAGTCTCTCTACTGTTATTTTGTTTGTTTTCATTACAAACAGTCATCTGCAAAGCAGGTCAAATGCACACAAGGTGCGTCCAGACGAGCACACACATGCCTCTTGCCCCTGCTCAAACCCCTTTGAGGGGGGCAACAGGCACGTGCAGGAATGAAAAATGTTCCCTGCGCTGCAAGTTTGCAGCTTGGGGAGAAAATTAGATTGGGGTCTAAAAAAAAAAAAAAACAAAGTTTAAAAAAAGCAGAGCAGGGCATGGTCCTGGA
>NW_017728886.1:128917032-128925037 GCF_001723895.1 Crocodylus porosus | reverse complement strand
CCCCTCCCCCCCAGCACTTACCAGCAGTTGGAGCTGCCATCTGGCTGACTGGGGCCCTATCCGCACACTGCCAGGCAGAGGGACAGCCCTGGTGGTCCCAGCCCAGGCCCTCCTGCTCCCCCATCTACCCCTGCTTTTAAGGTAAGCAGAAGCTTCCCTCCCGCCCCCTTTTTCACTTTTTTAAAGAGATGGTGCCGGGGGTTGTGGGAGTAGACATGGGGGTTTGGGGGTACAAGCTGGGGTGGGACTGGGTAGGTCAGCCATCGGGGGGAGCTGCAGCAGCTGGTGGGGGATGGGGCACGTGGGTCTTGCAGCAGGGGATCTGCTTGCACCCTGTCAGGGATCTGTACCCCTTGTGTGGGGGCCATCGCCCCTGTGGAAGGGCACCAAAATATATATTCATGAATTCATGAGACATGTATTTAGAGTTCACCCAATTATTATTATTATTATTATTATTATTATTATAAGAGACTCGGTTTAACACTGTAGATATATCAATAAAACATTGTCCAACTGATCGCTGTTTCACTCTCTCTCTTTATAATGGTCTTTTGTTTTACTTGTGGAGGAACACGGATTTTGGGGTATTTTACAGAGTAACTTTGAGATTTTTATTTATTTATTTATTTTTAAATCAGGGATTTTTCAGTTTTCCAATAGGGAACACCAGCATTCCTGCTAGGGAGGCCAGTGGTAGGACCCTGCCTGCTCAGAGCTGGTACCTTGGACCCAGTTGCCTGTGGATGACCCCCTGGCCAAATGGGGCCAGGAGGACATGCTTTGACAGTTCAAAGCAGGCCACCACACTGCGAACATCTTCTGGACGATAGCTGCCCAGATGGCCGGGCAGAGGGTACATGTGGCAGTAGTGCTGCACAAAGGCCAACCCTGCATCCACAGTCCACTGGCAGCTGGCCCAGAGGGGCAGATGCCTCTACTGGCTGTGCAGTCCCCATCCCGGTCTGGCAGGTGCACAGCAGGTCACAGCCAAGCAGCAATTCCCACTGTCAGACTGCTGCAGTGGGTAGAGGGTTCAGGGAACTCTCAGAGCTGCTTTAGCAGTGCAGTTGGCACAAGGGGTAGTGTCCCCAGGTACCAATTGGCCAGGCCCCAGAAGCTCCTGAGCTGGTAGCCCTGGGCTACTTGCCAGGGTGGCTTTTTATACTGCTGGGCCCAGGATAGGGCAATTTTTTATACTGCTGGGCACAGCACAGGTGCTGGCCCCAGACACTAGCTCCCCCTGGCTGCAGATCCAGGAGGAGCCAGGCAGGGTTATTTTGCCTCAAGTGGCACAATTTGCTCCACACCAAAGTGCATGTCTCAGCACATGCACTGAGGCAAAAACCCCCAGCTCAAATTTGCACCGCTTCTATTTGAGCTGCTACAGTGCACATGCTTGCATGTGTGAACGCGCCCATGATGTCTTTGAATGGACACCTTTATGTACCAAATATCTGAATGTCTACAGGAACATCATTAAAAAAAACCAAACAAACAAAAAACTCACATCTGCAACTGACATGATGATAGTGTTGTGTGGCGTGGCTCTCAGAGCTGCAATAATTAAAAGTCATCCCCCCACCCCACCCCCGAGCATGTGTCTAAATGCCCATTTTCCTCAAGATGTTTTTAGGTATTATGCAGATATAGATGTCAATCATTATATAAATTACACACACGTATGCATGTATATTGCTTATGTCATGCTATATTATATTATATGATTATACTACAATTGTACGTGCATATTCTGTATTTACTCAGATAGAAAAGACCTCCAATTAGCTGAGAGGCGGCAAAGGTTCTGCCCCTCATGGCTGATTGGCTGAGGGTTGCCTGCTGTCCAGCCCCACCCCTTGCTACTGATTGGTGGAGAGGGGTGTTGCTACGTGATGGGAAGCCCTCTGAGCCAATAAGCAGTGAAGGGCGGAGAAGGGGGTGGCCATCTTGGCTGTTCCCCTTCACAATTAAGTATGTCCCTAATGAAAATAACGTATTTACTGAGATTTTCTTGTATATGACTACAGGACAAAGGGACTTTTTACCCCACCCTCCATGTCAACTGGGGGTGGGGGGAGACTATCTTATAAATACTATAGTTGCACACTAGATGGATCACTGCCTAAAAGACCAGATATAAGACACTGTTATCACCCTTTTATGCATTTAAGAGGAACTAAAGCATTAATAAAGCAATTTGACCATCAACATTAAAGCCTATGGCAGATCCAGGCATTTAACTCTACCCTTACAAATCCTACACTAACACCTCCTAAGAGTGGTACTATCTTTCATCTTCTAATGATTAAAAGAGATATTTTTGTAGTGACTGAAAATACCACTGACTTCATTTTTCAATGCTTGGAGATTCAGTTCACATTCCACAGGCAACACTTTCACTGACACCTGTTTGAGATGTGCAATCCATGGAATTCTTCCTTTTCCAAAGAGCTGTCAGACAGTCCATCTAGAGCACGATACAATTTTAAGTGGCAATAGGAATGTAATTGCTGTCTAGCGAAATTATGTAACAAAACACAACTTAGTGAACACTCCCCTCTTGCTTGATTTAAAGCTTGTGTGATAATTTAATAGGTTTCATAGAAAAGACTCTGAAAAGGGCATCAGATACATTAGCTAGAACTGAGGAAAATCAGAATATGCATCCAATACGAAATTCCAGCAGCTCAATGTTTGTTTCATCCCAAATTAGGATGAGAAAAAAACCCATTATGATATTGAGAATTCACAGAAGCTAAAACTTGAAAAAATTGGATTCTGTTGAGCTGTCTCTCTCGATGCTTTTCTACAACTAACAGGAGTGTCACCTATGATACATCTAGAGGTAGGTGACTCCCATAATGCACCTCTTCAAGAAGAATTTTGCCTACACCCCTAACGATGCAAATTAGGAAACTCAGAACATAGGAGAGAATGACAGCATGAGGTATTCAAACCAGATACCCTGAGGCACTACTACAGTTCATATTGAAATGATTCCAGCTTAGATATCTTGAGTCATTCAAAAAAAAAAAAACCAGAAATATTTTGAACTGGATAAACTTGACCTGGAATTAATATAAAATATTTTTGGGGTTTCTTTCCCCCAAATAACACTCAGCAAACCAGAATTTTTCTAATGGAAATTGCCATTTTGCAGAACCTGTATTTCCCTTGAAAAAACAAACAGTAACAGGATTTTTCCAACTGAGTTTAATGTTAAGGTTGGCCTCACCTGGCTGTTAAAGAAAGATAGTCAGGAAGCACGTACCATTTATCATTTGATGGTGCAACACTTGATCATATTGAAAACTCCTCACACTGATATCATCCTACAGAGCTAAATGGATGATACTTGTAACTGCTACTCAACATGTGTATATGTTGGGGTGGGGCCTTTAATGAACAGTGTACATTAAAATGTATAATTTCTTGCTGAACATAACTAGCTAATCAAGTAATTGTATGCATTTAATCTTAAGGTAGACCTCAATCCCACTAATAATTGGGCTCTGTTACTTTTAGGCCCCCTCTACATGTGCATGTAAAGGCAGTATGAAATCTAAGGTGCAATCGACACAATCATGCCACCTGCTTTACCATGTGGGATTGTGCATTAGATCCCGTAATGCCTTATTACTGGTGCCAAGCAAGAAGTAAGGATCACGGCTGCCTCAATCCCCAGAGCCTAGGTGTTTCATGCTGGGCATGGTGTATCCCTGCAGCTGGGAGCCCTGTCAGCTGACAAGACTCCCAGCTACAGGGAAGACCCTGCTACACATGCAAATTAAAGCTTAATACAAGCTGATATAAAAGTTACTACACATTTTAAAGGTCTAAAGACTTTACAGATGGTTGGAGCTTTTTAATCACAATAAGTACTTTGCATGTGTAGCTGATCTTAAGTTAACTGTACAATTAACTCATTGATTATGCAATACCTGTAAAATGTAGAGGTCTAAATAATGAAACAAAAATTTCTACGGATCTGTGACAGGGAGCAGTGTGAAGTAGGAATGGCACCACAAACTGCTGTGCTGTCTGCTCTGATAAAGGTTTTCAGAGTTATGCTGCAGCACTGTGTTCACGGTACTTCATTTTCTTTGCATGACATTTTACATAATACAGATTTGTATTACTGTAAATGATGAACTACACTCTTGTAAGCAGAGCACATACCCCAAAGTGCTTTTGAGGCAGGCTACTTCGGTAGAGCAGATGAAAATATGATCTTCTCGCTCAGGTACATCAGGCCAATGTGATTTAATGTTGCCTGATATGCACAAAGGAAACAGGTTTTGCAAGAACACAAAATAAGTCCTCCAAAGCAGACCCAACACTACATTTTGTAAATGAATACAAAGAAATAAGTTACAGATGGCTTACTGAAATAACTCCATGGTCAGAACACTGTGCTTGCCTCCCTGATCTTTTAGGGGACACTCATTTTATTTACCTTGTTGGTAACACTGTTTTATTTTGTTTGGGGTTTCTTTTTTTTGTTTGTTTGTTTTTTTAACCAGACCTCTTTACTAGATAAACACATTGCTCTTCCTTTACCTAATCAGCTAAGAAAAGACTGCCTCAGGATGGACAGAGAGGAAGGATTTCTCTACATAGAATTATTACATTACCACCAGATATATAACGAAACCAGTAATTATGCTGCTTCAATCCTTAGCATGTACAAAATGGTTTTATGTCAGTATAGCTTCTGATTGAGGTTTATCCTTTCCAATTCAGCTCCCACTCCTTTGGGATAAGCTCCTGATTCCCAGGCTCTCTCATATGTTCAGCTGACAAGTGTACAATGGCTTGCTTTGTACTCTGGCTATGAATCTCACATACCAAGAATTTTGTCATGTGAATATTTAGTTTTTCTCCCTATTCCTTCAACGTGAAGTGTGGAGGAAAATTAAAATGTTTATTTCACCATAGAAACCTCTGGTTGAAAGGCACCAAAACTTATCTGAAAACTGGAGAACCCAGACCACCACAATAATCTAGGCCCTTTTACTTCTGGGCAGCCATCAAGCAGCTCTCCAAAATTCAGGCCAACAAATAAGTGAGCACAATCCTTCCAAAGAGAGACTGCAAAGGCCTACCCTCTATACTATAACCATAAATACTAGAAAACAATACTATAGGCCGGGGCAGGCAAAATAAAGTCTGCTCCTGTCTGCCTGTCAAAGACGACAGGAGCCAGGGGCAGTAGGACCCAGAGGGAACCAGCAGCAGGAGACAGGAGCCAAGCCCCACCCATCCCCAGCCAATTCCCTGCTTCCTGTCTCCATCCTGCTCCAGCACCATCGGGCTCCCAGATGCATCACGGGACTGGGGAGCACAGGGCCCCAGTGGTACGGGGATGCATGTGCATGCCCAGGCAGGGCAGAGAGTGTGTGCACGCGTGCATGTGCGCGCCCAGGCAGGGGCAGCATGTGCGTGCGTGCGTGCGTTCATAGGGTGAGTCTCACATGCACACCCCACCATACACGTGCACCCAACACCCCACCTCACAATGCCATACATGCAGACCCCCAAACCCACACCCCTCACACATCCCAGACACCCCTCCCCACACACAGCCCCCCACAAGCCCCATGCCCCACATACCCACAGCCCCCCACAAGCCCACCCCCCTAAATATACAAGTGTAAGACTTCATTTTAAGCTATTGTGCAATAACCTCTATGTACACTAAACAAAACATGTAAAGTAGGGCAAATCTATTTTTTGAAATCAAATTAATGAATGTTTTAGATATTCACTTTTTAGAATATAATTTGGTTATATTCCCAGATGATTTGGTTCCCAGATGATAAAACCCCTTGCTGGATAAAACCCCTTACTTCCAGGTGCAAGGGGAGGAATTTCTGGTGGTAAAGGACAGGGGTTAGGGGGTGAAACTTCAGTCCCAAGATAGCAATCAGGGGGCAGGTCACCTGTCAAGGGATGGAGCTACCCATGTGGCCCTTGACAGCTACAAAAACCTCGGTAAACGGCCCTTCACCCAAAATAATTGCCCACCCCTGCTACAGGCCTTGCTGCTGGAGACTATGTTTGCCTAGAAGCTAGTTCCTTGGGTGCCTCCAGCATATCTGGGGTCTATAGCTTCAACTCTGGAGAGAAAACTGTTCTTAAAACTGAGACTTCTGAAGCTTTCTGTGAAGTAACACTATTTGACAACATTCTGGATTCAGCCCTTGAAAAAAACCTCAAAACTCTTGAGCTTCACAGTACCATAAAGCAAAATCTATCAGGTACAGATGCAAACTGGGACAGGTTTACCACTGAACCTTCCATAGAACCAACTTGAAACACCAGGCTATACCAATACAGAAATAACTCTTCCTGTACCTTCCTGTTTTGTGATATGCTTAAGAGTGTGAGGAACTTGGAACGCCTGTATAAAAATCCAGGCAAGCTCTTGGGTTTGGTCTATTTTTTTTTCAAAAGAAACCCAGTCTCTCAGAGGTTTTTTTTTCTTAAAGCAATTTCTCCTGCTTAAACAACAGACAAATGAAGACCTGGACCTGAAGATAAAGTTAAACATGCCCTAATCTGGTAGCTTTCCAGGATCCAAAACTTAAAAAAGTAGCACTGCTTCAGGCAATAATACATCTCTTTTTCTCTGGTCTTTCAGGTCTTGAGGGGCCTATAACCACCCTAACTACAACCTTCCATCTCCTCCTATCTGGCCCAAACGCCTTCCATATGGTCATATCTTCGCCTATCCTGTCTAGTCTGATACTCTCCACCTTAGCTTCCAAAATCTGCCTCACACACCTTCTCTCATCAGTTCCCACAATATGCCCTGCCATTTCATTCTCTAATCTTGTGCCAGAACACCAGGTGTTTGTGATGGCCAGAACCAGAAGGGTCAAATGGGCAGCTTTAACCAGAGGAATTTGCTTTTTGTGGTATCTGCAGGAGTAGCTAATGGAGCAGTTCCCTGTCTGAAAGAAGATTTATATATAGCTTTTTGTATTAATCTCCAGACGGCATGAACTTTAAAAAGCAGAACTGAAAATTATAGCCGCAGACATAACTGATTTATGAAATTTTGCTTAGAATTAGTAAAAAAAAACAAACTAACGAATGTAATCACAAGATATAATTAACATAGTAGGTTGAACTTAGGTGGGGACATGTTAAATCTCAGACACCAAAGTAATGTGGTGTGATTTTCTTATTGGGTAGACCCAAGCTTGGGCAGTAACTTATTGTAATAATTTCTAACACCTTTTAACCCCATAGGATAACAGTTATAAAGTAACACTATGAATGGCTATATAACCAAAAAATTAGCATAAATAGAATATAAAATAACACGCACGTCAAAGTAACCCTCGGGAAGGATGGAACAGAAGGGTCATTGCTGTTCCATACCCTCACGGATCTCTCTTGCTCCCTGAGAGAGCGAAGACCAGATCCTGACTGAGGTGTTTCCCCCGATTCCACCCTCTGACAGCCCAGTTCAGAGACGCCTGACTTCGCTGAATCAACTTGACGTGTATCTTCTAACTGAGGGACTATTGATAAGTTACTAACCAAGTGGGAACTCTTGGTTAATTTCTTTATCTGTTTTATTATCACTGTCAATTTTAATCTTTATTGTTATGTTTTCTGTTTATTAGCTTAACTTTTTTACTAACTGTCATATGTGCAAACTATACTTTTTGTTGTCATAAGTAAAATTTATTCTTTTTTTTACAAGTAAAACTTGTCATTGCTTTCCTTCCCAACATCACCTCCTCAATCCCGAAACAAAATAATCCAGTGGCTAATGAAGTTGCAGTGCTCAGTCATTCTGCAACTAAACTGATATACTCACAGTGCCCAGCTGGCCTGTGACAGGTGTTCTACAAAAGGTCCACAAACTCTTGATTATGTCTTCACCACCACACATTTTCTTGTACTGATTTCATAGATTTCATAGACATTAGGGCTGGAAGGGACCTCGGGAGATCATCGAGTCCAGCCCCCTGCCCAAAGGGCAGGA
>NW_017728886.1:128902527-128916932 GCF_001723895.1 Crocodylus porosus | reverse complement strand
TAGGTTGGCTTTTTCCTGGGCATCAGTTGTCAGTTGCCCCATCTGGTTTAGCAGGGGTCCAACATTGCCCTTGCTTTTCCTCCGGCTCCCCACTGTACCAAATATTTTCCTAAGCACTTTGTTTTCAAACACTTGCACCCTTTTTCCATTTGCCTTTGTTAGCACCCAGGATTCACATCCATATAAAAGGACAAGTTAAACAATGGTACTATAAAGCTGAATGTTGAGGTTTCTTGAAATTTTATTTGATGCCATCCAGGCTCAACAGGCATATATTAGCACTGTAAGCTCCTGTGATTTATTCAGTTATTTGATTTTCCTCAATTATTATTGTTCCTAAATATTTGAATTTCTCTATTTTTCCACTTTGGCATTCTCTATCCTAATTTTCCTGCAATCTTGAGATTTATTTCTGAATGCAAATGACACTGACAACAAGCCCAACTTCTCTGGTACTTGACTATGACCTCTGTACTCTTTTGACCAATTTACAAGAAAAGTGATTGAAGAGAGTGTAATAACTATCACTGTGCACTGCTTTTGTCAATTGCCTTACTTTTGTCAACTGCTGTTCAGCTGATTGCTTCCATATGCACAAGGACTTCTGGGAGATTAGTAGAAAGATGAGCAACTTGTGATTAGACATTTTCAATTATATTATTGCTTGAAAAGATTTCATAGACATTTGGGCTGGAAGGGATGCTGGAGGATCACAGAGTCCAGCCCCCTGCCCCAGGGGCAGGAAGTCAGCAGGGATCATAGGATCCCAGCAAGATCAGCATCCAAATGTCTCTTGAAGGCATTCAAAGTGGGCACCTGAACTGCCTCAGGTGGCAGTCTGTTCCAAACGTTGGGGCCTTGGACAGAAGAGAGGTTCCAGAAGATGTACATCAAGTCTCCATAGACTTTGTCAAAATCTATGAAAGTATTAGAAGAGAGTCGCTATGACAAATCATGGCGAAGTTTGGAATTCCCAAAAAACTGGTATGTCTTACTAAGATGTGCACTAAAGTATCAAGAAGTTATGTGAGAACTGACTTTGAAGTAATGCTATCAGACTCAATGTAAATCAATAGAGGACTCACACAAGGAGGAGTACTGTCATCAAGGCTTTTCAACTTGATGCTTGAGAAGGTTATGAGAACCAACTGAAGGACGAAAAGACCTGCAGCTAAACAGATCACACCAGGTATTTGCCTATGCAGATGACATCTGCCCAGTAGAAGAGAATCATGCCTCTGTCAACCAGTACATGTGACCTTGAATTTAAATCATGCATCTATTCAGGACTTATTCTGCACAGAAGATGGCACAGCAACACCTCAGAGCTGCAGGAGGGCTGCCTAAATGTTTAAATCTAAGTAATTCGATGAAGCCTCTACCTTGTTATGTTAAGACAACATAGTGGAAAATGTCCAAATCAATAAGTAAGTAGAATAATGAGTTAAAGAGCACTACCATTGGAAGGGGCTGTGGCTCTTCCATTGGACCAAGGAAACCATCTCTTGCTTCTCAAAGGAGAACTGAACTGAATTTCTATTGGTCCAGAACCCCCAAATGTCATGAATCAGGATATTCTGCATCAGGAATCAGTGTCAAGAGCTGAAGCTAGAATAGTTCAGGGGATCAGGGCCCCTTCAAGAGAGAGTGATAGGAGGCCAAGAGTCAGAACCTGACACAGACACCTGGAGCACAGGAACAGGGGGCAGAAGTCAAAACAAGGTGCTTGAATAAGGCCATGTAACAGGGATAACTTGCAGAAGCCTTTCTGTTTATGGCTCCACCTTCCTGTCTTGGGCTAACTGCCTGCTTACTTGTCTACCATGCCTTGATTTTAATTGAGTGATGTAATTAGCAGGAGGATGCCCACTTTATATGCCTGGTGTCAGAGGGCACTATCTGCAGCTCCTTTTTCCACCACTATACCACAGCCCAAGCCTCGCAGATGGTACTTGACATGGTTTGCCCTGTACCTTGGCCCTCTTCTTTACTTCTGGAGGCTCCCCACTGCCCTCTCTAGCTCCGGGACTCCTCGCTTCCTCCTCTCGCTCTGGGGCTTCTCACTGCCCCCTGGCTCCAGGGCTGGGGCCAGTGCGCCCCCAAACAATGCTGCGCCCTCTCCAGCACCAGGAAACTCCATGCTACCATGGCATCCCTATGAGGTCTCCTCCACCCCTAATAGCCTCACCCGGTCCTCCGGTAAAATAGTAAACACAAAACACAAAGCCCCTGGGCCATAACGTAAACTAAACCATCTGGTCAAAAACCATGTTCTGTCTCTACCGGGAAAATACTCCAACTCAACCACAACCAGGGGATGCTCCTGCAGTCTATCTTCCCCTTTCTCTCTGCACCAGCCAAGCTCCCCCCTCCTTGGCCCCTGAAGGGGAACTGCTCTCCTGGCCTTATGCTTGGGCTTAAGAAGGGGCCAAGCCCTGCCCCTTCCTGTCAGCTGATCCCCTTGGTTCCCCTAGCAACCAGCACCTGTGCTGCCCTGGTGACTGGCAGTTGAGCCTCCCCCTTCTCACCACTAGGGGTCTGTCCTGAGCTATTTCTGCTTTTAGGTGCAGGGCACCCGAGTGCTCTGCGACAGGCCAGTCTACAAGCTCAACATGAGTCTCATTGTTTAGGCAGCTCACCATTATCTGCTCTGCAGGTTTCAAGGCTGCTTGAAATTGTGTCACTTCTACTAGGGATAAGCCATCCCTCTGATGGCTTTCCCCAGTACAAGTGACTCATCATCACACCACAGTACTGGATGGTACACTTAGGCTCTCAGTGAAAAACTATATTCCTTGGTTGAAATTCAAGTACTTCATCAAAAAACTTGTGTGTTATATTTTAACTGGGGCCTCCAATCATTAGCTCCAAGCCCATTTTATGCTGAGTACCATACAAACTAATAGTCACAGAGCAATTACATTTAAGATCTTAGTCTCCCCATTTCCATGTGAATACTTTTAATTTTTATAAAATCAATGAACCATTTGAGCAGAAAAAAGATACTCTCACCCCCCCACCAAGCCTTGCAGATGTTTGAAGAAGTACAGTTAAAGTACAGAACTTAAGTGAACTTTTGTTTTCTGCCCAGTTCTTCCTTCCCATGTCCTTGTGACAAGTTATTTAGCAGAATTCAGATTAGTTAGAATCTGAAACAGCTGTGCCATAAGCACATCTGTTAAGCCCTCAAACTTGAGTCCTCAAGGCTGTCAACCATGTGTCTTAGCAGCTGTGCCACCCCAGCCACCTTCTGCCCAGTTAAGAACCAGAAGTGCCTGAATTAAGAAGTCAGAAATACCATTTTATATATATCTCCTAATTTTATTTAGAAAAGACATTTGTTTTCCAGCTCAGTCTTGCAGAATCAAAGATTCAAAGTTCATAAATTTATTAGAGATTAACAGATCAACTGGAGACATCTTCCACGTGACAAATTATTAGTTTGGAAAGGGGAAATGGTTCATTTTACACAGAATTGTACATGTAACTCCCTCATGATCCCAGATGTTTCAAAAAAACCCTCTGTTACAACCACCAGACATGCACATTAAGCTCAATACTGAAGTAACAAAAGGAAAAATATTAATGGACAAAAAGAACATTTGATCACTCCGCTGTTTCAATGGCAGCTCTAGAATTTTTTATCTGGATGAAGGAATTAAACAAATAAATTTCCACATCTCACAGACTAGCAATGAATGAGAATCGGAACAAGACTGAAGATGGAAGGATAATTTAAATACAGACAGGACATTAAATTAGTTTCTATGTGCATAAAATAATATGAAGATACAAATTTTAAGGATCTAAATGGGTACAGATAGGTGCTGAGCACAGATGGGATTTAGAAATGAACAGAAAATAGGCAAGCACATTGTATTGATCTCAGAGGCAAAACCAGTAGCAGCAAAAGGAGGAGTCTGAAGGAGGAACAGGAAGTGAGGGGGAGGAGACAGGAAAAGCAAGAGAGTTAGAGAGGCTGGGGGAGAACAGTAGGCCCTGTAACAGTTCTGTAAGAAACTGCTATTTTTAATAAAGACACTGTTTATATTAAGTAGGGAGCTATTCCTTGATTACCCATACAGGGTCACACGAAACATGGTGGCAGCAGAAAATCTGTGAGGAAGCCCAAGAGAAAAGAGAGACCTGGGCCCCAGCAGTGATTAAAACAGATTGCAAGAAGCACGGAGGGACTGAGGCGCACAGGACAGCTGGATTTCAACACAAAGAGCCTTGC
Source organism: Crocodylus porosus (assembly GCF_001723895.1). NCBI lineage: Eukaryota > Metazoa > Chordata > Crocodylia > Crocodylidae > Crocodylus > Crocodylus porosus. Next base: position 128,912,695 of record NW_017728886.1, on the reverse strand, counting down.
ACAGACATAGAAGCAAGAATTCAGTTTGTATATAGAGTTAACCATGACTGATAAAGAAAGTGAAGGTAAAGCTGTTTTACTATCTAGTGGCGGGGGGGGGCAAGGCCATGAAGTAAGGCCGACACTGATGTCAGGGAACCCTGACACACTAAAACAGTTAATAGAAGTGTTTGATGCATACTGTGACCCCAGGAAAAATGAGACTGTAGAGAGATACCAGTTTTTCACCAGAAATCAAGAGGAAGAGAAAGGAATAGAAGCCTATATTCTATAAGCCTATAATAGAAGCACTGAAAACTCTGGCATCCTCATGAAACTTTGGAGACATAAAAGACTCCCTAATCCAGGATAGGATTGTGTGGCACACAGGACTCTGCCAGGAGGGAGAGACTACTAAGAAAGGTAGCTCTAACCCTGGAAAAAATGTCACCAAATTGCAAGGGCAGCAGAATGGTCTAAACAAAGGATCAAAATTATATCAACAGCCACATGTACAGAGCAGGTTCACAGGCTCAACCTAAAGGACTCTGGAAAGCAGGAACCTGACAGGCCAACTGCAAACGCTGACAATATGATTCAGTGCTTCTACTGCAGGAAGCTGCACGAAAGGCAGAAAGACCAGCCTATGGAAAAGAGTGCAAAACATGTGGAAAACAGAATCATTTCAGGGGTCAGTGTCATAGCCACCCAAATAGAAAAAAAAGTCCACACAGTAATGAAGGATCAGGAAACTACAGATGAGGAAGAAGCTTTCAATGTAAAATTTGACAGACTCACAGGATATACATGTTACAGAAAAAAAAGTGGGCAACAACTCAGCTATATTTGGAACAATGATGCTAGAGCAAAGATCTCTAAGATTCTGGGTGGATTGTGGAGCCGCTTGCAATGTCCTTCCTGTGAATTTGAGTGGCAGCATCAGACTGGAAAAATGTCACCAAGTGCTTTTAATATATAACAAAACAACTGTGAGGCCGCTAGGAAAGCGCTGGGTGACTATAAGAAATCCATGCCACGAGAAACAGTACCACCTGTAATTTATAGTGATTGACAGGGTGGACACCCATCCACTGCTGGACAGCACAGGCCACAGATTTAATTACAGTGTAATACCACAACATCTTCCAGGTCACAGAAGAGCAAGAACAGTCATTAAGTTCACTACCTAACATTCTGTTAAAATATGGAGACACATTCCAGGGCACTGGGCTCTTGGAAGGCAAACTGGAGTTTGAAATAGATCCACAGGTGCAACTAGTACAACTACCAAAATGCAGAATCCTGCTAGCCCTGCTGGAGCCACTGAGGAAAGAACTGACAAACTTGTCGAAAAGAGGCATTATCACACCAGTTGCAAAAAACACTGACTGGATCAGCAGCCTAGTAGTAGTAAAGAAGCCATTAGAGAATCTAAATTGATCCAAAACCACTTAACAGGGCACTCGAAAGAAGCCCACTACCCACTGTCAGTGATTGAGGATGACCTGTCTAGGGCAAAAGTGTTGACAGTTTGTGAAGTCAAGAATGGATTTTGGCATGTGGAGCTAGAAGAATCATCCAGCCACCTGATAACCTTTAGTGCACCCTTTGGCAGGTACTGCTGGTTAAGGATGCCCATGGGGATCAGCCCAACTTCAGAAGTTTTCCAGCAGAAGCTGAGCCAGGAGTTGGAAGGTCTTTCGGATATCAACATTGGGGATGATAAGGAAGAGGTGATATGTGACCATGATGCCAAACTGCAACAACTCCTTAACGGATGTTGGGAGAGGCACATTAAATGGAGTGCCGACAAAATACAGCTGAGAAGAACAGAAGTACCTTAACATTGAACATCTAATAACTTTGGAAGGACTACAGCCAGACCTGGAGAAGGTGAGATCCGTTATGGAGACGGCCAGGCCACAGAATATCAAAGGAGTCCAGCGCTTTATTTGGATGGTTAACTATCTGTCCACATCTTGGTGTACACTTGTCTAATGCTTGTGAGCCACTCAAGTTGCTAACACACAATGATGCAGCCTGGGAATAGGCACAAACCCAAGAGGAGGCATTCAAAAGAATTTTAAAAAAAAACAAAACTCATCAGCAACGCCCCAACACTGAAGTACTACAACACAGCTGAGCAAATAGTACTACAGTCTGATGCATCAGGAAGTTGTCTGGGAAAAGTACTAATGCAGAACTAGCAGCCCATAGCTTTTGCTAGTAGAGCAATGACTGAAACCGAAAGGAGATGCACACAGATAGAAAAGGAGTTACTAGCAGTATTGTTTGGACTGGAATGGTTCCATCATTTCACCTTTGAACAGAGTACATGTGCAATCAGACCATTAGAGATCATAATGAAAAAACCCTTGCTGAGTGCCCCTAAGAGACATCAACACATGCTGCTGAGACTCCAGGTCTATGATACGAGTATAAAAGTACTACCCAGGGAAGTCCCTGGAAGTGGCAGACACACTAAGTAGAGCATACCTTCCACAATGCAGCACAGATGGATCTGTAGAACAGGAGATCGAGTCCATTAATATGGTACAAGACTTGCCCATCTCCAAAAGCAGTCTCAAAGCAATACAAAAAAGAGTACAGAACAGGACAGTGTGCTCCATGCAACAAAACAAACCATCCTAGAGGGTTGACCGCAGCACAAGTACCACCAGAAGTTGCCACATACTAGCAATGGAGGGATCAGGATAGGATTCTGTTCATGGGAGACAGGATAATGAATCCCAGTAGCTCTGCAGCGAGACATCATGAACCGACTCCATGCTTCAGACATGTGAATAGAATCATGCCTCAGGAGAGCATGGGAGTGCATCTACTGGCCATGCTTGAATGCCCTCTTGAGAACATACATGGAACAGTGTGAGGTGTGGACCGAATACAGTGACAAACAGCAAAAAGAGACGTTGAACCCTCATGACATCCCCTCTTGCCCCTGGGAGAAGGTAGGGACTGACTTGTTCAATGTCAATGACAGAAACTATATGGTCACCGTAGCCTACTATTCTGACATTTGGAAGGTTGATTACCCTCAAAGACACTTAGGCAGGAATGGTGGTCAGGAAGCTGAAGACTCATTTTGCGTGACATGGGATACCTGACATTCTGTTCTCAGACGATGGTCCACAATACATCTCAAGAGAATTCAAATGGTTCTGCACTAGATAGGAATTCCAGCATAAGACATCATCCCCTGAATACCTACAAAGCAATGGGAAGACTGAATCAGCAGTAAAGACAGCCAAGAGATTCTTGTTGAAGGCAAATAAGACTGCAGGGGATCCCCAGCTAGCTCTACTGGACCATCACAACACACCCTCCTCCCAAGGAATGGGCTGTAACCCAGCCCAAAGATTAATGGGCCAGAGAACTAAGCCATTACTCCCCATGACAGACTGCTTGCCAAAACCCCAGGAGGGAAGGGGTGACAGTACATGGAAGCAGCTAAAAAAGCAAGTCTTAACAAGTATCATGGCATAACCAAGGAGCCAGGGACCTGAGACCACTGTGCAAGGTCTGGGTACAACCAGTAAGTCCACATGTGAAAGAATGTGGAAAGGCCACTGTTGAGGGTAAAGTGGGAGATAAATCCTACACAGTTGTCACAAATAGTGAACAGCAACAGAGCATAACTGGAAGCAGCTGCAGAGTGCTGGCAGAGCAGAAATACAATTGAGCAAAAGATCAGGATCAAGCCGACTTTGACGATTCTCCAAGCCCAAAGGGAAGTAATCCCAACATGAATCAAAGGGGGCAGGAGGGCGCAAAAGCCCCCATGGCTCACCAAAAGAATCCAAGAAAGTCTCCTGGCCAAAAGGGAGGCGTACACCCAATGGAAGGGAGGGGCCATCACCAGGAAGGATTATACTGCTGTTATTTGGAGATTCAGGGAGGCAGTCAGGAAGGCCAAGGCGGAGATGGAACTGGGACTAGCTTCCTGGATCAAGGACAAGTAGCTCTTTTTTAAATATATAGGGGGCAAAAAGAAGGTTCCGGGTAACATGGGGCCCCTGCAAGACATGCTAGGTAATTTGGCTGTCACACCAGATGACAAAGCTAACCTATTTAATGATTTCTTTGCTTCCATTTTCCTGAGCACGGACCAGAACAGCCACCTCACTCTGGGCCCCCTTAGACCTCAGGGGAGGTGCACATAGGCCAAGGGTTACTGAGGAAATAGTTAGGGAACTTCTGGAGGGACTGGATGTATTCAAGTCAGCTGGTCCAGACAATCTCCACCCTAGAGTACTGAGGGAATTAGCTGAGGTTATTGCGAGACCCCTGGCACGGCTTTATGAGCACTCATGGTACTCTCATGTGGTGCCAGGGGACTGGAAGAGGGCCAACGTGGTTCCCATCTTCAAAAAAGGGAGGAAGGAGGACCTGGGGTACTATAGGCCAGTTAGTTTTACCTCGATCTGGGTAAGCTTTTTGAGAGAATTATTCTGGCACATGTCCACTAGGGGCCAGCAGGGGAGATTATGCTTAGGGGCAACCAGCATGGGTACATTAGCGGCAGGTCCTGTCAGACCAACCTAGTGGCCTTCTACGACCAGATCACCAAATACTTTGATGCAGTGGATAGTCTTCCTAGACTTTAGGAAGGCCTTTGACACCGTCTCTCATCCCGTTCTCATTAAGAAACTGGGGGGCTGTGGGGTCAACACCCACACAGTCAAATGGGTCGCCTACCAGCTGGAGGGCCACACCCAGAGAGTGGTGGTGGATGGGTCATTTTCGATCTGGAGGGATGTGGGCAGTGGGGTTCTGCAAGGCTCGGTCCTATGAGCCCTAAAGAACACAGCAGACCAGCGGTAAAGGCTTGGTTTGCATGCTGGGCTATGTGCTAGCAACCTCTGGCTCAACCAGGGGAATAAGTTAATCATCTGTTTTGAACTGTTGAAAGGAAAGATGTAACAACGTGTATGAATCTCAGAGGCAAAACCAGCAGCAGGAGAAAGAAGGAGTCCAAGAGAGGAACAGGAAGTGAGGGGGAGAAGACAAGAAGAGGAAGAGAGTTAGAGAGCCTGGGGGACAACAGTAGGCCCTGTAACAGCTCTGTAAGAAACTGCTATAATAAAAGACACTTTATATTAAGCAGGGAACTGTTCCTTGATTACCCATACAGGGTCAAATGAAACACACAGAAACACTCGGAAATACAAGTAAATATACTTTTTCCAGAGCCAGCTCCAAATACCTGAAACACAAGGGTGCTTGCCAGAAACAGCCTTTGGTAGTGATGTGAGAGAAGATAGGATATTCAACATATGGAACTGTTTAGCCACTTTTACATAGCTGATAGTGACCATCCCTACCCTAAATACTGTATTTAAGCAGCTTCCAGTGCAATTATTTTCTTTAGCCAAGTTTCAACAAGCAACAAGTAGCTTCTATTACAAAATATTTCTCCCACTTTTTTCCAGCTTGAAAATTTATAGGACAGGTTCTATCCCTCCCACTCAATCTCAATTTCAAAGCTGTGTAAAAACATGACTCCCAGAGGCATGGTTTACTTTTTGGGAGCTCCATGGAAACGTTAAGTATCACTAACCACAGCCATGAAATTGACAGCTGCTAATGCAGCAGGGAAGGCTCTGTACAATTGTATTATCCACTGTACGATTCCATGACAGCTCTCTTCTTCCTGCACTGTGTACCTTGTTTTCAACATAATTTGCCATTTTTTATTTTTTCTTAGGAAACTACGTAGTTGGGTGGGCTTGCTGCTGGTTGGTCTAGCTATCATGAAAATAGAGTGAGATATAACACCACAAGAGCAGGATGTATAAAAATCAACCTTTTGAAAAAATAAAAATAAAAAAAAAAAATCAGAATTTTTTAAAATTTAATCATATTTTTATTTATTTTTGTTAAAATGTTTTTAAAACAAAAATAAATCTATATAAAGATAGTTTTAATTTAATATGTTAGAGCTTAAAGATATCATCATGAAATAGGGATTATAACTTCTAATTATGTACTATTTGAGACAATATATTCATGTAACTTTTCTAAATGTTTTATAAGTAGGTCACCACAGGCCATATTAAGGGCCCAATCTTATGGGTTTTCCAGGGGCTCCTCTATAGATTAGTAAAAGGTTAAAGAAAACCCTATGGGACTTGGTCTTGAAGATTCCATTAAGCATCTTAGTGATGCTTAGTTTTAGTTCTCAAACTGTGGATTGGTCTCTCCAGAGATAACATCCTTGTGAAGAGTAATATATGGAGATGAGCGATAACAGACCTGATTACCTATTGATCACCCTATTGTCTCTCTGCAAGTTTGTGTACAAAGTCAAGCCTTTATCTCTCTCTAAAAGTGCAAAGTTTCAAGAAGTTAAATTAATAGAAGAGGATTGTTGTGGGTGGATCTGGGTAACAAGGAAGAGTTTGGAGATAAATGCAAGGAGGGAGGGACAACAGAAACAAAAGGAGAAACATTTGGAGCGAATATTCCAGAAGTCTTGAGGAAAAAGTTTCTGAGTATAGCCTCTCCACTGATTTGTGATCTAGTGAGTAGAAGGGAAAACATATCACAATAGCAGGCTTGCCAGGCCATAAGAGTGCCCTATTTGGGAATCATAGAAATAATATTTTAATGAAGATTATAGCAAACAACAAGAATGAACTTTTTGCAGAAACCAATGATTAAGTTGAGGCTTTCTGACCAGTAATTCAAACTAATTTATTTTAGTTCTTCAAACTAAATCGAATCCACCCTGCACAAGAGCATCTCTTTGTTGTCAACGGTTTGAAATGGATTGATTGTACCTCATCCAAACATGACAAAATCTGCTGAGGTCATTCCAGATTTCAACTCTAGCAATGAGCCCTGAAGCCAACAACCAAGTTGGTACCCAGTATTTTATGCAGTTTCTCAGTCCATTTTAGAATGTTGAGAACAAAATGAGAATTTTTTCAGGATGCTTTGAAAATTCTTGACTTGTAAACTAGCTGTTACCTAGGCAGTAGCACCAACAGAACTTCTGTCCTTAGAAGGTGAAATTGAAGTAATCAAATTACCATGGGTAAATTAGTGTCAGCTCAAGATTTTGCCAGACTAGCTAAGTCCCAGATGGTGCAAGTTTCTGACAAGTTACACTTCTCATGATCAGGAAGTAACTACAGTTTACAGTCACATTTTCACCAGATTGTGCTTACTAGAAGAAGAGGCAGGATAACAGCAAACCCTTCAGCAGGGCACGTAGAAGCTGTGCCAAAGGAGCATTTACTTTCCAGGAACCTTAACAAAATTTCCAATTTCCTAGTTTTTGTTACTGCACAGATTCTTCCATTGGGTCCTGGACCATGCCCCGCACCGCTTATTTTGCCTAGGATATTTTTTGACCCCTGAATATCTAGGGGTCTAATTTTGCCCCTGTGCTACAAATCTGCAGTGCAGAGAACATTTTTTTTTGTTCCCACACATGCCTATTGCAGCATCTCAAAAGGCTTTGAGGTGCTGCAAGAGGCACACAGCATGCTCATCTGGACGCACCCTTAGTGTACAACTAAATATTAGGAGTAAGGATGTTTTTTGGTCTAAGAAACCATCAATACAAAAATTACACTGCCACACAATTCATACCATACCATACAGGTTGTCCATTTTCTTTCTATATAAAAGGACCAGGTATACACTACAAAGACAATCCTGGTTCATGGCACCAAGGACACAAGAAACCATATGAGAGGTAGTGCAATGGCAGACAGCATACTGAGGTCAGGCTTTGTTTAAAAAAAAAAAAAAAGCTAATGGTCCATGAAGTTCAAAGGAAGAGGCTGAGGCAAGAGTTGCCAAGACTGATGTGCTCTCACAGTTCAGGAAACAGACCTTTAACTCTACTTCTTTATGTACCTGACAGAACTCTAACTGTTCTCGCATTTGAATGTGTCCTCCCACACCTTGAAATTCATGAACTGGACACACAGCAAGCATACCCAAGGTACATAACTTCATATGAAATTTAATAAGATACTTCTACTGCACCAAAGAAAGAAAAAAGCGATCAATCACTTAAGTAACAAAGCCTGTTTTTTACCCATGTGGGGCTGTACATTCTACCCTAACAAAGAGAGATCAGAACAGGCAAATATCATATCTCACATACAGAAGTAAAAAAAGCACCACCACAAAATGATTTAGGGAGTCTCACCCTTGGAGGATCTAGTTTTATGAAAGTAGTATTTGTTAGCTAACAGATACTTTGGGATACTTGTTATCCTCTGACACTTGTTTCCCTGACAATTTCTAACACAGAATCTCTTAATCAATGTAGTTTATTATAACTAGATCTATCCACTTGACCTTTACTGACAACATAATTTTGAGACTTAATGATACCCAGAGTAGGGGATAACACCGAGCTTTAAGTTAATAGGAGAAAATAGTGTACACACTGACACACACACTTAAGTATTTGATTAGCTCTTCAATTTCAGAAAGATAACCTTTTAACTATTAATCCACTATTGCCTTCAGTATCTGTTTCCAAGAATCACTCCCATAGACCTGGTTAGTCAAAAAAGTCTCTGGAATACCAGCCAGCTTAACAACTACCAAAGGGATCCAGCCACATAGCAAAGTTAAGAGCTTATAGATTTGGCAAAATTATTACATATCCCACCTCCCTCCTATTTCTTAGGAGTCTAAAAAGGAACACCACTGAGCTTGAAATTTAAGCTAAGGAAGAAAACTTTCCTCTTCAAAGGCAATTTAATTGACTTTAATCAAGATACACCCCCCTTCCACCAATAACGTCTCTTTCAGATCCTGCATACACTGCTTTTTCTTCGATTTCTCTGAAATAACTACTCTGCATCTAATCTTTACTGTTGTACTGAATTTCAGGTAATACAGGATGTCAGTATAGAAAAGCAGCTCCCATATTAATTACCATATAATGAAGAAGTCATAATGCTACTGGAACAGAAGATTACAGTGATGCTCTGTGTAGCTAAGGAGTTAAATATGTATTCTGTGACTTAAAGAAAATATTGTTTATTTACCTTGTTATGAAAATATATCCACAGGGAGGCTTAAAGCTACTTGGTTTTGATTAAATAAACGGCAAACGTCCTTGAAGTCAAATTAGTAGCGTGTAAAACCATGTTCAAAACTTCTTTATTTTTGCACACTCCAAAACATCAAAAGAGGCAAGGCACATCTGGTATTGACCCTTTTGCCCCAAAATGCCCATACAGATATTTTGAAAACAAGGATGCAAGAAAAATAAGAATGCAACCTGAAGATAAGAATGATGTTTTAAACTGTTGAAATATGTTATTGAACACAGGCAGCAGTATAACAATAGAGATACAAACTAGGTATTATAAATGAAAGTCATTTGCTACATTTGTGTGTTAATTTATACACCTTTAGTTGTGTTCCATAATTCTGAATTTATGCTGAGTATTGCATTGAGAGTTCTAGATGTATGATCACTTTCCTCAGGTTTTGGGGGATTTTTTTCTAGTTAATACTTGTTTTTCCTAGAGTTTTAATGAGAATATGCTCATCCATGTTAATTCCCTTACAAAAATATACTAACAATGAAACCTACAGGACCTCATTTTCCAATACAGTCAAGAAGAGTTTCCATCAGGGTTTAAGAAACCCAAAATTATATGTTAAAAACCTACATGTTTATAGGCATATACATTACTTTTCATTCTTGTCCCTTTTCCCATTCACCCTTAGGCAAACTCCTGATTTATTCAGAGACAACATAATTGATAGTAATAATGGAATCTTACAACTTCTTTTACTGAGAGCATTTATTAGATTTTAAACTATTTTTTGGAAATATTTGAAATCCCGGCAGTGTAAGAGAAATGCCAGAAAAAGCCAAAACTAGGAATAAGTTATGTAACATCAGTATTTTATTAAGGTTTAACCTACCCAAATTGGTGAGCTTCTTTTTAAAGACAGATTTGGCTCAGTTTTCAAAAGCAGTTAGTGATTTGTTAGTGACCTCTTGGAGGTCAGGAGCAGTGGGGAGAAGAGGGACACACGCGCACGTGTGTCCTTCCCACACGTGTGCCTCCTTTCTGGACCCGGAGCGGAGGAGAGTGCAGCAGTAGCAGCGGCGGCGGCGAGCGGAGCAGCTGAGAGGGCAGCAGCAGCTGATCCCCCTAAGGTAAGTGGGGCTGAGGGACTG
>NW_017728886.1:128887189-128902516 GCF_001723895.1 Crocodylus porosus | reverse complement strand
TGACCCCGGTGCTCTTTCCTGCCAAGGCAGGGGGTCGGACTAGATGATCTACCTAGGTCCCTTCCGACTCTAGCTACTATGAAACTATTTTGGCATCCTGATTAAGCTTACTTTTCAGAGAAGTATTGAACACCTACCCTCCACAAAAAACCTGGGCCCAATAAAAGCCTGAAGTTGGAGACCCAATAACGGAGACACCAAAAATATCAATGACAAATTCTTCAAAAGGAAAAATTACTCAAATCCAGGCTCTAGATTCTGGGATGAGAAGAAGCTGGACACAATGAAGACAAGCTACTCTACAACCATCTTATGGCTAATTAGTTAGGTCAGCAGCAGTAGTACTTAAAGTCATTCGGTCCACCGCTTCAGAGACAAATGTTTTAAACAAAAGGAGAAGCATCCTTCCTGAAATTGCACAGGTATACCACTATTTCCCATGCTTTCCCTTTGTACTTCCATTCTGTGTAAATACTGTAAATGTAACTTGCAATAACTACCTGAAGAGATAATTGGTTTCAAGTCTTCCACATAGAAATTCTGCTCAGCTGAAGAAGGGTGTTTGTACCCGAAAGTTTACGAAGAAGAATTGTTCCAGCTATTTTAGTCGGTCTCATAAAAGATAGCGGATTTACCCAAAGAATTGTCTGATCAGCTGGAGAGACTTTATGACAACTAGGTAGCAGATAAGAACGGTATATGTTCTGAGATAAAAATCAGAAAAAGCTACTTTTAAAAAGAAAGGATAGTAATTCACCTAACATTTAAAGTGCTTTGATTGTGCACTTTGTGGAGGTAGTTCCCAGAGCTTGGTGAGCAGGCATCCACCATCCATGTGGAACAGAGCTGTTGCCGATGCCTAAATTCTCTCATTAAATCTCTGCTATTTTATAGCTAATCTCATTTTTATAGAGGGCATAAAGGTCTCTACAAGATTCCATTGTTCTACTTGTTGGCAGCAGAGTACCATTGCTTTTATGGCTGTAAAATTCATCCAGCATTTTTTCTTAAGTCAAAAAGAATTAGGGGGGTGGGGGGAATAGGACGGACACGGACGACACACAAGAAAGAGGACTTTCTTCGTCTGATTTGCTATAAGAAATAGATATTCCAGGCTCAACAATGTGAGAGTGCAGAACTTTCATCTTCAAGCCCTTCTATCCTTCTACAAGTCTCTCATATCTCTATGAAGGTGCCCAACAGCAGGGCAACCAAAGTATTAATATAGTATGAGCTCCAGAATACTACTTAGCTGCACATTACATGGACTGAGATTCAAACAATCCACAGAGCACAATCAGACACTTCAAGTTCAACATGTGTAGCATCTTATGCAAAACTACCAACCTATTACCAATTCACTACAGGGGGGGGGGGAAGAGGTGGCAGAACTATACAGTAAAATCTGCATTAGTATCAGACCACCTTGAAGCACAGACCACATTTTGGAACAAACAAACAAACCTGTTATAAAACCCTTTCAACATGCTGTCTGATTCCATGCATCTTTTCAGTAGACAGGATATGAACTGAAATAGTTGGCTTTTATTAGATATGGGCTCAGCCTGAACCTTGGGACTCACACTAGTCTGACCTCTGCCAGAGTTCTGGATTTGAATGTTATCAATTCAGCTCACTGCTGTTTTCCACACATACGCCCTTCTGTAGGAACAAGGGATTGATGACCACCTGCCCTGCCCATCTGCCCTCCCCACTCCAACAGAATGGAATACATCAGTACAATCTTGACAGCACCCTCCATGCCTAGTACTGGTAAAGACAGAAAAGCCTACTGAGGAAATTTCTTCATAACCGCATCTTCAGGCATCTGATGAAACCCATGCATGTGACCTATAGCCACTGTATAGCGATTGCCATGAAGGTCTTATCTTTTCATTAAAGCAGAGAATCTGCCTGCTATCATCAATGAGGTTGGACAGTTGTTTGCTTTAAGCATCTCCTAAATGCTCTAAAAACCTGCATGGGACTGAATAAATGCTCAGAAAATGAGCTTTTCAACATATAACCCTTTCTGGGAATCAGCTGCTGCTTCTATCTTTCTTTGGTGCACCCTTGGTATTAGTGGTAGTTGATCTCAATTATCTACATCAGGGGTGTCATATTTACTTCCTGCCCCAAGACTGAAGCTCCTTGTTGGCCAGATCCAGCTCAGGGCACAGGTTCAACAGCTCCAGCTCCCACCTGATGCATGCTCTGGCACCAATGGCTCCAGCTCCCATTGCATGCCATGTGCCCCATGCTGGAGTTGGAGCTTCTCCCTCTGACTCCTTTCATGCTGGGGTGGCAGCTCCAGCTCTGGAGTGGAGCACACAGTAGTGACAACTCCAGCTCCAAATCTGGCACCAGACACCATGGCAGCAGTGGCAGTGGAAGTAAACAGCCAAGGAGCTGGGGCTGAGGCAGTGGCAACAAGCAAAGAAGTCAGAAGCTAGCTGGGGCTTTGTTGGCCCTGGGTCACCCTCCTGCCACCCATCACCATGTCCACTGGGTGCTATGCCCCCCATCTGGCAGTTGGTAGGTCAGCAGGCTGGATAAGGCAGCTCTGAAGGCTGGATCTGGCCTTCAGGCTGAATGTCTGACATTCCTATCTACAGTAGTCTCAGCTTGTACATAATGCTCGCTGCTGTTTGAAGGAAACAATACTAAAAATATATCAACCTTCGGGATCAGATTGCTAAAACAGCAAGTGTCAAAATTCATGAGTTAAACAGAAATGCGTGTGTACAGCAATATAGGGACAAGACAGTTTCTAGCTAGCATACCTCTCCAGGAAGGGGATGGCTTAAGAGAACATGCTACAGTCACTGAATTTGAGTTACAGTATTGCACCCAGTCCTTTCCTTGGTAGAATTCTATGTATGAGCAGTACTGATATTGCTACAATTTATCTGTTTCAATTTGCACAGATTTTTACTTTTGGAAAATGTATCCTGATAGTACAATTATTCTGGAAGGAGCTCCGAGTACTTGCTTCAGGATTATATACAAGTTCTGCAGAAATCCAGGAATGATTGCTTGGAAATACAGGACCTGTTTTGGAAGCCAGTTGTCAGGCAACCTTGTAACAACATGTCTTGGTGTCATATGAGCATGGCTTTGAAGCCAGTAGAATTTACTTCAGCCAGAACTCTGACATACATTCTTCTGTCCTTCCTATTGATATAGCAGATTTCCCAACAACATCACTAATGGTAATGTTCCAAACCTTTCAGGTGTTTTTGATATGTCATCCAAGTTTCACACCCATACAACAGAATAGGGATGATAGCAGCCTGGTAGATGAGAAGTTTGATCACGATATCAGGACCGAAACCATTGAACATCTCCAAAATTGTTTTCAAAGGCAGCACTAGCAAATTTTATCCCATGTCTAATGTTGCCATCTATGTTTACTTTTTGGGAAAAGTGGCTACCCAGGTAGGAAAAAGCTCAATATTCTCTAAGGATTACTTTCCATTTGTAATTTGTGGAGGAGCTGGTTGGTGAAGGATTTTGGCTTTTGTGAAGTTGACAGCAAGTCAAAGCAATTCATACACTTCACAGAAGCAAACAAGAGTGACCTGGAGCTGTTCAAATGAGTGGGATTTTCCTCCAGGTCTCAGCTTCACTATGATAATGAATATCTTGCCTATGTTTGGAGTTAAATGAAGATTCTCTTTTCCAAGTGTTCCTTTCCGTAGCTCAGAGTTTCTGCCCACTACAGAACTGGTATCACCAAGAAGGATGATCTTATCTTAGAATCATGGAATCACAGAAAATTAGGGTTGGAAGGGACCTCAGGAGATCATCTAGTCAAACACCCTGCTCAAAGCAGGACCATTCCCAACTAGATCATCCCAGCAAAGATTTTGTCTACCTGGGTCTTAAAAACCCAAGGATGGAGATTCCACAACCTTTCTAGGAAGCCTGTTCCAGTGCATTACTACCCCCCAGCGAGAAAGTTCCTCCTCATATCTAACCCAAACTTCCTTTTCCTACAACTTGAGACCTTGCTCCTTGTTCTGTCACCTGCCACCACCAAGAACAGGCTAGCTGTATCCTCTTTGCAACCACCCTTCAGGTAGTTGAAAGGCTGCTATTAAATCCATTCCATCTTCCCTCCTCCAGACTAAATAAACCCAGTTCCCTCAGAAGTCATGAGCCAGTCCATTAACCATTTCTTCTGCCCTCTGCTGGACTCTCTCCAATTTGTCCACATCCTTTCTGTAGCAGGGAGCCCAAAATTGAACACAGTACTCCAGATGTGGTCACCAGTACCAAATAGAGGGGAAGAATCACTTCCCTCAATCTGCTGGCAACGCTTCTACTAATGCTGCCCAGTATGCTGTTAACCTTCTTCACAATAACGGCACACTATTGGCTCATATTCAGCTTACTGTCCACTGTAACCCCCAGGTCCTTTTCTGCAGAGCTGCTGCCCAGCCAGTCAGCCCCCAGCCTGTACTGGGGCATGGGATTCTTCCATCCTAAGTGCAGAACTTTGCATTTGTCCTTGTTGAAGCTTATGATATTCCTGTGGGTCCAATCCTCCGATTTGTCCAAGTCTCTCTGAATCCTAGTTATACCCTCCAGCATATTTACTACTCCTTGGTGTCACCTGTAAACTGGCTGAGGGTACACCTCCCATCCCATCTTCGAAGTTCTTGATGAAGATATTAAACAAAACTGGCCCCAGAACCAACCCTGGCTGCCTGCTAGACATTGAGTCACCAATTACCAACCTTTGAGTCTGACAATCCAGCCAGTTTTCTATCCACCTTACAGTCCAATTAAAAAAGAGCTCAATTCAAATCCAGATGTCAACATGCCCAGGGTCAATATTAATATATTCTTCCATTACGTAATGAGTTGTCAGATCTCAGCTATACTGCTGTCCCCATTATCTCCTGGGAGGAAGGAGAAATTGGTTAATAACATTCCTTCCAAAAAAGACTTCAAAAGTAGAAACATCTGCTAAATTCATTTGCCGATGCTTGGCTGGAGTTCAGTAGTAGGGAAATCTGTAATTGATTCTTTCTTCCCTCACCCACAGAAGTCGCAATGAACAGTATCCCAGCTTCACTGGGAATATGACAGCTTATATGGGAGGAGGAAAAACTCAACAAGCAACTAAGGATCATTTTTGCTATTACCCAATACAGCAACAAATTTTCAGAAAGGTCCTCAAAAGTTACAGTCAAAGCGTTGCTGGTTTTTTTAGCATCCACATTTTCCTGCCTATATGTTTAGAAACAAAAAAAGTGATTGCACATGTGAACCAGGTGAATAGTCAAGGGCCTAACTCCATTTATGGTAGATGTGGAAATTTAAGTGCCAAAATTCTTTGATGATCCTTTGAAATCTAGTACACAGCTGTGGAAAATGTTATCAAAATTTAGATCCAGGTTAAGCACCTCTGATATGGTCCCTTTGACTATTTTCTGCCTACTTCATTTTGCAGATTGAGAACCTAGGCAGAAGGTAACTGCCTCGTACAAAAACCTTGCAGCAAAGCTTGGACCTGAACCCAGAATCCTGATCCTCAGTCTATCTTTCATAGCATGTCTACTTGCATGTGACCTCCTGCACCCCACTTTTCATTGTATGTCTAACTTTAATTGCATGTCTACTTCTATTGGCAAAGGCTGAAGAATTAAGGTTATACACATGATGAACAAAGAGTTAACTTTGTAAAGAACTTTAAAGTACCAAGTGCTCAAGAGTTAAGAAATACCAAAATTAAACCCTTTCTGCATATTTTTAAATTTGATCCCATTCCACATATGTGTTCCCATATAATCTAATCACCTGCACACAAACTATTGTCCCCAGCCTGTTCTAAGGACAAATGAGAGTATATTGCAGGAACTAGTTGTGTATAGCATCTCTGCCTCACTGGTTGTAGAAGTTGGAAGGTATGTAATGAAATGGAATAAAGGATTGCAAGGAGAGAAGTGACAGTACACAGGCAGATTGGGGGGATGGAGGAGGGAGTGCAGGAGTGTAGTTGCACTCCCCCTTCCACAGTGAAAATCATGTGCCAGTAGCTCCATTTTCCTGTGGCTGGGTCCCCTGTCTGAGGCATGGCTGGAGCTGCAGTGTGGACTGCGACACCTGGGAGATGAAGCAGGAAGCAGGTAAGAAAAGAGGGACCCAATCACTGGTGCTGCTGTCCCTAGCTGACTTGGGGACATGGGAGGCCCCCAGGACTGCTCCTAATCCACTCCAGCCAAGGGCCACAGGAAACAGCTGCATAGAGTGCTGGGTCAGCAGCAGTGGCAAGGCTGAGTCTTCACTGGGGCTGCAGCAGAAAGGAGCAGGTGCAGTGTCAGGCAGGGCTGGGGACAAGTGCACCAGATCCTCCTTCCAATACCTGCTCTTGGACCCAGGGGACACAGAGAGAGTGGGAGTACCTGGGAGACAGAAATGACCCACTGATAGCACTACTGCCACTCCTGCCCAGCACTTTGATCCACTCTTCATGCAGCTGGAGCTCCCAGGCCAGTGAGGAAAAGTGTGATGGAAGGGGAGGGTGCAAGGACTCCACTCTGCCACTGCCACCGACCCAACACCCCATGCAGCTGCTCCCCAGAGACGTCATCTGGTGTGGTCTCTGGGGCTTCCCTGACACTTACTGAAGCCCCCACTTGCAGCAGAAAGGAGCAGACCTAGGGCTGCCCTACCCCTGTAATCAGCACTGGGCAGGCTCCCCCCCGCCCCGCTTCTTGCACCCAGATGAAAACTTGCTGGAGAGCATGACAGAGCAATGGGAGAGAAATGGAGAGGAGGGAAGGTGCCTGCACTGGAAGAGGCAGGAGTGGGGTGGGCAGAAGAGCAGTCAGGGGAGTTTTACCTGCTTTGGGGACTCCAAAAAGTTCCCATAAGCTGTTGCCATGGCACAGTCTGCCCTCAGGGAGGGAAAAGGGGGAAGGGTTTCAACCTCCCCTGCAGCACTGGTAGCACCTCCCGCAGCCCCACTTTTCAAATTCCTAGATCAGCCCATGGGCCAGTATAATTTTTAAAGGCAGTTGCCTTCTATCCCTCTCTCTACCGCACCTGTCTAGATGCAATACTGGGTGGGTTACTAAAAATCAAAACCAGCATATCCAGCATGAAGACATTTCAGTTCACACAACTAAAATTAAAATAAGTGATAAACTATAGCCAGGGCTTTGTAAGACAAAGTATCAGGCAAACAATTATACACAGCACTGCCAGATGCCAAATATTGTGTGTTATGAGTGAGGTAAACAAGAGTTAAGGAGTAGTCCAGGGATTTATGAGAGAATGGTTTGGTAAAGGCAATCCTGTACTGATATCCTGGGTTTCAGGGACTGGTATCCCTAGAAATGGATAATATTGCAATGTATGCCAGTGAGTACATGAGCATATATACTAAAAGTTAAAAGTTCAAATGTAAGGAAATGTTAAGTCATAAGTTGCAAAGGAGCCTTACCCAGTTTACACTAAATTGGTTTGCATTAATACAGAATAAGTTTGCAACTTTGTCCTAACTCTCATGACTATTACTGTTTGATGCCTTTCAAAATCCTTTGTTGAAATTAAGATTGTTACAGGATATTAGCTATCAGTAACGCAACTACAGGAAGGTGAAAATAGGTTGGGAAGGGCATAGCCCTAACCGCAGCTAACCCTGCCACTGCTACCAACAATGCAGCACCGGTGTCGCACCACATATGGCTGCTGTCCAAGGCACAGAGTTGCCCAGTGTTGCTTCTGTTACCTATTTACTAAGCTCAAAATTTCTTCGGCTTAAAAAAATACAAACAAAACCCCCCCACAAAAGAGCCTCTGACCATGAGAAATTGGATATAAGTAATTAAAATGATTTGAATGCAAGTATGAATGCATGAAATGTACCCATTTTCATCTCTGGTACAGCAAACCTCACCAAGCTTAAGAGAACAGACAAAGAAAAAATATTCAACTAGAAATAAGGTGCCAATTTATTGGTGAGGGCACATGAACATCAGAACAAATTTCCCCTGGCAAAAGGGTGGATTTTCCATGATTTTAAAACTAGCCTACACACCCACCTCAGTTATTGCTCTAGTTTAGCCAGAAGTTAGGGGCTTAGAAATTAATTCCTTAATTACTGTGTTATGTCCACTCGTATTACAGATCAGATTAGAGGATGAAAAACCATTAATACCAACAGGAAGTTTTCATAATGAATGTAGAAGAAAACTGAAGATCACATTGCTATGTTTAGTTATTAGTTAAATTTGTTTGTAAAAGCAAATATTATACTGTGCCTGGCTTTCAATTAATGTCATGAATATGTTTTAGAGAATCCCACACAAGTATCCCAAGACATGGAAAGGGCACTTGTCTCTTGTGATACCCACTGAACTGCATGCATCTGAAAACAGAAATGCCTTTAAAAAGCACAAGGTCCCAGTAGTGTTAGAGGGTGCAGTACCATAGCGGTTGAGCAGTTGGACTGGTGTGTGTTTGGCAGAAGTTCAGCTCGCTGGTCTACCCTAGTACTGCTTTCACACACAAACTTTGGAACAAGTCCATTTATCAAATCTGCCTTGGTGCTGTATTAGGTCGGTTTGTAAATTAAAACGAGGGGAAAAAAAAAGCAATGCAACTTAAAGTTAACAATTTTCTCACTACAGTTTCATGTATGTTGTATAGAAGTGGAAGGTAGACAAAAAAAATTACTGTGATATCTGAAGGTTTCATTGGAGGTTACTATGAAGCCAGGCACATTCTGAAGCATTAAAACTGTTCCAATTAATTCTTTGCACTAAAATCAACTGTCAAGTTTACCCCAAGACAATAATAATGCTTCACAATATTTATTTTTTTATTTCTTTTTTCTTTTTTAGGAGGTGAGGCTAGATAATGAAAAACAGGCATACGTCTTTCCTATTCAATATATCTTTAAAGATATTTCATCATCATTTGGAACAACCAAAAAGATTCTTCCCAGTTCCTTATGCAGGAAAGAGATGAAGAGTTTTCAGTCAGCTATGTATGTCTTAGCCAATGGATAACAGACCGTATCAAGCAAGACGCACATTATTTTGTGCACAAACTATTATGTCCATTTTGCATGATCAATATGGAAAGATATTTGTGATGGTATTATTTTAGAATTAATTCTAAAATACCATATTTTGTTGCACACAACTCCAAAATAAGACATGGACCTTGTTTCTGGAAGGTAGAAAGTAGGAAAAAATATTTTTCCAGAACTATGGTCTGGAGCTGGCTGTCTTGCAAAATGGTTGCCTCTTCCCTCCAGGACAGCAAGAAATAGGGGTGGAGCCCAGTGTTAACCCTTTCGCAGCTGTTAACAAATTGGCGCTATTCTTGGATGCTGTCATGCCTCTACTGCCGTGTGAAGGGTTGCATCTAACCCAGCGTACACTCCTAGACTTTCGTTTTCAGATTGCACCATCTGATATTATAACACTATTTACCGATTCTTGCCTCTTTTAAAAATAAACAATTTTTTTAAGAATATGTCTGACCAATTACGAGACACATCATACACAACATTCGCACAGTCCTGATATTCTTGAAAAGAGAGGAGAGTGTTAGTCCCACTGGTCTCCTTCACTCCCTGGGAGTCTCCTCTCCCCAGGGTTTCCTCGTTTTCCCGCTCTTGCCGGCCCCACCTCTCTCTCCTGTGGTTTGCCTGATCACCACTGAGCAGGTGCTCTGGCATCTCTGCACTCCTCCCATGTCTCCGTCTTTTTCTTTTTTGGACCCTTCTCCTGCCGGGAGTCTTTTGTTTATTCTCACTGTCTTTTCACACATCCTCCCCCTTAAGATGCCGCTAGGCACCTTACATTCCAGCCTTCCGTTGCAGTCTCAAAGTGCAGGAGTCTCACCTCAGCAAGTAATGTGAGTTTGGGAAGTCGTCACTGCAACGACACTGGGACAAGAAGTCTGCCACAACACTGAATTTAGGACCAGCCATGCCGATGTGGAAATGCAAGGGTTGTAAAGTGAGGGCCCAGCGGGTGATCCATGCATTGTCAATTTGTGTGGACTGCAGCCACTTTAAAGGGGCATAATCAGTAACTAATGTGAACATGCGGCCCAGGAGGTAATACCAAAAATATTCTGTGCCCCGTTTGATAGCTAAACAATCCCGCTCAGTTGTGGCATACCTTTGCTCCTGTGGATTCAATTTTCTGCTGGCATAGGCAATTGGGTATTTCATATCGTCAGTCACTTGAGTTAACACTGCTCCCAGGGCATGATTAGAGGCATCCATCTGCAACATGAAAGGACGTGTGAAGTTGGGTGTTTGAAGGACTATGTTCTTACATAAAGCCTGTTGTGTTTTCCGAAAAGTTTCCAAAACAGTACGCGTTCCACTGTATGGGTCTGTTACCTTGTCCCTTTAACAGACCAGTTAGCGGGGCTGTCACTGCCACGAAATGGGGAATGAACTGGAGGTAATAACTGACCAATCCTAGGAAGGCCTGCATTTGTTTCTTTGTTTGGGGTGGTGAATAGTCCCAAATAGCTGCTATTTTGTCCGTGAGTGGACGAATACACCCCTGTCCAACCATAATGCCCAAGTATTTGGTTTCAGCTTTGACTAATGCACATTTGCATGGATTCATGGTTAAACCGGTCAGTCTTAATTCTTGAAGAACTGCTCGAAGGGCATTTAAATGTTGGCCCCAGTCAACAGCATAAATTATAATATCATCCATATATGCTACGGCATATTGCTGATGTGGTGCCAGGACCCAAATCAATTAATCTTTGGAACGTTGCCACAGCTCCATGTAGGCCAAATGGCACACGCTTGGATTCGTACAGTTGCCAGGGTGTGCCAAAAGCAGTTTTTCACCTGGTCTTCTTTGCGGACAGGAATCTGCCAATAACCCTTAGCTAGATCTAAGGTAGATATGAATTTGGCCCTTCCAACTCTTTCTAATAATTCACTTATCTATGGCATGAGAAAAGCGTCAAATTTTGGTATTGCATTTAATTTTCTGTAGTCCACACATAATTGTATTGAGCCATCTTGTTTGGGCACAGCTACTGATGGACTACGCCCTGGACTACACAACTAATTATTCCCAGAGCCAACATCTTGTCAAACTCTGCTTTTATCATATCATACCAATGATATGGAATGCTCTTCCATTTTTCTCTAATCACTTCCCCCTCAGAAGTGATAATTTTGTGATTTATTCTTTTAGCATATCCTGGGGTTTCGTTAAACATCTCCAAATTTGTTTATTATGAGCTTTAACTATTCTTTTTGTTCTACTGTCAGTTGATCTTCTAAACCTACTCCTTTATCAGCTTCCCGTCCCCTTTTGAATTTGTTTGTTTTGGTTTCTGGCTCTGACTGTTCTCTTATTTGGGTTCCCAACAGACACTCTGGTTCATTCCATGTTTTCAACAAATTGACATGAAAAAAATTTGTCTTTTTTGTGTCCGGGGCATAAGATTTCATAAATCAACAGGGCCGACTCGCCTAATTATCTTGGACAGTCTTTGCCAACAAGTTAAGAATTTACTCATTGCACTGCGTAGTAGTACTGACACTTTTTGCCCTTCCCGTAGTTCTCTTCATTGTCCCTTTGTTGTACTTGACTTTTTGTCTCTCTTGTGCTCATTGGAGATGTTCTCTGGCTACCTCTCCTGCTTTCCGTAAATCTTTTCCTCAATTCTTGTACATACTTGGTTGGTTCCCCTTTCTCCCATTCCTCCTGTTCCACATCCAACAGGCTTCATGGTTGGTGGCTGTATGCCAGTTTGAACGAAGCAAACCCAAGGGAAGATTGCAGGAGTTCCCTTACTTGCGAACAACAGGGGTGGTACTAACGAGTTCCGCTTCCATGGTTCTTCTTGAGCGCAATGTCGTAGCATATTTTTGAGAGTCCCGTTAAACCTTTCCACCAACTTTTTGGTTTGGGGGTAGTATACAGCCGCACGCAAGTGTCGCATCTTGAGTACTTGGTATAGACTTCTCCTTACGTGGGACTTGGAAGTTCGTCCCTTGGTCAGTGATTATTTCTTTGGGTATACCCAGTCTTGATACCCACTTCATCAATTGCTCTGCTACCCAAGGTCCTGTAACTGTGCATAGAGGGATTGCTTCAAGGAAGCAAGTGGCATAGTCTATTAAAGACTAGTAAGAATTGGTAGCCCACAGAACTTTTTGGTAGTGACGCTATTATATCTAGGGCTATTCAGGGAAAGGGCTCTTCCACTACCGGCATTGAACATAGGGGTACTGGAAGAGGTTTTTGGAGGCCAACCTGCTGACAATTAGGGCAAGCTCTACAGAAGTCTTCGACTTGCTCATAGAGTCAGGGCCAGAAACACCATTTAGTCTGTCTAGCCTCCGTTTTATTCTTCCCCATGTGACCTCCCAATGGATTTGTAAGTGACAATTTCAATAGAGTTTCTATACCTCTGGAGAATTAGATGCTGTAGCATCTCTACTCCATCAGGTTGGCCCAATGTAATTCTATACGATAGACCCTTCCTTATTTAGTATCTGGGTAATGCGTGACACCGCTCGAGGCATTATTACCCACTAGTCTCGTCTGGCCAGTTCCGACCGAATAATGACTCAGAACAGATCTTCTCCCTGTTGGGCTTCCCCGAAGTGAGCACTGCTTGCAAAACTCTCTAGATCAAATCCTCTGGCTCGGCTGGAGCTTCTCACCCTTCTCCCACCAGTCCCATCTGTTTTTCCTCTTGTGCTCTCACTGTATCCAACACTGGACAGAAATTTACCATATCTCGGCCTAATATCATTGGATACGGTAGATCCTTGGCTAGCCTGACCGGCATTTCTCTCACGACGCCCAATACTTCCACCCAATACTTCTTCCATGGATACACTGATGGTTGCCCATGCATACAAATCATCTTCACCGCATCCACTCACGGAGCCCAATCCCTTGGAGCCAAGTCTGCCCTAAGGTCAGTGTGCAACCCATGTCCACAATGGCTTGCATCTTCTTCCCACCTACCCTAACCCAAATTGTTGGTTTAATCCTTCAATTTCTCCCTGCCTGTTTTCATCATCTCTACCTGTCCATTACCCCCCTGCTCCTGGCATCAAACAATGGCTCCCGTTCATGTTGATTCTGGTGAAGGAACATTCGTACATTCTCTTGCCATGTGCCCCATCTGTCCACACCAGAAACACATTATTGATCACCTCATTTCCCAGGGTTCTTTATGATCGACTTCTGGTAGTATGGTGTCCAGCCTTCCTTTGATACCCTGTTCTTGGTTGCCTTCTCCTTGTGCGCTGTCAAAATCTTCGGCTAATCTCAATGCCTCAGCAGGCGACTTTGGGCGGTAACAATGCACCCACCGCAATGTACCTTAATCTAGGTCCATTAAAAACTGTTCCCGTAAACTCTGAGTGCACAGTTCCACTTCAGACACCTCTTGGGGTCTCAGCCACTTATCTAATAGATCGGCTAAATGCTGGAGTGGTATCCACGGGGACTTGTCCTCTCTTCTCTTCTTGATTCAAAAGGCTTTATGATATCTCTCTGGGTTGATGTTCAAATGATACATGATTTCCTTTTTTACTTTGTCACAGTTGACTGCTTCGCCTGGTGCATAGGTCAATAAATGGACTGGAGTCTTCCAATCAGCGATACCCCCAATTGACCAGCCCATCTATTCTGATCCAAACCAAAGGCCAAAGCGACTCCTTCAAAACCCAGAAGCCTTTCTGGAGGGTTATCCTGCAGAGTCATCTTGAGTACCTTCAACTCCACTCAGTTCTGTTGAGTCCATGCTTGCTGGTGGAGCCAGTTTTCCTCAAGAGCAGTTTGTTGAGTTGCTTGTTGTTGTTGTTGTTGTAGCAGCAGCTGACTCACCAGATGTAAGGTCTGCTAAAGCGGTTCAGAACTCCCCATTGTGCCTGGCAGCATTTCCATGTGTTCTTTGCGACTTAGGCTGTTGTCAAAGTTCCTGGCCAATGCACCACTTGTGGGGGTTGCATCTAACCCAGTGTACACTCCTAGACTTTCATTTTCAGATTGCACTGTCTGATATTATAACAATATTTACCGACTCTCACCTCATTTTCTTTTTTAAAAACATGTCTGACCAATTAAGAGACATGTCATACACAACATCTGCACAGTCCTGATTATCCTTGAAAGGATAGGAGAGTTCCTAGGTCCCTATTTCCTCCTCCTTGAAGATCACTTCTGTTCACTTCCCTTGTCGGAGCTCCCCCATTTTGTTAGTCCCACCTTCACTCACCAGGAGCCTCATCTCTCCGGGGTTTCCTTGTTCCCTGCTCTCACCAGCTCCACGCCTCTTCTTCTGCATCTATTTCTCCTTTGCCCCGCCCCTCTCCCCTGCACCTTGCCTGAACATCACGGAGCAGCTGCTCCAGAATCTCCATGCTCCTCCGTCTTTCTTTTTTGGACACTTCTCCTGCCAAAAGTCTTTTGTTTATTCTTGCTGTCTCTTCACACCCTGCAAAAAATATCAGCTTCTCTGTAAGACACGCACTCTTGTATTGGATGCTGATTTTGGGGGAAAGTGTGCGCGTGGTATGCAAGTAAATATGGTAAATATTTGTGTATGCACTTTTTTTTTTTTTTTTTTTTAGAATTTTTCATACAAATTAACATCTAAAAACATGATACATCATCACCCATACAAGAGTAAGTATCTTTATTTAGAAAGGAAAAAAATGTGACCAAAATTCAGAAAAGTGGTCTTTTGTAGTCCTTCAAGTACCACAGAAAAAATAAACTCTGAATTTTCTAGTGATAAGCAAAAGTAATAAACAATTCCCTGAGAAAGCTACAGACCTATTTTTTTTTCAAAATCCAACTACTCTCTTCTGGATTACTGAGAATCCAACAGAGAACTGAACTTTTGACAAAATTAGACTGGAGCTGAAATCCTAATAAGCACTTCCACCCCCTGCATAAAGCCCAGTTTCAGGCAAGCACGTAGCTGCCAGTATATTAAGCATGTTCTAATATTCCTTTCCTGAATAAAGCTGATTTTTCTGATTCAACATGTAGAAATTTTACTACCTTTTGATTATGTTAAGCTATTATGAAGATAAATCAAGAGATTACTGGTCTGTTTTTACTGGGGCCTCAACAAGCTCTTCAATTACGCAAGTGATGCTTTCCAAACACACATGTGCATGTGTTCTGGAGATTTCAGAGATTTCATAGACATCAGGGCTGGAAGGGACCTCGGGAGATTGAGTCAAGCCCCCTGCCCAGAGGGCAGGAAGTCAGCTGGGGTCATAGGATCCCAGCAAGATAAGCATCCAATTTACTCTTGAAGGTGTTCAATGTAGGCGCTTGAACC
>NW_017728886.1:128884508-128885809 GCF_001723895.1 Crocodylus porosus | reverse complement strand
CCTCAGCCCATAGCCCGAGACTGGGAGGATCGACCAAAACACCACCTGAGCTCCCAGACCCCTAAGCTCCGCTCCCAACTCCTTGTAGCGCCTCATGACCTGGCTGGGAGTGCTCCGAGCCGTGTCATTGGTGCCCACATGAATAAGGAGCATGGGGTAGTGCTCTGTGGGCCGGAGGAGCTGCGGGATCCTCTCCGCAATGTCTCGGATGCGGGCCCACGGGAAGCAGTAGACTTCCCGGGCTAAGGGGTCGGGGCGGCAGATTGCCCCCTCAGTGCCCTGCAGGATGGAGTCTCCCACAACCAACACCTTTCGCTTTGACTTGGGGAGAACGGGGCCAGTAGCTGTGGTTGAGCCTGGGTTGCCTGCGGGAGCTGGCAACTAAGCAGGCTCTGCTGGGGCTGCAAGAGGTGCCCCAGAGCCTGAAAAAGGGACAGGCAGCCCCCACAGCCAAAAGCCAGGGGCTCCGTCTGCATGGGTGGCCGTCTCTGAGTTGCCCAATGGGGGGGCCGCAGAGCCCGAGGGGATCCTCGGGGTGCAGCGCGTGCCCATCCATGTCATGCCTCTGATAGGCTGGCTACAGCTGGGACCGACTACTCTGCGGGGTTTGCAGGCAGGGTCTTATGCCTTCCTACGCCCTCTCCCACGCGAACTCCGCGCTAACTCGAGTGCCTGTTTACGCAGCCTGTTCCCGCGGCTCCCTGGGGGGCTGGGCCAAGTAGGGGCCTGGGCGGGAGCTTGACCCGGCCGGGCTCCACACAGCCACCTCCTCCCAGGGAGCGAGGAGTTAACCGCTTCCCACCACAAGCCCGCTTACCTCCAGCTGTGCTGGGGGTTGGCAGGGGGCTCTGCAACTGCTGAGGGGGTGTCTGGGGGGCTTCAGGGGGGCGGGGGCGCAGCAGGCTTCACCCACGTGTCTCTCACTGCTCCGGAGCCTAACTGAGCTTTTTTCCCCGTTTGGCAGCCCTTTTAAACTGCGCGCATGCGCAGTGGGCCTGCCGTCAGGGAAAGCTGATTTCTCAGGCTGGGGGGTAGGGGGGGGCCCTGCCTGGGATTTGGAGGGCCCTGCCCTACAGGAGGGGGACTGGTGAGTACCCCGCTCCTGCTCTTCTCTCACCCTGGGGGGCTGGGCCAAGTAGGGGCCTGGGTGGGGGCTTGAGCCGGCCCAGCTCCACGCAGCCGCCTCCTCCCAGGGAGCGAGGAGTTAACCCCTTCCCACCATGAGCCCGCTTACCTCCGGCTGTGCTGGGGGTCGGCAGGGGGCTCTGCGGCTGCTGAGGGGGTGTCTGGGGGGCTTCGGG
>NW_017728886.1:128878309-128883802 GCF_001723895.1 Crocodylus porosus | reverse complement strand
TCTGCCCTGTCCCACTCCCTCCCACCCTCAATGTGGGAGGGGCATTTATCTGTCCGCCACATCTCTTCCCTCCCCCCTCCCCTTCCACCACAATGAACCTACAAGCTGCACACAGCTCTCCACACTGCCAGGCTCTGCTCCTCACTGCCTCTATGCTGTGCTGTGGCTGTATGCACAGGCACACATGCGCGCACGCACACACAAACGCCATATATGAACTTGTTCAGCTCAAATTCATACAGAATATGATGAAGATATACAAAAAGGGCCAAACTATTAAATGATAAAGAATATGTTGGATTATTTTAAACTGAATGCATCCAAGGGAATATTTCATACATCTCTTTGAATTCTAAAAGTATACTAGTAAATTGACAGATTAGATTATCTCTGTTGACTGGGTACTGAAAAGAGGTGGCAAAGATTATGAAAGTAGCCAAAAATTAATGGTTTGGTAGATAGAGAAGCTAAGAAAAGGAGACAGGTAACATAAAGCAAACAGAAAAGAAAGAGAGCAACCTATCATTATTACCAACTGTGGAAAATGTTTACTGTAAAACCTTTAGCAGATAAGATCTATGGGGCAGATTTGTTTATGTATTCACATGGCGCATAATGCAATTGGGCCCAACATGATGGCAGGTTTCAAGTGCCCCTGCAAAAATCTCACATGGGAATCCTAAAAAAACTCTGCACCAGCTCTGACTGCACTGTCAGTAATTCCCAACATTCCCAATGCCAATTACTAAGCTAAGGTAGCATTCATGTCCAATTTAGGCAAGTTATGGTAACTAAAAAATACGGGTTATTTTTAATATAGCATGGAAGAAAAAAAAAAATCACTGTTCATACTACATAATTAAGCTTAGTTCCTCACTTGCTCAGAGATAACCTTCTACCTCCTCCTATCACATGCAACCTCTTTCCACCTTGTTCATCTTTGTCCATTTCTAAATCAGTTTTTGTTATCTTCCCATTGTTGCCTTGGTCTACCTTGGAGTCTGATACCCACCACCTTGGCATCCAAAGTCTGCCTGAGATGCCTTCTCCCATCAGCTCTCACAATATGCCCTGCCATTTCATTCTCTCTGATCTTATTTTGTGCCAGGACATCATGTCTTCTACAAAGGTCCACAAACACTTGATTATGTCTTCACTACCACACACTATTTTCTTGTACTGTACCAAATATTTCCCTAAGCACTTTGTTTTCAAACACTTGCAGCCTTTTTCCATTTGCTGGGTGCTATGTCAGCACCCACGATTCATATCCATATACAAGGAAATGACAAAGTAAACAGTGATACTATAAAGCTGAATTTTAAGATTTCTTGAGATTTTCCTTGAGGCCATTATTTTATCCAGGCTCAATAAGCATATTAGTAGTGGAAGATCTTCCCTTGATTTATTTAGCTATTTAATTGTCCTCAGTGATTATTGTTCCTAAATATTTGCATTTCTTTCTTTTCCATTGTCATTCCCTATCCTTATTGTCCTGCAATCTTGAGATTTATTGCATTGTGAATATGCATTTACTCCTGCTGACAATAATAGCAAAGTCCAGCCTCTTTGGTGTTTGACTCCATGATGGCTGAATTCTTTGGCAGTTTCCATTTCCTTTCCTACTATGCAGGTTGTGGCAGAATGCCACCCCTATCTTTCCCCACACTCTGCTATCAGGCAGATGACCAATCTGACAATTTGGTTACCATGGTCACTGCAGAGGTCAGACACCTCTGGCCCCATTGGCTTCAGGTAACCCCAAGTTGTAACCTGAGCTGGAAAGATTTCTGAGGGAGAGAGAAACCTGCTCCCTCTGCCTACATGACTGGCCTCACACACCTGGGTTGGGGCTTAAACTCCCTATTATTCCAAGATTAGGCCTTGGAGTCCCCTTAGTTCGGGAAACTACTATTTGTGCTTCAGACTGAGGGAAGCACCGCAAGTTCTTGCAGTGGGTTAAGTACCCCTCAAAGGCTACTACGCTTGCGTTTCTCAAGGGACACAGGGCCAGGATCAGTCCAGACCCTGGGTGGTGGCGGCATTACACCCAGGCTTGCAGATGTGCTCCAGGAAGGGGATCGGCCAGACGTGAAGCAACCCCAAGGAGGCACTCGGAGCCTGGATGGTGGTCAGGTGCAATGAGGCAGGTGGCTCAGCACACGAACACCCCTTACTGACCCACCACACAGGTATTCTCTGCATATCCAAATACCTAATACCTGCTCAGTTGCAGGTCTTTTGCTTCTTCAATAGCTCTTACGACCTTCTGAAGCATCAAGATGAAAAGCAGCAGTGGCAATACATCCCCTTGAATTCCTTGCTGATTTTCATCAGGTCTCATAGAATTCCCTCAATTCTCACAGAACTCCTTGATCTGTGCACATCTTAAGGCATACCAGTTTTTGGGGGGAATTCCAAACTACACCATGACTGAACACAGTGACTCTCTTAATACTTGCATAAGCTTTGAAAAAGTCTATGTACATTTGATGTACATCTTTCATAACTTCTCATTTCTTTTCCAGCAATAATCTCACTGAAAATATCTGATCACAAATTTATCAATCTTTCTTCAGTGCACACTGGTAATCTCCAACAATTTTTTGTACATGTGGGAGCAATCAGTTTAGCAGCAATTGAGAAAAGTCTTTGTATGCTGTGCACAGAGATCACACTGATAGTTATTAAAAAAAACACTTTTAATCACCCTTCCTGTAAATTGGGTACATTACTGCCTGCTTCTACTGTATTGGCCTTCACTCCTCTCTCTATAATCTTCTTAATCATCCCCTGAAGACAGTGCTTTAATATTTTGAATCCAGATTTCAGGCACTTGGTTGGAGGATTGTCTATCCCTGATGCCTTATTTCTGAATTTAAACACAGTTCTTTACCTCTTTTAGGAAGGCTCTACTATTTTAGTTTCAGCAGTTTGATATTCAGCAACTCTTTCTTCATTTTCATACTCTATATTTAGAAGTTGTTCAAAATATTCCTTCCAAACCTTCAAGATTTTGTCATGCTGTCATTAGATTCCCATTCTTGTCATACACCACTGTCAACCTTACCTGGTAGCCTATCTTACATTCACTAACTCCTTTAAATGGAGTTACACTCTTGAGCTTGCTCTACTTTTGAAAAAAACCCACATGTTTATATGCCCATCTTGTTAAATCAAACTTCTTTTTCTTTAAAGAGCAGCCAGTTTTCCATCAACCAATATTCCAGTCCCTTCTCCAGACCCAAGAAATCCCTCCGGAGTAGAACAGGTTTGCCTACTTGGAAATAAATCCAGGTTTCCTTTTTTCTCCCTTTGCATCAAAGAAGTTTAGTTACCCAGTACAATATCTTGGATAATCACCTTGGATGAGTCATGCTTCAACCCAGCACCAACAGGGAAATAAACAGCTTCTTGCACACTCCCAATCCTGCTGCATGTCATCAAACCTAATACAGTATCACTTTATCAATCCCAATAGCAAATATCCAGAATTCTGAAAACTCTGGCACTTTTTTTAAACTATACTAGATTGGGAAGTAGTGGCGGTTGGTCCTGGAGCAGTGGAGTGGGGAGCTTGTATGCGGTAGCTGCTGCCACTATCCACCACCCCATGCTGCCGCTTCGCGTGTGGCTGCTGATCTGGGCCTGGCCACCACTGTCCCCCTCACAATACCCGGACTCGCCATCGCTCTGGTTTAAAAAATCCAGAGTTTTCAAATTTCCAGTAGGTGCTCAGTCCTAAGCAAGCCAGATTCATGAGGTTATGCTGTAGTAAACAACATTTTGGAGGCAGACTTTTAAACTCCCTTGTAACTTCTGAACCTTGATGTTACATGTGTCATCATAACTCAGAAGACCATTATTAACAGTTTATCTGTACACTAACAGTACAAGTTGTACAGAAATTACATGGAGGTTAAAGTTATCCTGTTCCATAAAACTAGATGTAGCTCAGTTGTCACAGAGAAATACCCAGGAAAAGTCCTAGGTGCCTTGTTCCTGCTGAAAGTCCATCATAACCCAAACATGTGGAAAATGCCTAAAATACATTTAAGATGCCAGTTCTTTCAGTGAGGATAAAGTGCACCTAACAATCAAAACACTGTTCATATGCAAGCAGTTGATTAAAAATGAAACTTGATTGTGGTGCCACACCTTTTGTACGATAAGTGATTACAGAAATGGGGGAGGGCCTTGGGTTTTCTAAACCCTCCTTACCCTAAAGCAGGGTATCAAACACACAGTCTGCAGGATCAAGCATGCAAAGCCAGTCTGGCACACAGGCTAGAATAGGTGCCATCTGCAACACAGGGGGTTGGCCCAGGGCATGAGCTACATAAGGTGTCCATGATGGACAAACAAACCTTATGCGCTAGCTCCAGGGCCAGTCCAGATGGGGCCATGCTGGAGCCAGTATATAAGGCTGTCTAGTGGGGCAACACAGGCAGCACACATCTTGTGCCAGCCCCTTGGGCTGTAAGCAGCTCCTCCAGCACCAGATCCAGCCTGGGCATCACATGTTTCACACTCCAGCCCCAGCCTGAGGCATGTGCTGCCCATGGCATGTGGGCTTGACTTGGCACTACAAGTCTGCCCATGGCACAGGGGGGCAGTGTGGAGCATGTACTTCTTACTTAAATCTGCATCTCTGACTTCCTGGGATGGTGCCTTAAATAGGCTATGGACTAGGAGGGGGTCAGTCCCCTTCCTGTTGGGAGCTAGGCCACTAGACATCAACAAGAGAACAAAATTAAAAGCATTAAAGAGAGAGAAAAGGAGAGAGCGTTGATTCAATATCTCAATGAGGATAGGTAACTGGATTCCAGCCCCTTCTACAAGGGTTGCTTGCTTTTAAGCCAGTGACTACCACATGAAAAGTAAGTAAGCCAGTGATTTGCAACCCTGGTGTACCTTGAGATCCTTTCAAGGGTACTATGGGTTGCCAAGTAAGGTTTGTACACCTAACATAAACCCAGGAATTTAAAATAGGAATCTATAGTATTAAATACATTCTGACCTGTTGTAAATCTTTATGAGTTCTTTGCAGCAGAAGAATTGCTCTATTATTTTTCTGTAGTCAAAAAAAATGAAAGCTAAGAGCTGGTATTTTTTGAAGGGTGCCACAATGTACCTCTAAAGGAGATGCACTGAGGCACCTCAATGTATTCTAAAGAGGTGCACTGAGAGGTGTATTGAGTCTAAAAAGGTTGAGAACCACTGACAAACAGTCCAGCATAGGGGAAGAACACAGGATGGAATACTATTTAGTCCAGTGAGATCACTCCCTCTTGGATCTGTTAATATAAAAAGCATGAACAATGCAAGCAGCAGGGCCTAGAATCCAGAACTGCTCCATTCCCTGATGTGCCCCAGGGTCTCTGGCAGTCTCTGGCTTCCTAGACAAGTCTTTTAACTACCACGCGATTAGGCATGAAACAGGTGGCACTGCCACTAGCCATGTTCAAGAGTGAAGGGGGAGGTAGGTAGAAG
>NW_017728886.1:128834184-128878209 GCF_001723895.1 Crocodylus porosus | reverse complement strand
CGGACACAGGGTGCTGCACTTCCTACTGAATTCAATACCCAACATCAAGTAGGCAGGCAACTCCCTCTGGAACTGGAGATGATTGACATCTAAGCTCTGGGAAACCAATGGAATCCAGACACAGGCCTAGCATCTCCTATTGGCCTGCTGTAGGTGCCTTCCTGAGGCACACTGCACCAGCCTTAGGAGGCAACCTGGGTCTCACCACTTATGTAAGAGGAGGATCCTTGGTGCCTCACCCTGCCAATTTGATTCACCCACCTAGGTCAAGGACCCAAAAAGGAGACACCCCTACAAAACAGGGTGTTGCAAGCTCCTTCAGAGCTCAGGACAGAGGCAAGAGGGTAACACTGACCACTGGAGAGCAGAGGGACAGGCACAAAGGTTCTCCTCATGCAGTCAGTAGCTGCTACTACTGCAGCAGTGTGGGCTCATGCTGCTGCAGCTAAGGGACAAGCAATGAGACAGATTCCCCAGGGGCGGCCACTCATGCCCTATTCAGAGCTCTGCCTCCTATGGCAAAGCTTCGCAATGGGGAGCATCATTCCACCCAAGGCCCCCAAATACACCAGTGGGACAGGGGGGCTGTGCCTGCCCAGATCCTGCAGCTGGGTTGCACATGGCTGCACCTGCCATGGCAAAGACTCCTGGGAGAGGAAGTCATACAGGTGCCCTCACTAAATTGGCACCCAGGGCTGGTACCACCTCACCCAGTCTGTTACACTACTGCCTATAAGGCTGATTATGATCTATCCCTAAGCTTTCTGGGGGCACCATCATTTTTTCCCGCCCACCAGCCATTCCAAAAGACTATTAACATAGTCTTAACAGAAGGAAAGCTGAGGTAGGAAGATGCTGATATTGCACCAGGTCTGGTAAACAACTGCCACTGAAGTCTCCAAAAGCAGACAGAGTCATCCCAGTCAATGTCTTCCCTTATGGAAAGGCTCAAATAGGTGCATGAGCCTGCAAGTTGACTTTAACTCAACCCCAATATTGACACTGAAGATAACCCTTGGATGTGAAGGGACAACTTTCAAAAGGTTTTTTTTAATTCAAGTTAACTAGTTTCACTAGGAAGATGCAAAACTACAACAGAAGGGATTTGTAAACATCAGTGGCATCTGACTCCTGCATTACCAAAGGTTCTCCTCATGCCCAACTTCTGAACTCAGTGCTCTGCAGCTATACTTTATGCATCCTTGGAGAGGATTAATTTAATTCTGATTTCCTCTCTCTGTGTTTGCTTTGGAGGTTTTTACATATATTGCTGAATCTTGACTAGAAGTTGGCAGAAAGCAGACTGTAATATGATGTATATCACTGCAACCTCACTCAGGCAACTTGGCCAGCACTTCAAGGAAAATAATGAGCAGGCAGCAAGGGCAGTTTCATCTCACGTTCAGGAGGCAGAAGACTGTGGTCTAGAAACAAGGAAGTGGCAGAACATTCCATTTCCAAGCAGTGCATTTTAGAGGGCCTGGCTTCAATATATTCCAGCTGCCAGGTGAACAAGATATAGTAAGGTCTGGCAGATAATCCATCTGTCATGGAAAAGAAGAGGAAGAATCATGCTGGGGCTGTTCAAACAAAATTTAAATCATTTTCTCAATGGAATTAAAATTAACCTGCAGTTAGCGTCTTCCAAAGCATGCCACAGAGATTATGAAATCTGGTCTATGCAAGGAGACAGACCGTCATCATAAATATGTAAAAGAAATGGCTATTCCACAGAAAGGTAGTACATTTGAATTTTAGACTACAAAAATTAAGGTTTTTTTTCCCCCCCGCACACAAAATTTCTACATGGTGAAAACCAAACATATCTTATTTTATAACCTTCATTCACAATTTCCTGAAGAAAGATGCACTGGTTCCCCTCAAGTTACATGATGGGAGTAGCATGGCAAGCTAATTTAACTAGAAAATATATGCCACACAGCAACAAACAGAATTCTGCTTCATTTGTGACTTAATGTTAAGTTCTTCGCTGAAGCTTGTTTATGAAATTTTTCAAAGCCAAAATGTACGGGACTGATCCATCAACTCAAATCCTAAGCATGCGGTTGCTGGCAAATGTAGTCAGTCCAGTAATACAGTTAACTGTGGGTGCTTTGAGAAACAAGAGCATTTCTTAATCTAATGGATTAGCTATATGAGAGCTAGTTCTTGCACAGCAAATTAGAAGTGACCATACGCCCATAATCAGGACATCAGCCCTTCTTTCAGTAAAAATATCAGGTATAATTACTGCTTGAAGAACACTCTGAGAAGGATGCAGGAAGGCTCCATTCTGGTCCACTCAGTATCACCCATCCATTGTCTCTATGTACAATTACTCATCAATTCTCAAATCCAAAACATTAAGCAGGCATGCATCATTGGCAGCATTGATTTTACAGTCCAAAATAGGAAATCAAACAGGATTTTAAAACTTAGTCACACAGTCTGTTCACAAGCCTCAAAGAGACATTTTTTCATATCAGTCATCAACAACATGCAAAAAACATATGAAGAGCTACTTTAATGAGAGTACAACTTGCTTGGAATAAACATACCCACCCAAGAAAGTAATGGTCACAAAAAGTAGCCCTGTACAAGGTTTTTTTCATAGTTAAAAATGGAAAATTCTACTAGGTCACTCATGTCCATTACTGGGCCAATGCAGAATACAGTACTGGCATTCAATACAGTACATTGTCCAGTTCAGTTGTCAAATAGGAAAATGAAAGCTTTAGCTGCTGGGTGCCTGGGGATTTTAGCTACCCAAAATTTGTGGAAGGGTTTTGAAAGCTGTGGAACAAGAAAACGATTTCTAAAATTAAATCATTAAGTCTGAAGCCAGTAAGTGAGTTCCATTAACATCCCAAATGGGAGGCACCCATTCCAATTGCACTGGATTATCTATTTAGATATCGACAGATAGCATTGCATTTAGATAATGCAATCATGAAGTTGATAATAAAATTTGTAGAAGGCACTATTTTCTGCAGCTAACTTGGTTTCAAGTAAAGTCTACTGCAAGTGTCTGAACACTAGATAAGAATATAAAATATGTCAAGTGATGCCACTACTGATGTTTCCTTTGGGGAAGGGGAAAACAGAGACTGACTGAAATGTGTCAAGGAAAATTCTGAACACTGAGCATAGAATGAGAAAGTGGGTAGGAAGAGGCCAAGGCAAGGGTTGTTTTGTATGCAGGAAGTGCTACCTCACCGCTTAGAAACATACTGCCTCCTTTTTATGAAACCCAAATCTACAATGGTATATCACAACATAATGTCTAACTTCCAGTTCATTAATTCCACCACTTGCTCTCTTCCAAAGAGTCTCTCTCCAAAATAAATTTTCCTTAGCCAAATTAGCTTAGGTATTCCCCAACCAGAATCCCCGTTTGAAATTTTACAGCTATTTTTAAACCTATTAAGGAACCAATTGACTGCCTGACAGACATGATAAAAAGTGCTACTGTATTTAGTTCCATGAATTTCATCAGCTGACACCAGAGCAAATCCAGAGTTCCAAAATTATTCAACATTACTAACTTATTTCACTTTGAAGCTTGCATTGCATGATTTTCAAAAGTTTCAAATGTCATTTTAATTCTGCCCCCAGTGAAAGCTCCACATTTTGCGGGGTGAGGGGGGGAGTTAGCCTACGAAGTTTCATGAATCAGTGAATATCTAATTCCCTTAAGAAACCTAGAATCTAGTGCAAGGGTCCAAATTGCAACACTAAATACTTGAGAATCAGACCACTTATTTAGGTCTCTCAGTGTGGACTTAAACTTTCAATTTAAATAAGTTAATTTGGAAAATGTTTGCTATTGGGCTTTGCATTGCTAAACATTTACTTAACTCTGGTCTGCATCTCTTGACTGAGAGACTACCCTAAGTTAGAAACAAATCTATGTACAGTCTAAAAATGGAGGCAGCAACATTGCTTTTCTCTTTCAATAACTTACAGTGCTCACAGCCTTCAAGCTGTTACTAATGTCTAACAAATCATGAAAGAACAGGCTTCTGCAAAGAGAATGCTGCAGTAATATAGGAGAACTAGCTCATAACACATTTTGACCAACTGGGCCTGAAAAATCTGTACAGTCAAACAATAATATTGAACTGGTTTCCCCAATAAACAAAGCACAAAATGTCAAAGGAAAAAAAAAATGAGGACCAAAAAGAAAGGTCTGGACCTGATCCAAGTAATCAAAAATTTACTAAGCACAGAAATATGTTAATACGATACAACTGGATAGCTAGGAAAGAAGCTATCTTCAGAAGGAGGGTGAAACTATTATTTCATAGTTGAGTCTGTTTGATGGATTCTTCCAATTAATGCTGGAACTTTTTTAAACATGTACGACCAGGTCCGAACACCTTGTGCTAGCTTATTTTATTTACAGAACATAAATCAAGGCAATGAAACCTGCACAATCCCATACATACAAAGATTCTATTGTCCTGTGCTTTGGGGAAATTGTTCTGATTAATTTCAAACAAGAACTGAAACAGAATTGAAAATTCAGGGATTATCATCTCCTGTGTGGTTACTTGAGAACTCCAATACATCTAGACAGGAGCATCCTAGAGTTAAATGCAACAACACTGCAGAACTTGCCTTTAGACTATCATCAGTTAGCCTCATGCCATATTTCATATAAACATCAATGTCCCTCAGATCTGCAGTATATAAATCAAGTTTTGACAGAAAACTGGATACCATGATAACCCAGTGTATCCATTTTTTAATTATAAAAAGTTACACTATATTTTTAAACCTCCTTTTAATTTTGGCCTAGTTATGGCTTCTCATAAAGGTGGTAAAACCTAGGTCACCTGTGGGTGGTGGTGGTGGGGAGCAGAGGATGCTGTTCCCTTGGTGCTAGGTGGTCACTTCTTTAATATTAATGCAGTAATGACTGGGATTCTTTTACTCCATACTTAACTCTTTCCAAATGATGAAGAAATACAATATCCCTTTGAAAACTGTAGGACTCCAGGATTATCTGAAATTAATCTGTTGCAGACTTGTGACTGGATGAGAGATTATTGTAGAATGCAGTCCAGGAAGAAAAAGAGAGAAATCATATTTTGGAACTGAAATGTGACCTTATATTGATTTACAGCCACAACCCAAAGGTAAATCATGAGATTCCATATATGATTAGTAGCTCTATCTTCTGGGATAATAAGTTCTATATAAAATCAAGCCGCTTCCTGAAGTAATGGGATATACTAATTTTCCCAGCAGCCACCAGATTCCATAAAGGCTCAGGAGGGTCAAATTTGCTTTTAATAATTCATTCATCTCCAACAAGTCATGCTGCTGCTCTTGGGAATTTTGTTTTTCCTCAAACCTGCAATGGTTAGCTGCTACTTTATAGGACAAAAGCAGTTTCTACATAGAGGCCCAGCACAAGGAAACACTTACTTCCCCTCAGCAGTCCTCATGCTGGCATAATTTAGAAACTCAATACATTGTAATAAGCACAATACACAGCAAGAATTTATAGGTTAGTTACTCAACGCAAACATCGCAAGAGAATGTTAAGAGTTTCCAACAGCGATTTGTTTGGATTCTGTTACCTTTATCTAGTAGCACTACTTACGACTTTGAGGTGTGTTTTATTTATTTAGTTAGGTTTTTAAAAAACTTCTCTCTTTACAAATCAGCCCAGCTTTCCAGTCATTTTTCATCTTCTTCTACAGCAGCATGCTACACCAGACTGTAACAGCAAATACACATTAAAATTAACTGAGTAGGACTGAATGGTTCATGGGTTGCTGTGCATCTCTTCTTCTACTGGTTAGTGTAAGGATTGGTAAAATTGAGCTCTCAAGTGGCCTATGCAATATCACTTTTTCACAGGCTTACAGTTTGGTACCTTTCTGTATCAGGACCAAAGTAAGGTCTGTGGTCACCTTGAGTAAGGGTAGCTGGAGTCAGGTCAAACAATACAAATTCAAATAGTGAGCCTTCAGTTGTGTATTGCAGCTACAGCTACAGTGTTTTATCCAATTGCATCAACTGATTTCTGCTTCCTTTAATTCATACCTGGGATTATACATGTACAGTATGTAAATCTCAAGCCATGAGCAAATATTTATCTGTTGCTGAGAGTTTCCTGCACTTATTACTGGGGTTGTTGGCTGAAGCCATGTTGGTCTAAGGACATAGGCAAACAAAGTTCTTTGGCTACATGTGATAGCTTTTTATTAGACCAACTTAAGTTTAGCTGGTCTAATAAAAGATATCACACATACCCAAAGAACCTTGTCTGCACTATTATTGGACTTTTCCCCCTTTTTCAGCATGACCAACGTTTTTTAAACATTCCCCAGAACTCTTAAAGAGTTGTATTAATGATTAGGAAGATGGAGCAAACGAGGACCGGTGATAATGTGTCAGATGATCAAATGGGCTTCAACCCAGGTTCCTCCTGCTTATGCACCAACACCAGCAGGCCCATTTAAGCCGAAGACAGTGAGAGAGAAATATTTAAAACAGGCAAAACTATGTCTGCCTAGACTTTGAAATTGTTTGTACTCAAGAAGTATGCACTCAAGTATGTGTGCATAACCAAAGGCTGCTTCACAGAACACTCCACTATGCTGAGCTGATACTAATTTATCTTCTGTGAAACTATACCTAAAATCCATTAGAAGGCAATTAGGTTTGATCTACTAGTTCTCCTAGAAAGAGGTCATAGGATCGTGATTTTCCATGATCATAAAAAAAAAAAGAGAAAATGATCATATCTGAATATACAAAGTCTTAACAGGTGTTCTCCAGTCC
The DNA here is from genome assembly GCF_001723895.1 of Crocodylus porosus. Classification (NCBI taxonomy): domain Eukaryota; kingdom Metazoa; phylum Chordata; order Crocodylia; family Crocodylidae; genus Crocodylus; species Crocodylus porosus. The sequence continues at coordinate 128,871,411 of NW_017728886.1, read as the reverse complement.
ACATCGGAAGAAATAGCCATTTATTGTTCTGAACAGAAATTTGTCTCAGAAGACCACATTTGTCAAGAATGACACATCAGCACTCTGACAGTTGCTGTACATCGGATGATAAATCCCTACCAAGAGGAGCCAAACAGTCAAAGTGCTGTTAATTTCAACCTGACCTATAGATGAAACTTCTGCACACAGCCAAGCAAGTATGATTCTTGCTCAATAAGCAATTCAAATCCCGTATGTTGTGTATATTAGTAGAAAGAAGGAAAGGAGCAGAGTTTAGGGCAATGGAATCTCAGATACAAGAAAGAATCTGATAAGTTACGAATCTGCTGGAACTAAAAAGAGAAACCCACTTAGAACTAAACTCAGATTGGACTGCAATCTTGCATATGGCTTTAGATTACATATTATGAATAAAGCCTCATTTGACCAGCTGAAGGATCACCAGCCCAGAAGATGACTACAGGAAGCAGAGTTCAAGCTAACATTCTCTCTCAGACCACAATAAAAAAAAAAAAAAAAAAAAATAAAAATGGAAGAGCAAGAGGAGAAAGAAATGAAAAAAAAAAAAAATTAAAGTAAACACTAGCCTCACAACCTGGAGCCCACTAAACAACAGCCCAATTGCATTTCTATCATTTATACCACATTTGTTTCTATTCTTGAAAGCTAATTACTACAGCAATTCCTCTTCATGCCAAGAAAACAAACAACTACTAGATGGAGTGAAGCTTGACAGAGATTCTGAGGTTTCAGGCACCACACAAGTCCCATGACTTAAATAGGAGCTATATGGTTAAACAGCGCAATGCTTTCAAAATGTTTTTGTTTCCAATGCAGAAAACCTTCATTTATACAGTTATACTAGAAAGTGTACTTGTATCCATGAGGCAAATCAAAGCCCTCCAGCTGGGAACAGCAAACTCCCATAATTACTGATGCCCTTTCAATCTTTTAGGAAGATAAGGATCTATCCTTGTAGAAATCTCCATCCCTTCCATAATTCAATTTTGACAGCCATAGCGAGCAGAAATATATGTTCTTATGCCTTCATAAGAAATTCCTATGGAAATGAAACCCTCAGCTGTATGAGTTTCAATCTGCTGGCTTGGACTTGCCAAGGTACAAATGAGCTGCATGCTATCATAGCACGCCACAACCACTGCTAGGAAAAAAAAACATATCTTAGGGCTTTGACTTCAGCTTTGCACATTGATAGCAACATCAAGCACTGTAAGACCCTGCCACTTTTTGAGTTATGAAAACTTTCTCAACCAGGTCCCTCAAATCATCTGCCATGCAAGTTTCTACACTTTCTGGAGTGACTTGATTAATTTTAATAGACCTGCAGCCAACTGACATGGTTGGTGAACCTTGCTTTTGTGTACAGTTGGTCACATGGCTTGCTGTAGATGTTCAGGAATTTGCACACCCACATTAGGCATGCACGGACAGAAGGTTACACTGAGACAACTGAGAACAGCTGAGGGTGGGGGAAGCTGAGAGGCCAAGGAAGGAAAGCTTCAGGGCAGCAATGGGAGAATCCAGAGAGCCCAGGGAGACACCAATGTAGAATTTTCTGTAGAGAACACTCTCACGAAGGATCGTGAAATCTTAGCTCTGTTGTCTGTCACTAGCGATCTCATTACTGAGTCCAGGAGCTGTCATCCCTGTCATCCTCACACACACATACAGTGCTCCCAGAAACAGCAAGCAGCAGCAGCGATGATCCCATAAGGCAACAGAGGCTCCAATCCTTGATCCCAAGAGTTGCTTAAAGCAGCAGCAACCCCTGCTAAGTGGTGGTGGTGGCGGCAGTCCCTGGGTGATGCTCTCCAAAACCCCAGCAGTGGCAGCCCCAGCATGACTTCTAAAATAGTAGAAGATGGCATGACCTTCATGCCAATGCCAGCTGTGGAGTGACCCCCCCCCCCAAGTGGCAGAGCAAAGTGACAGCAAGTGGGAATCCTGGACCTCAGCAAGCAGAAAAAGTCTTCCTTTGTGACCAGGCAAAGTATCTCTTTTGGCCCCCCACTAGACTGAGAAAGGTTGCGACTCCCCACGTGGGGCTGCAGCCCACTACGGCACAACACTAACATTTTAAGGTGTTCAATATTTATGTACTTAGTATATTTGATATTGTGGGGTATTTTACTGTTTGGGAAAGTTTGACATGTGAAGTAACTGCTATTTTGGGTGTTGAATAGTTTGAACTGTTGGACATTTGTGGGGCTGCTTGCTATTTGAAGGTTTTGATATTGAGTTTTTTTCCTGTTTTGGGGTTAAAATAGGGAGTTTAACAGCTGAAAGGGACAGGGGATTAGGTAAGGCTCAATTACTGTTATTACTGCATTACCTTTAATAAATCAATTTATTTGTTCAAAATGCTTGCTAGAGGGGAAGTTGTTCTTTTTAGCACCCCCAGTAAAGTACTCTCAAGTTTCTGGGCGAAAGCTTGAGACAAGTACCCACAAATTTGAACCCAGCCCTTCTACTGCTACCAGGGCCTAGCAAAAGGGTTATACTGTGATTAAATTTTAGGAGCATATAAAACTTGCTAAGGCATATCTATTGCTGAAAGCTAATAACTCCACAACACATCCTATACTATGATAGGAAAAAAGGAAGTATCATTTTGAGCTTTTCTGTTAGTTTCATTCCTTTGAAGGTAGTTTCACTAAGTGTTTCCCATGATCATGGATGAATGGTCACCACTTCAAAATGTTCCCACACATGTTAAACCTAAGGTCTGCTTTAAAACTAACACATTTCACTTTTACTGGCTTCCATGTTGTTCTCTGAGGGTGCTGCTCTACAGTCTCAGAACTGGGAAAAAAGAAAGGAGAAACAAAAGGGAAAGGGAAATTTAAATGCTTACAGCTTGCTCACCTTTCCATACTGATATTCTTCCTGAGTTAACTGAAACCAAAATAAGAAAAGCCAAGAAATGCTTGTTGGGATAGTTGTTTTTTTTCCGTAACAGATGGTCTGCAGAGCCATACCAGAAAAGTCTGTTACCTGCTTGCTGGTAAAAAGGCAGAAATACTGGCAGAGTCTTTGTAAAAAGAACCAGTCTAATGCAACCAACATAGTATTGAATGCAGCTTAACTAAACTGACTTAGTGCTTATGAATAACATTTTTAAAAGTCCATGAAGCAATCCCAGCTGCATTTTGGTGGGACTGAGTATGCAAACACAGAAAAAGACAAAATCTGAACAGCTTGGCCCTTCCAGCTCAGCACTTAAATAGGCTGTGATAGGTGCCTGCTTTTCTCATCAAAATGCTTCCCTGTATTTCAAAGATTAGAGTTTTGAGAGACATTAAATACCCCAATCCATCAGGTTTTGAGTTCCAAGAAGAAAATGAGTCTTTACTATGAAAAAAAGAGAAGCCAAGAAAAGCAAGTTGCTGAACACGCAATAGGCACCAAACCCACAATGAGAGTGATTAAAAACTGAGCTCTAAGGCTGAGGCTGAAGGAATGTATAAGACTGCCAGTCACCAGAATACATTTATGTTTTGACTTCTGCTTATGTGACTGTTCACTCCAGGTAACTGGTAATGTCCCCACCAGCTACAATGTTGTTTTCTGAATGTGGTTAAACACTGAATTAAGGGTGATAAACACTGTTATCAATTCCCTGCTGGCTGTTCAGAAGGTGGGGGCAGGGGGAAGCCTGCTCCAATAAAAGCATTCTGCCAGGTGTGGCCACACCCCCCTCAGGTCAGCCTTGGAGAAGGGAAGGGAGGGCTGCTCTAGTGCTCCCTGGATTCTAGCTTGAGCCACTGCAGGCATGTACTTGCATTTCTGGGATGTCTGTGCAGTTAAACTTATTTAGCCTAGCTAGGTTTGACTAACCTGCAAAGACTGAATCAATTCAGGCTCAGGCTTTTTGAATGTCTGTCTGTCCCTAGCTGCAATGTCAGCAGTTTTGCTTATTTTAGTTCCACTAGCAACCAACTAGAAAAAAAAAATTCTCATGCCTTTATTTCTTCATGGCAAGAGAGCAATGTAATTATTATTGTTACTACATTACTTATATTCTCTCTTAGCTTGCCATTTTGGATTTCTCACCTTTCTGCAAGTATTCTGCAAACATGAAGAGAAGCAGCTACACAATTCAAGTCAGGCTGTATAAAATAGAAGGGATGGGGATGGCAGCAGGGGAGCAGGGGGAAGCCAGGCAGATGCCTGTAGTCCAAGGGTGGGCAATTATTTTAGGTAGAGAGACACTTACCCAGTTTTGGCAAGCTGTTGAGGGCTGCATGGGTATCCTTGCCCCTTGACAGGTGCCCTGCCCCCTAGACACCACCTTGGGACCAATATCTCAATGTCTTGGGACCAATGTCCAAGGGCCAGTGCCGGCAGGGCCCACAGCCGGGCACAGGCTGGCAGGGGTCTGTGGAGCCAGGCTGGGGTGCACCAGCAGGGAGAGCGGGGAGCTGGCCCAGCTCCAGAGAGCCCCTGCTGGCTGGGACCCTGTACTCCTGCTACCCTGCTCTGGGCCCCACCGGCACTGGCCCCAGGGCACCAGTATGGGCCCCATGCTCCCGCTGGGTCCTGCACCAACTCAGTGCCTCCCCCCCTCAGCCCCACAGTACAGGTGTGGAGCAGCAGGCAGCCCCAAACCTGCGTTTCCTGGCAAGGAATGAGTTGGTGCTGAGCACAGGGAAAAAGCAGCCCCTCCCCCACCCCGTGGCTGGTGTTCCCTGCTACAGCCACTCGTAGCTCACGTGGGGCTGGCTGTCCTGCACAGGCAAAGGCAGCCCCACACAGGCTACCACCAGTTGCAGTGCAGGGCAGGGGAGGGGACGGTTTTCCCCACACTCAGCACCAGCTTGTAACCTACCCCTGCTGCCAGCCTGGGCCCTGTACTGGCTCCAGGCTCGCCGATCAGGCCTGCACCACAGTGGCAGTAGCTGCTTGGCATGGAGGAAAGCAGCTCCCCCCACCTGCCATGCTGGGCAGTGTTTGCTGCTACTGCCCACCCAGAGCTCATGCTGCAGTAGGCTGCAGTGAGGCTGCCACCGCCTCTGTGCTGCCCAGCATCCAAGCTCCGGGCAGGCAGCAGCAGAAGCAGCAAACACTGCCCGGCATGGCAAGCTGAGGTGCTGCTTTCCCCTGCGCTGACCAGCTGCTGCCACTGTGGTGCAGCCCCAATGTACGAGCCCAGAGCTGGCATGGGGCCCAGGCTGGCAGCAGGGGCGGGTTACAAACTGATGCTGAACACAAGGAAAAACAGCACCCCCCCCTTGCCCTGTGGCTGGCGCCCCGCACTGCAGCCGCTTGCAGCCCACATGGGGATGCCTGTGCCTGCTCAGAACAACCCCACGCAGGGCACAAGTGGCTGCAGCAGGGAGCACCGGCCACAGAATGAGGGAGGGGTCACTTTTCCCTCCCATGCTCAACACCAGTTCATTTCCTGCCCGCGGTTCCCCACTGCCCTTCCCTCCCTCTCCCTCCTTCTTACCCGAGTTTCCCACACCAGTGCAGCCATGAGGAGCCACATGGTCCCAGGCCAGAAGCCCCTGCTATGCACGGGGTTCCAGTTGTGGGGCCAGGGTCGGGCAAGCCCTGCTGTTGCAGGAGCCCACCAGGGCTTCCCCTGGGTCCTACTGCCCTTGGTTTCTGTCATCTTTGACAGGAAACAAGGTTAGATACATATTAGTTTTCTATTTTTTTTTTGTATATAGAGGCCCTGCAGGCCAGAAAGAATGGCCTAGTGGGCCAGATCCAGCCTGCAGGCCATATCTTGCCCACCCCTGCTGTAGTCTCTGCTGAGCTCCAGCAACGGAGCACAGGGGCGGGGTCAGCCCTACTGTGGAACAGAGAGCTCTGCCCAGTCCAGACAGCATGTTAGGATGCTGGGTTTAATTTAAACCAGGAAGGTTTCTGGGACAGACATTGCATAAACTGGTTTGACTCAAATCAGTTAAGTCTGATACTACATGAAACCAGGCTCAACTCCAACTGGTTTCAACCACTTTCAAACTGGTTTGTGTGCACTGAAGGTCTGTTGTTACAGGTTTAAGCCAGTTTCTGACCACTTAAACCAGTTTGTGTGTAACGTCTGTCCCTAGCCTGCGAGTGTACTTTATTTATAAGGTTGACTGAAGAGACTAATATTTAAAAGTATCCAAAAATGGAAAGGAGATATGTAATTTATTATTGCCTCAACTCTATGTAATATATCATTTAGACAGATGGTGTGCATTAAGTGAGGTTCTCAAGTGAAAACAACCACAGGCTTGATCTGACATTTACACAAGTTCTACTCCCCATAACAATTATTTCAGTAAAATTATTAGCATGAATCCAAGTCAGGCTTTGTTTACTATAAAATGGATAGATACAATGTACAGTTAAGTGTTATGCTCCATTAATCCTGGACTTATTGGCTCAAATCATATTGTGCTTGAAACAGGCTAAATATGTATTCAGGAAGGGAATTTCTCTAACCTAAATGACCCTGGGGGATTGTCTAAACTGCCAGAGAGAATAAGCGAGGGGGAGGGGAAAAGAGGAGATGGAGCAATTTATTCTGGACATTCAATTTTGGGGGGAAAAACACCATGGGAACAGTACATTAGGGATCTGCTCAACAACAACACCACCAAATAAGAGTAGCTACCAGGCCAGGACCCCACTGTTCTAGGCATTGTACAAACATATGCAAATTATTTGTAAAAATAAATAAATGAACAGATAGCAATTTCTTTCTCTTACAGTAAGAAAAATGCGTCACCGGCTGGTCCAGTACCATCTCTGAAACTCTACATAATTCAGACACCCCCTGCAATATCCAAGGCCAGTCTCTAGTACACAGCATCTGACCTAGTTTTTGGAAAAAACTGAGGCGAGCATTTTAATAATACTGTTTTTTCTCCCAAGTGTTATTCTACTTTAGAACTGTGTAAATTCATTTGTACTGGTAGTGCTCCTATTTCAGGCAGCAGATCAAATAAGTTTATAATTTTATGTACCTTTCCAATTTGTTCTTAGGATTATTTGGGTCAGCATTTTAAGCATTCAGTACAAATTAGCCAGAATAATATAAGGTTTCAATTTGCAGCGTGAGTCTTGATAATGTCCCAACTGCCTTTGCTTTGTATCTGAATTCCAGCTCTTAGCCACTGATTGCAATGGTCTTGTTATAATTAGCAGAGCAGCTTTGTAGGAATACAACCTATTACATAACAAATGTACAAAAAGATGTGGTTAAAGCATGAAAAACAGTCCAGTACTCAAGAGCCAAGCTCATGTATTACTTCATACTTCTACATGCATTGCTTGAACTGATTACATTTGCACAAGCATTCTGATAAGCTCTGTTTATTGTGCCACGGTATTTATAGCTTCAGATTTATTAACCTCCACCCTGATTCTTGGCTTCAAGGATACCTTTTAGGCACATTCAGCAATGCAACATTACACTTATCTAGAGGCCTGCCATTTGCAAAAGAACACAAAGCCACAGGAAACTCACCTGGTTTCCAGTTTCATTACTAATTCAAAACTCAGTTCATACAAAAGTCAGTTTCATATGAACAGTGGCAGTTTTAGGATTTCACATCAAAACCAGACAAGATTTTTTGTCTACAACAACCTCCTCAGAAGACCTATATATGACTCAGAACCAAAGTGTACAACACCCTGTCTTAAACACTGCAGCTGCTGCTACTGGAAGCAGTTGAGAAATGTAATTAATCAGAATGGACTCAGGAGGATACAGGTACACTCATCAACCATCCAGAATGCATGAGGTTACCTGGATACTCAATACAGACACTAAAGTTATAAGTGAAGAAAAAAAAATAATAAAAACCAAGATTAATGAGTAAGCACTCAGTTAGGATTAGACTTGGGAGCAGGTCACAACTTGGTCCTTTTGCAGCTAATTCACTATGCTAGAATATGAGAGTATCCTTTTCCTTTGGCTCTGAATATCACTTCATTGTTTCATTCCTTTCTCATCTTCAGAAAAGAATAATTTAAAAGGTACCCCACTAAGGAATATGCACATGAAACTGTCTAGATCACACTTGTGCTCACTGATGGGCAATGGCTGTATTTCAAGAAGTGGTTTTGGTCTTCAAAGATTCTAACTACTTTGAATACTGACTACCAAAAACCTTGTCTCCTTTTATATAGTAATTTGAAAACCGAGATCAGCCAACATGGAGCTAGCCATTACCTGATTTAAGCAGGAAGAGAGAGCATTGCTAGTAGGGCATTATGAGGAACAGGTCCTTATACTTAGATGCAGATGGTCAAACAGACAACCGTAAGTCCGTTTACTTTCAGGGCAGCAACCCCTCTTGCCCCTTCTCCCACCTTTCCTGGCCTTCTGAAAAGAATATGCATTAGGGTGAAGGACAGGCAGTACAGTTTATTAACCTTGATTTAAACAGACATCCAAGATTCAAAAAAAAAAAGTTACTACTTTGTGCACTTTCTTACAGCTTTAGTGTCTATGCATCTACATGGTGAAAGGAAAAGCACATATTAAGTCATATCTATAAAAATATTTCTACACCGAGCTCAAGTAATGTAATATATAATACAGTCTCATGTGAACCAGTGATGAAGGTTTTCTGTTTTATATCAAGTGCTCCTGGGAAGAAAGGTTGTGCAGGGAATGAGATAGTCTATATTTTATGAAGGTTCCAAGCAGGAAAAGTTAACAAGACAAAAAACTTTCAAACAAATACTAAGAAGTGTTTTTACAGGTTTATGGAAATGTGAAAGGTTTTATTTATATTTATAAAAACTCCAGTTGTTTCTTCTTGTTTCATTAAAATTATGTGAAAGTCAGAGGCTTATTCCATTATTCACTGAAACTCCTAATATAAATAACTGGTAGACATAAAAAGTTTCAGATATTGACAGGGAATGGTCCATGAAATATATGTTAAATTGTATTGCTGGAAGAAAAAACAAACAAACAAACAAAACCACACACACACACACTTTTTAAAAACATATCCATGCAGCTTAATAATAAAAGGTCTAGAAAGTGTCTCGTAATTTGAGCTATAGGGGTCAGTTTTAAAAGTCACTTGAAAATAAATATATGGGAAGAGTCACAATTGGAGTTCTATGGACAGCTACAAATTTGCTTGATATAGTTCATATACCTATTGTTATTTTACTCTTCCCCTGCTCTCTCCTCAGCAATTTTCAGGGATTGTTGTAGAACTTCTTTCTGAGAGAGAATCTACAGCCAATTCAAACCTTTATTTAAGTACTTTAAGTGCTTCCCAAATGAAATCAAATCCATCCTTACTTCCACAGGAAACTTATCTAAGTGGTGAATAGTTACTATCAGCTTTTGCACAGATGTCCTCTGCTGTGTGTAACATGCTGGATGAGAGGGGAAAAAATGATGCTAATGGAAGAGACCATGGCAGTACTACTCTGTTGGGTTGACTATGCCATTGCCATTGGAAAACAAGTATACAAAAAAAAAAAACAAACCTCAGGCCTTGGTGGTGAGTAAGTATGGCTACATCAATTTTCTGGAAGGCTGGACTACAGCATGTAATAAAGGGGAATTAACCAACACTTGTAAAGTGTTATGTAAACAAAATAGAGAAATAAAGGAACTTCTACGCAGTTTGTGAAATTCCTAATACAGAGGCCTCATTCTTGGTTGGTCCCTAGTCACCATTGTAATAATTAATAATATATTAGCAATTCAAAAGGGTTCCTGGAACCTTGAAAAATTCTACTCTTCTTGCAGGAATGATACTTCTCTAGTGAGACCGTGCTGTTCAACTGAGTTCGCTCTACAAGGTATTTTCTTGCACCAATTCATTTGAATATTTCACTCCATAGAAAGAAATGGCATATTTTGCATTGCACCCTTGAAAGAAAGCTGCTTCCCAGTTCCCTCTGTGTACTGAAGGGTGGGAAAGATTTAGAAAAAACTCAGAGAACCTGAACCTGTCTTTTTTTGGTCTTAAAATATTAGCTCATTTATAGGTCCCAGCATGGTTCTTTAACCATGAGTGTACAACAGGAGGGAAATACAACAAGCAGAATAAAGCAGCACTGGGGGGGAAAAAACCCACCATGTACACAGAGGTGCTTGTGTGCACTGCCTAACTGGAAACACACAACTTCAGAGGTGGATCGACATTTTAGAGGTTTGAAGCAATTTGTGTAAGAAAATGGAAGGGGAGAGAGAGGAACTAATCTATAACTAATCACCTGCATTCTTTCCAAAGCACATGAGAATGCAGGAAATTTGCCTGTTTATTATTTAAGCAAATACACCATCTGCTGGGTCACAAGACTTCCCCTCACTGGGGCACAACTGATTAACTGAATAATGCTGAAAAAGTTTAGGGCCAACATTGTGATTCACCAGACCTAAAGGGACCAGACCTGAAGAGTGTAAAGATGATAGACTTCAATGAGAAAGAAGGTTACCTCATCCATTAGTTGCCTAATGTTTTAGGATGTTTTGAAAATATGCAAAGTTTCCACTGATTGTTCTTACCTTCCATTTACTTTGATTACTAAATATGTAAAATGACACCGGTTTGCAGCTCTCTTATTTCTGTTTCCCTGGCTTCAGTGTAACAGTGTTGCCTAGGTACTTCTCTATACTCTGTTAAAAAAATTTGTTTTAGTTTTTGTACCGTTTCTAAGGAATTTCTCCTGACTAAGTTACCTAGGCTGAAACTGGAACATTATTATTATTTAAATAATAATTATTACTGTTAAACACTGTCCCTCAGCACAAGAGGAAAAAAGCCCTTGTGAAGCCTAAGCAGCCGTGTTAATCCAGATTATAACTTTATAAAACTTCCAAGTGTTCCATTCAGGTCTCTGATTTTGACCTGCATGTAGCAATTTACTAGCAAAGCAATTTGAGATCCGTCACTTTTAAATACTGATTTTATTATTAAATATTGTACTATCTTCATCTGTATAGCTGAGTTCCTCAGGATTTTAACCATCAAAATATACTGGAAACAAAACCAGAAAAAAAAAAAAAAAAGCGATTACTTCATTTTAATTTGTTAAAACACGAGAAATTTAAAGATGACAGAATAATAATCTGTTTGCTAACTAACCAGTTTACATACCATTAAGTAGATCCCTTTACTTCAGCCAACGAGACAAAAGGTTTAAGTCAGCACCTCAACACACCCAAAGATTAGGGTCTTTCCAGCTTTGATCATTATTCCAGATGGACAGGTTTAGTGATTCTCAATTAGCCATCAAGAACTTTATTGTAATATCCAGTCAGTATTTCTTTACATTAACACAATATATAAACAGACTATGCTACTTCCCACTAACATCTGAAGCTTGCTAAGAAGAACTTTTCCAACTATTTGAGTTGGTCTAATAAAAAGATATCATACCTACCCAAAGAACCTTGTCTGCCTATGTCCTTAGACCAACATGGCTACAACCTACACCCCTTGACTTCACATTCCCACCGAAGTATTAAGTATGCAGCAGAAAATCACTGGTACTTTTCCGATACCATAATCTCCTACAAAACGTATTCACAAGCTACATTGTGTTAATGGAGACATGCAAGATCCTTCCTCCCTTAGACACAAAAGTATCACCTGCCCTTGAGTGGACAGTGACCTAATCTCTCTAGGTAACCAGTGTCAGTCTAAATCAGGGGTCAGCAACCCCCAGCACATGTGCTGAGCATGGCACGCAAGGCCATTTTGCTTGGCACACCACCGCCAGCTCAGGCTCCAAGCAGCTGCTGCCAACCATGGAATCCAGGCTGCTGCCAGCAGGCAGCTGGGAGTCTGCAAGCAGACTGGGCTCCATTGGCCAGCTGCAGCCACGAGGCTGCAAACAACTACTCTGGGCACCAGCAAGTTGGCACTCTGGCACCTCCAAAAACTCAAGGTAGACATTGTGTTTTTTTCCGGCTCTCCAGCCAAAAAAACATTGCCTACCCCAGTCTAAATCATTAGCAAAGGATTAGCAACTCCTTCTGCCTGTAACTGCTCTTGCTTTTGATTCCTTGGTATAAGGCTTCAAAGTACTTGACTATTTAAAAAAAATTATATGATATTCAAGGTGAAAACTCAAAAGATTATGAAGTTTACTTAGTATTCAATTCATGATGCTTCTATGAATTATTTTCCTTGTAAATAGGTCTTGTTGCATATGAAACCTGATGTAATAACAATCCATTGTCTTCCACATATTCTTTTAAAAGACTCCCTTAAGCCGATTATTTGTAGAAGTGTCTTAAACCCTCATGCATTTAAAACCTGCATTGTACCAGATACAAACGAAAACTTCCAAAAATAGACAACATTTTGCAAAGGGGGAGCGGGGAGGGACAACTGACACATATAATGAATACCAGATGCCTACCTTCACTGGTAGCCACATTCTTTTGGGCTTTGGTCGGTGTGTGATCTGTACTTGAACTCACATCAGATGAGATGCTTGAGCTGCCTTTGCCTGCAAAGAGAAACAAAGGTGGGGAAAAAACAGTTTTGATACTGAGGATTTTTTTCCTTCTGCTATTAAAAGTTTGGGATGATGCCAGAGAGCTGGAAGCTTCAAGTTAGAGCAGCTGAACCTCATTGTGTACAAGTACAGGGTGGGGACTAGCTACATTATAGCCTCAGACAAACATTTTTTGTATTGGGGTGCAATTCTGAACTCCTATATTTTGGAGCTTCCATTGCAAAATCTGCTCATCTATCACAAGTCAAAAGTTTGTCATTAACATTTGCAAGATAAAAACAGGACTTTCAACATTAGGCTGCCAATTCAAATGTAGACCAGACCAAAAAAAAAAAAAGAGCACTTAATTCATGTGCTCACCAAATGTGTTAAGTAACATTTCTAACCAACTTGTCTCTATTGCTAAAATATGTTCTTAGGAGCTAAGGTCTTAGACTAGCGTTTCCCAGCCTTTTCCATCCTACGGCACATCAGCCGAGTATGCCACGGGGGGGCGGGGGGGATGTAAATCAGTGTGGGTTCCATAGCCATGCCCTGGCAGGAGCCATGACTCCCCAAAATTTCATAGCATACCTGGACATGTCCAATGATACACCAGTGTGCTGCAGCATACCAGTTGGGAAACACTGTCTTAAGCCAACACTCAGAGCTAGGAATTGAGCTACCATCTTTCATCACAGATCTCCTGTGTAACCCTGCTTTATCAGGCCCATTTTGTAGACATGAGCTAGAAATTTTCTCTTACCACAGAAAGATATGCGAATTTAAAATTTCTATTGTAAGGTTTTTGGTTGTAGCCATATTGGTCTAAGGACATGAGGCTTGGCTGCCTATTGGGTAGATGTGATCTCTTTTATTAGACCAACTCAGCAACCTTCTGTAGGCATAGGGAGTGTCTGCTAGTCTGAGATTGCCAAGGAATGAAAGAAGCTAAAAATGTGACAGGATGTCAGCGAGAATGTAAATAGATGGAAATTAGGAAAACAAAATATAGTGAAGGGAGGGGCGGGGTAGGAGGGAGGAATGAGGGGGAAACAATGCCTAAGGTAAGTCAGGGAGACTCAACTGTACTTGAGTTCTCCAAGGCAGAAAAGAGGCAGTCTGTGAAAGAGTAAATAGCTGAAAATTTCTATTGTAGTTGTTTAGATACTATAAATTGCAAAATGTCACTGTAACAGGGGGCCTTCTCGGGGCCAGTCCGCAACTGGCCCGCCCACCCGTTCCTAGGTTAACCGCCTGCACCTCACTCGCCTGCCATGCCTTGCTGTATCATAATCAGTTCTACTTAGGCAGGAGGCTGCCAGGTGGCACTCTGTAGCTCTGATCCTCCCCTACACCGCAGCCCAAGCCTTGCAGACAGCATCCAGGTGACAATGCTCCTGGCCTACAGCCAGACCAAACTTAACCCTCGTTATCAGGCCTCATTCGAACACACACTCAAACTGCCCTCCTCTCACTAGGGCCTCTCATGCTCCACCCCCTCTCACAGTCTCTCATGCATCGGCAGCTTATACCACCTTGCTCCCTCTCAGAGTGGCACCCTTAGGCCACAGGTTTCATCTAGCACACACCTTGGGTGGCAAACGTACCATCTTTTGGGCCTTTCCTGTGACCCTCACCCAAGTAGTGGCCAGCGAATTAACTGACCTGGACAAAACTTGCCCTGGCCCCTCCCAGGACAGCTCTACACAAATCCACCCCCCTCCCACTGGGCTCCCAGCCCTTTGGTTTCCCCTCTTCACTGGGGCTCCACATCTGCCCCCTCACTTGGGCTACAGGGCTTCCCTTCTCAGTACAGGCTCAAGCGGCCGTAGCCATGTCTGGCCCCGATTTCTATCCATGGTGATGTGGGGGCCAGGGGCTATTGAGGTGCCCTGACCCACTTTCCACCAGGGTGGTAACTGGCCTGGTATTTCCTGGGGCCTCCTGCACCACTGGGAGTCTCACCAGACCCCCCACTCCCAGCAGGGTGTAGCTTTAGGTCATGCCCAGGACCAAGAGCCTCCTGCTCCTACCTACAGAGGTTCCATTCAGCAGTTCAGCCAGGCAATGGTTCTGTCTGCCTGCCAGCAGCGAACTGCTCTGTTTATATAGCTGGCCATGGTTCTAAAATGGCCACTGTAATCAAACACCTGCTGGCTGCTTGACTCAGCCCTTAACGTGGCAGGCACCAACAGCACCCTGCCACAGCCACAAAGAATCAAAACAGGTTAAAAATCAGAAGACTTTTACATAGTCTTGATAGAGACAGAAAGGTACAGTCAACTGAACTACTCTCATCCAGCAGTGTAGCTATTTCAGGGCAGCGCAAGAATGATGACACTACTGCTGCTTCCACAGTGATCTGTTCCAAAGGACCCTTTAAAGGACCCTATTTCAATCATGTTTTCCATGTGCACCAGAACTGTTACACATATTTCCAATGGAAAATAAAGTATAGGTGAGGAATGAAAATTGATTACCATCAATAGGTTACAATGCACCACACAGAAATGTCAACTACGCACCACTAAAGTACCTCCATTACAGAGAGAAACCAGAAGCTTTTATACCTCACAGCTAGAAATAACTGTCAACAAAGGCCTTCTTTATCCCTAGCAGGCATCTGACTGCAGCAATCAATAGAAGGGTTACTCAGCAGAAAAAAAAACCTCTACCAGAACATGTACAAATTCCAGCAGTACCCATAAGAAATTAAATTAGAAGATAGATGCTTTAAAACGGTTGCCATTATTTCCTTTTCACATGGCTTGGAATAAGTCAATGAGTCCTCCCACCTAAACAGAAAAGTTACAATAGTCACTGCTTTCTCTCTCCATAGCACTATGCTTGAAGTGGCATTGCTTTGAAACCAGCACTTGCTGCTTCCTCCAACTTTTTACCACAGAGCAAGAAGAGACAACCCTGATTTGTATCAATCTTTTCAAATTCTTGTCACTTCCCATTAGACCAGGGCTGCAGAATTTTGCTGTCTTACACATGATGCTCACACTATAAGTTACAGTAGAGAACCATTCATTTTCCCTTGAACACTGGGACTGGTGCTTGTAAATCTATTAAGTGAACAAGCTGGGTTTTTTTTTCCCAAACAAAGGCTGCTATTAAAATATATCAGCCAGTCAGCGATGCATACTCCTGGGGAAGAGAAGGGTGGAGCATTCAATTGCGTTTAAAAATATCATATACCTCATGTATTACAACTGACATCAGCTGAGAAATGTAAGTAAATGCTTTAAAAGCTAAAGTTCCTTCTTTATAAAGTTACTTTATACAGGCAGTCCTCTAATTATGGCGTTTCAACTTACGGCGATTTGCACTTGCAGCACTCTGCCATTTACACCCATGTTATTACTTATGGCACTGGATCCTCCCACTTACGGCACTACGGGGAAATTTACAATGAGAAAGAGGGTAGCAAAACAAACATCTCTGGATCAGTTTCTCAAAAAGCCATCAAGTGGCCTTAAGTCTCCCCAAAATCTCAAAAAAGCCTTTCTGAATTCTATGACCCTGATGAAGGGTGTTCCTTCACCTCCTGATAAAATAAAATTTTATGTGATTAGTTACTGTATTGCCCTGTTTAATCAATGTATATTAACTGAAAGCTAGAAAGCTTTGTACTGTACAGTGTATATCATTTATAGTTGATTAAATAGTTGACCTGAATATGGTGTTTATGGTTATTTCTAAAAAAAAAAAAAAAAGGGCATCAGGCCCTTAGTCAGGAAATTAAGCCCCTATTGCAGGGGGTGGACAAAACGCGGCCCAAGAGCCAGATATGGCCTGCCAGACCGTTCTATCCAGCCCATGGGGCACCTAAAAAATGTAGAAAATTAATATTAATCTGTCCTGGGTTGCCTTTCATGCAGCCCTCAACAGCTTTCTGAAACTCAGTAAGCATCCCTCTGCCCAAAATAATTGCCCGCCC
Organism: Crocodylus porosus; assembly: GCF_001723895.1. NCBI lineage: Eukaryota > Metazoa > Chordata > Crocodylia > Crocodylidae > Crocodylus > Crocodylus porosus. The sequence continues at coordinate 128,855,018 of NW_017728886.1, read as the reverse complement.
TTGCCCTATTGTAACATTGTTTCTATGGGAAAATCAGATTCAACGTGCATCGTTTTGACTTACAGCACCTTTTCTAGGAAAGTAACCCACCATAAGGGCGAGGACTGCCTGTATGTGGAAACCTAGCTGACACTATGTTTCTATCACTTGAGTAAACCTATAATCATAGGAATGTTAGTAAGAGACTTTTCTGATCTGTTATTTCAATCAAGCATTCCTTGGCGTTCTGCATTACAGCATGCCTGGTTTTTATAACATTTGGATGTACGGAAGAGGTCTGCTCTTTTAAAAGTGCCACAGCAAAATGAGGATTTTTGTCTTTTAACAGAAAAAGACTGTTGAGTGTACAAACTGAAGCTTGTTTCACAATCCAGTTATTGCCACTTTATTCCTCAGGTCAGCTCCAGAGAAGCATTTTGCATGGCAAAGTTGCCTAAGTTTAACATACCTGGATTTGCAATGTGAACAATGGAGCAGGGGTGGGAGAGCACATTAAGGAGCCAGGAAGAAACTAAAAGATATGGTAGAGCCAGATGAGGATGAGGAAGGAAATGCATTTTTTATAATCAAAGCCCATGTTCCCAGCAGATAGTCATTAATTTGGTTGCCACCTTGTCTTATAAAAAAAAAATGCTACACCAAAAGCAGAGTCTAGCACATCACCCACCATTATGAGAGATGGAGCAATACACCACTGGGTTCCATTTCACAGTAACAGAATCCTAACAGCTTGTCAGGGTTTGTAATAGGGGATGTAATAGTTTACATTAGATTGCAGAAAGGTAGGCCTATCAGGCTGCTGCTGTTATTGTTATTTTACACAAATGTAAATTACTAGAGATTCAGTACATTTTCACTAGCAGAAAAAGATGAAACCGATGTGTCTTTTTCACTAAGGTGGTGCTTGATGGAGCAATTGCCACACTTCCAGCCTTACCCCAAACACTAAGCATTAAATCTTGAAAAACCAAATAGTATTTCCAAAGAATTTTGTCACACCCTGCTGCAACATGGGAACTGCAGTGAAGCCCAAAAGTAAAATGATGAAATGGAAAGGTGATTAACAGTATTTTCTCCAAGCAAAGGTGACAATTCCTTATGGGAAAAATTAAGTCACACATATAAACAATGGACACCGCATTTGCCAGCTGTATGCATGCAGCATAAGATAAAACTACACTGCTGGAACTATGATACCATTTCCATCAGTTATTAACAACAGTAAAATCCATACCCTTGGTAGAGAAGCCACCAGAATATGGGAAACAATTTGAACCAAGACAATTCCATTCAGTCTTTACCATCAATACTCAGCATACACCAGTGGCAATGCATCAAGCAGAAAAGCTTGACTATATATGCATTAACACATTTCATGGGCTTTGTACAATAGCATCACTTAGAAGGTATTAAAAATATTTGTTAAACAGAAAATGAGATGAAAAAGGAGAAAACTCATTAGAATTATATAGAATTATTTTAAGTCAGACACCAGGTCTTCTGCATTCTGATATTGTTCTATAGACAGTTTATCATGTTAGATTCTTCTCTTACAGGATGCAGCCCTCAAAACAAGCTTCTTTCCCTCAACGTGACACACTTTTGAAGAAATGGTCTCCAAGGCTGGGGGCAGACATTACACATAACACAGTTTAAGTGATCAGAAACTGATTTAAACTTGTAACAGAACTGACAGTCAGTGTACATAAGCCAGTTTGAAAGTGGCCAAAACTAGTCTGAGTTAAAACCTGGTTGAATGTAGTATCACACTTAACTGATTTGGCTCAAACCAATTTATGCAATGTGTCCCAGACCCCCTCTGGGTTCAACTTAAACCCGTGTCCCCTAGCATCCCAGATGCTTTGCAGCCCTAGGTGGGGCTCTCTGCTCCAGAGAGCTGGGCTGGCTGTTGAGCTCTGGTGAGCAAGCATAGCAGCATCTGGCTTACCCCTGCCACCCCTCCTCTCCCACCACTCCCTGCTTAAGCAAGGATTCACCCTCCCCTCTCCTAGAGCATGGACCATAGCCAGCATGTAGTATGCTAGCTAATGCTGGGAGCTGTCTGTATAACACAGACAGGACAAAGGCAGACAGGACAATGTCTGCTTAGAACTTTTTGGAGCTAATCAACCAGGCAGCTGGTAATGTCCCTCTGCTCCTTCCTTGGAAAAAATTGTTTAAGAAGAGCTTGAACTAATGAGAGAGGCTTTTGTTTTCTTGACAGGCTGATAAACATCGAGTTAAGGGTTATAAACACTGTGTTATCAACTCCCTGCTCTGCTGGCTCCATCACTGGTCAGAAGTAGCTGGTGGCAGGGGCTGAACCCCTCCCTAATCAGAGGGTCCTGCTGGGGCCTGGAAATGCCCCCCCCCCCCACCTCAGCACTGTAGAAGGGAAGGGAGGGCTGTTCTAACACCTCCCCTCCCCCCCACCAGCTTCTGGCTGCAGTGGCTCGGGCATGTGCCTACATTTCTTCAGTCCAGAGGGGATTTCTGTGCAGTTACGAACTAGTTCAGCCCAGCTAGGTTAGACTAACCTGCAAAGATTGAATCAATTTAGGCTCAGGCTTTTTGAATGTCTGTCCCTAGCCCAACAGACTCTGAACACCGCACACTGGATGTAATCAAAATGCGAGAAGCATAATTTTGTAGTGTAACATGCCCCCTTCTCGTTTCAAATTAACTAGGTTCAGCTAATGCAAACTTTCATGCTTGGTTTGTATCTTACCACCAAGAAATTCCAAGCATTTCCAAATATGAAATAATCTGCAAAAACCCTAAAAGACTTTACCCTATTCATTTTACAGAGCAGCCAACCACAGTACAACACATTACTGGTCTTTTAACCCAATATTTATTCAGAGCAATGAACAGAAGCAAGGATGAAAGCTCAGAGCACCTTGCTGAACTGACTGTGCATACTAGTTGTTAACTGCAGCAGGGCTGTGAAGTTATGGCAGGTCTCACAACCCATTCATCCCAGGAAGTCTGTTGCATCTTCCAAGTAAGTCTGGCTCTGCAGTTCTCACAGCTATGAACAAAGTTATAAAGCCCTCTCGCTTCCTAACAAACAGACAGTTAACCTGTTGCTGAGCCTAATATTTGGCCATCCAAGGCAGCTGCCCTGTTTCGCCTCTGAGATTTGGCTCTGTTTGTTAAATGGGACTGGCAATGAGCAGCAGCCACTCCACACTACACTTATAAATAGCATCCATTAAATTAAAAAGCAAACAAACATAACCCAGAACCTAAACTAATAAAATATGACTCAGTAAAAAGCCTAAAAGTTAGGAATAATTCCCAAGCAACACGCAAAGGAGACCATAACCATGGAGAAGCCTTCCACAAAAACTCTGTAAACAAAAGCAGATTCTTATGCAATTTCCCCCTACCCTTCCCTCAATTAAGATGACATTTTATTCTTAAGAGGAGCCTTTTAACATTTTAGCTCTCATGCATAAATATTCAGCTGCCATGTTTATTTCTTCTCAGACATAGCCTGATTGTTATAGGCCTGTAAAGCGGTTGGCAGAAAGAAGCACAAAAAGCACAAGAGGCTCATAGGGAATGCTCAATCAAGGTGCCTCAAAAGGGGAAGTAAGGAGTGCAGCCAGAACAGACAAGAGCTCAGGAAAGGCAGGTATCTTTCTGAAGCACCATGCCTTCTTCAAGTTCCTGAAGAGAAAGGATTCTTAAACACCCAAATGTCAGAGACACCTGAAAGCAGGAAGAGGAAGCAATGAGCAACCATGCATAGTCCTGCTGCTGTGTTTCTGGGCTTCAAATCCCAGAGACCCCAGGGGCAGCAGGAAGAGGAAGCGAACACACAGCCCATGCTGGCTACGTGCCAGAGAGTCATGCTCTAGCACTCCCCTGGCTTCTGGCCTGAGCCACTGCAGACATGTGGCTGCATTTCCTGAATCAACGGTAAACGTCGGTCCAATTGTTTCTGAATTTAATCTCTGCAGTTTAGACTAACCTGCAAAGACTGAATCAATTCAGCCTTGGACTTTTTGACCAAAAAAGTTGGGAAACCTAAAATCCACTGTAGAAAAGTGTGTTTGGTGCTTGGGCTTGAGTCTATTCAAACCTGGGCTTTTTGATGGTCTGTACTTAGCCCCAATGATAAATCCAGGACCTTGAAGGTAATGACATATTTGCCTTCATACTAGTCTTTTTCTTTTCTCCACTGAAATGGTAATGTCTGAGGAAAGCAAAGTAATCACATGTACCTGCCTCTGACAAAGTTTATGGACAATCAAATAGACACATAAATTTAGGTGCTTTATTACATCAGCATGAATGTCTCACACCATATACATTTCACAATTCTCAGTTTCCCAATTATTTGTACTGAAATTTGTGGAAGGGTTATCCAAACCTTCCTTAACAGAACTGTATTTGGGGTCTTAAGATTGGATTTCAGCTCAAGCAGGGGAAACAAGCTCTCCTGCTTGATCTGGCACTGACAAGATCTAGAGAACGCTCTTCATGGCTTGAGCCTCTATAGAAGGTCCCCATGGTATTGTGGGAATACGGGGAGAGTGTGGAAGTAGCCAAAATAGAAAAACACAAGAGTAAAAATGAAAAGTCATCAGTACATAGAGGTTGATATAACAATTGCTATCCCACTGCCGGTAAGATGGACTGAAAAGGGTATTTTATTGGAAGCAAAGCAGCAACAAAGATGCCCTACAGTGGTATTGAATAAGGAAGTTTAGAAAGAAACAAGGGCTACAAGTAAAGACTAAAATCCCTTACTGCTTTCTTTACAAGAAGCAAATCAACACTGATAGTGGCTATCCACTACACCAGTGGGATCTGACCTTTTTAGCAGGCATACCATAATTTAGCCCTGAATCCACCCCAAGCACCACTATCTACTACTCTTCTTTCCCAGCTCTGTGCTTCCTGTTTCATCTGCTGCTCTTTCTGCTTCTTTTCCTGGGTTCCCTGTCCACACTGCTGCTTTACTTTTTGCTCCCTACCCATGTGTTTCCTGTTCCCTCTCCAATCCGCTACATGCCACAGAGGCTGCCCATGCCACTTGTGACACAGGCTGGCCATAGCTACAATACACTACCTAATGAGAGGTCTGAGGGGATCCTTAGCACAAACCCACCTTTATCCCCATTCTGGGGCTGAATCCAAGTTGCCTCAAAGCTGTTTTCTGTAGAAATCCTTCCTCACTGGCAGAGATGTGGGGTGGAAAATTTTCCAGCATTTTTCTGAGGAAAATGTTTCCATTTCTAAAAATTCAATGTTTCATAAAATTCATTAGTAACAATGAATGGAACATGAAAGCTTTCAGCTCGATCAAGGCAAAAAGGAGGAACAGACTACCAAATGAATGCACTGCTAAGCTTGTTTCTATTTCTGAAAATCTCTTGCTTTTAGCACACAATTAGTGAAGAAGATGCAGTATGATGATTAAGTGGTCCTTGCCCAAAGACTCATCGGTAAAGCCATCCTTCAGCAAAAGAAAATGGTGTCTCAAGGAGTTCTGAATCAGACTTGCCTCAATCTGATTCTGATCATTTAAACCAGTTTGTGTGTAATGTCTGTCCCTAGCCACACAGCTGCTTCATGGTTAGGGCCTGGTTTTAACTGAGGGCCCAGCTTGTGGCACAGTGGCTTCTTTAATCTTGGTGTCCCCCCTGACATGCCTTCCACTGCTGATGATTGATAGAGGAGCCCCACAGTCCTTCCTTTTGCTCCCAATGGCAGGGAGGCAAAAACCATGGTTTTAAATGTGCTGCATTTTTTGCCTCTAGCCTGGTCATCACCAAGCAACAGGAGGCAAAAACCACAGCATATTTAAAAATGCAGTTTTAAAAACAGAGCACAGGTCAAGTACCCCTCACCAAGCTCAGATAAGTGCGCTACATAGCACTGCAATTCATGAGGGCATAGTTTTTGATAACACTATCAGATCTAAGGAGTAGCAAAGGATCCATCACCTAGAAGATCTAAGGAGCAGCAAAAGATCTGTCCTGTGTGCGTCTGTGTCCCCACACACACGTGTTCTCCCTTACCTCACCAGTGGCAGCAGCAGCAAAGGCAGTGGAGGAGGCAGCAGCAGCTGATCCCCCTAAGGTAAGTGGGGTAGAGGGCAGAGGGAGCAGGCGCAGCTGAGGCAGATCCGGAAGGGAACGGATCCCATTTAGCTCAGCCAACAAGGAGCCGCACTCCTGGGCCACGGGCAAGCAGTGCGCCCAAACAGGCGCACTCTGTAAGGGCGTGCCAGTGTTTGCACCGGCGTTCGTGCAGCAGCGGTCCACAAGGGGCCTCCAACAGGTGAGGGAAGTAGACTTATAGCTCCTTGGACATGGTAGACGTGGAACGCAGCTGCTAGAGGCCCCACACTGGTGGTGCCGCCTGCCCTGGGCTCCTCTGGGGCCTCCACCCAGATGGAACTCATGGCAGGGTCAGTAACTCCCCGGCCTCCTGTCTGGGGGGGTGGCCTGGCAGGGGCCTAGCACCTAGGGGACGGGTTGGGTGGTCCCCTTGACTGTCCCTCCTGTGCCTGGCTTAGGGCCCTGGAGGAGCAGGTGAGGGAGCTCCAGGCTGAGGTAAGCAAGCTGTGGTGGATCAGAGCTTCAGAGGACAAGACTGACACCTATTTCTGTTCAGTGCAGGACCAGGCAGCCAGTGTACAGACCCCCCAGGAGAGGCACACAACAGAGGTGTGGTGGAAAGTACCCATCAGAACCAGGGCTGCTCCGGCTAGTGTGGTGGAGGTTTCCCAGGTACAACTTGGGAATAGATATGAGGCCGCAGCAGTCCTGGAAGAGAAAGACGAAGGGGATGCCTCCAACGGGGAAGGTGCCACTCCACACACAACACAGACAGTGCAGAGAGGGAGAACAAGGAGGAAGAAACGATAGGTCCTTGTCATAGGGGACTGAATCCTAAGGGGAACGGAGGGTCCCATCTGCTGACCAGACCCCATGGCACATGAGGTCTGCTACATGCCCGGGGCTCAAATCCAACACATCACAGAGAGGATCCCGGCCTTCATTCGACCCTCGGACCAGTACCCCATGGTCCTTATCCATGTGGGAACAAACGACATGGCCAGGGCAACCCAGACCCCGTCATGAAGGACTTCGAAGCCTTGGGGGCCAAGCTCAAGGAGATGGGGGTGCAGGTGGTATTCTCCTCTATTCTCCCAGTAAGTAGACGCAGATGGCGACACAAGGCCTACATTGGCAAGGTTAGCCAGTGGCTATGGAGCTGGTGTGGCCAGGCAGGGATCGGGTTCCTGGACAACAACCCACACTTTCGCACAGGGGACATGGTTGGGAGAGATGGCCTACATCTCTCCCCTAAAGGCAAGCATGTCTTTTCTTCCAGGTTGGCTGATCTCATACAGTGCGCTTTAAACTAGCTTTGCCAGGAGATGGGACCACAGGAGGACACCTCCCAACCAAGATGGGTGACAAGCACAAGGAGTACCCAGGTAAGTAACGGGGGTCCAGACAGTCCTAAGAATGGGGGGGGGGGAATGCATGCACCAATACAAGGCCTTAAATGCCTCTACACTAATGCTCATAGCATGGGAAATAAGCAGGAGGAATTCACCCTCCAGATAGCTAATACAAACCCAGACATAGGGCTCACAGAAACCTGGTGGGATTCATCCCACAACTGGGTGGTAAACATTAGGGGCTACAGACTATACAGATGGGATAGAATAGGGAGGAAAGGTGAAGGTGTGGTGCTCTACATCAAAGAGCAATACACATCCTCAAATCAACAGGATGGGGCCAGAGGAGGGGCAGGCTGAAGTGCTCCGGGTCAGAATACAGGGGGGTCGGGGGGAGAGGGACTTAATGGTGGGCGTCTACTACAGACCACCCAACCAAGGGGAAGAGCTGGACTGTGAATTTGCAGGCCAGCTTGCGGAGGCACTTAAGGCAAGGGACGTAGTCATCATGGGTAATCTAAATTACTTGGACATCTGCTGGGAGGAGCAGTCAGCTAGGTCGGACTGCTCACAGAAGTTCCTTGCTGAGATACAGGACCTTAACCCAGGAGATGCAGAGTCCTACCAGGGGGAATGCCCTCCTGGATCTGGATCTGGTTCTGGCCACAGGTGATGACCTGGTGAGGGGACTCCAGGTTCTTGGCCACCTGGGTGACAGTGATCATTGCCTACTGGAATTCACCATACAGCGCAAAGTGTCAAGGGCCTGCAGTAAGGCAGTAGCCCCTGACTTCAAGAGGGCCAACTTCAATGAGTTGAGGAGATTGGTAGGAGAAGCACTGGGGTCCTGGAGAGTTGGGGAAACTGGGTGTCCAAGATGAGTGGCTGTTCCTTAAGGAGACGATCCTCCGTGCCCAAAGGGTAACAGTCCTAATGAGAATCAAAGGGGGCAAGAATGCTCAAAAGCCCCCTGGCTCACCAAAGGCATTCACGAACACCTGAAAACCAAAAAAAAAAAAAAAAGAAGCATACACCCAGGGGAAGGGAGGGGCTATCACCAAAGAGGAGTATACCGCAATTGCTCGGGCTTGTAGGGGGGTTATTAGGAAAGCTAAGGCAGAAATGGAACTGGAGCTAGCATCAAGGATAACAAAAAGTCCTTTTTTAAATGCATAGGGAGTATGAAGAAAGCACCAGGTAACATGGGGCCCCTGCGGGATATGCTAGGCAATCTGGTGGTTGCACCAGAGGAAGAGGCAGACTTTTTTAACAATTTCTTTGCCTCCGTTTTTTTGTGCAGGGACCAGGACTGCCCCACTGAGATTCAGGATGCACTCAGGAGAGACTCTAACAGGGTCAGGGAGGATCAAGTTGGGAAACTTCTGGAGATGCTGGACATGTTCAAATCAGCAGGTCCAAGATGCTCTCCACCCCAGGGTGCTCAGGGAACTGGCAGGGGTAATTGAAGGGACCTTGGCATGGCTTTACAAGCATTTGTGGTGCCCTGGCCAGGTGCCAGATGACTGGAAGAGGGCCAATGCGGTCCCCATTTTCAAAAAAGGGAGAAGGGAGGACCCTGGCAACTATAAGCCTGTTAGTCTTACTTTGATCCTGGGAAAGCTCTTTGACAAGATTATCCAGGAACACATCTGGGAAGGACTGGCAGGGGGGCGATGCTCGGGGCAACCAGCATGGCTTCATTAGGGGCAGGTCCTGTCAGACCAACTCGATTACTTTCTGCAATCAGGTCACAAAATCACTGGATGCAGATGTCACAGTAGATGTAGTCTTTCTGGACTTCAGGAAGGCCTTTGACACCGTCTCCCACCCCATTCTCATTAGAAAGCTAGGCGACTGTGGCATTGATGCCTACACAGTCAGATGGATAGCAAATTGGCTAAGAGACCGCACCCAGAGAGTGGTGGCGGACAGGTCATATTCAACCTCAAGGGATGTGGGCGGTGGGGTCCCTCATGGCTCGGTCCTTGGGCCTGCACTTTTTAATCTCTTTATTAGTGACTTGGACGACGGGGTAAAAAGCACCCTGTTCAATTTCGCTGATGACACCAAGGTCTGAGGCGAGGTGGGCACACTAGAAGGGAGGGACAGGATACAGTTGGACCTGGACAGGTTACAGGGGTGGGCAAATGAAAACAGGATGGGATTCAATAACTGACAAGTGCAGGGTACTGCACTTGGGCAGTAAGAACCAGCAGCATACCTATAGGCTGGGGAACTCCCTTCTCAAAAGCACAATGGCAGAAAGAGATCTTGGAGTCTTTATAAATTCCAAAATGAACACGGGCTGCCAATGTGAGGACACAGTCAGTAAGGCCAACCACACCTTGTCATGCATCCATAGATCTATCACAAGCAGGGCCAAGGAGGTGATCCTCCCCCTATATGCAACACTGGTCAGGCCACAGTTGCAGTGTTGTGTCCAGTTCTGGACACTGCACTCTAGGAGAGATGTGGCCAACACTGAGAAAGTCCAGAGGAGGGCCACTCACATGATCCAGGGACGGCAGGGCAGACCCTATGGGGAGAGGCTATGGGGCCTGAAACTGTTCAGCCTTCACAAGAGAAGGCTGAGAGGGCACCTGGTGGCCATCTACAAAAACTTACCGGGGGAAGCAGCAGGGAATGGGAGAGACCCTGTTCACCCGTGCACCTCCTGAAGTAACAAGAAATAACAGCCATAAGTTGTTTGAGAGTAGGTTCAGGCTGGACATTAGAAGACACTACTTCACAGTCCGGGCGGCTAGAATTTGGAATGAACTTTCAAGGGAAGTGGTGCTGGCTCTTACCTTAGGGGTCTTTAAAAAGAGGAGGCTTGACAATTACCTAGCTGGGGTCATATGAGCCCAGTATTCTCTCCTGCCCAGGGCAGGGGGTCGGACTTGATGATCTACTTAGAACCCTTCCAAACCTACATCTATGAATCATCTAAGATACAAAGCTGAACTTTGAGAAGCGTTCTGTGGCCAGTTCCACAACTATGGGAGCTTGCCATCATTTCTGGACCCACTCTGACAAGCTGCACTAAAATTTACCAAGTGAAGCTGCTCAACAGCTGCCAGAATTGCAGCAAACAGCAGCGAAGCCAAGCGCTTCTCTGTAGACTGGGCTGGCTTGTCTCTTGAACTAACCTTTTATAGCATATTTGCTCCTAGACTGTGTTCCATGCGTTTTGTCATGTCTGATCTCTCTATCCTTCTGGAGTCATGGCCTAGATTGACTCTGTTTGCATAGCCAAAGATGGCAAAAATGTTTTGGGGGACTGTAGCTGGTGACAGATACTAACAAATTATGGGAAGTAATGGAGCAGAAGTGGAATTTTCCAACTTTAAGTCAAAGGGAAATGGGAAACAAGGGACAAGACGGGTTATGGTGGAAATTAAATAAAGTCCAAAAAATTCTAATGAAACTCAGGAAAAGAGTGAAGTCAAAATGGAATAACATAGCTGACATCCTTGTACATTCTAAAATATGCTCCTCTGATATTATTTTGAAAAAGTCCATTAGACAAACTCGTACTTTTCAGCGAGAAGAATTTCATAGGAAAACTCACACTGTTGCAATTAAGATGACTGATGCCACTTATTTGTAAGGACAACTTGTTTCCTTTAGAACAACATATCACATTGATCTTTATCTGAATACTAGTGAATTTATTTTTATTTTTTTTAATTCCTTTGAAGAAAGTTTTTAATAAGATGTATTAGCAAGCTCTCCATCAAGAAGGTATATGTTAATAAAACCTGTTCCGAAGAGCAGATAGGTCTTTTCCATTTCCAGCTTGTGACATGCAAAAGCAGATCTAGTCTTTACACTTTTAAAAACATTGCTGTATCTTTTTACAGAGGCAGCTGGCTTTACTTCAGTGCTGCCTTGCAAAATCCCTATTATGTTTTTAGGTCTTCATTGCAACTGACAAATTGTTACAGTGATTGGCTTGGCATTTTCCAGTTTGTCTGAGAGATGAGTCAGTCAGTAAGCCTAGCAAATGAAGCATTGGAATATAAACTATAAACCATCTTTTCCTCCTCATAAAAACATAGTCTTTGTCCCAAAAGAGCTTATATATTACAGAAATGTCAAGGTTTGGTTCTCTCTCTTGGTTAATAGACTTGAACTTATTTGTTAAAAAGCACAAAGTTACCTCTAACCTAGGGGCAGGCAATTATTTCACCTTACCAAGTTTTGGCAAACTGTTGAAGGCTGCAGGGGTAGCCCAGCCCCTTGACTGATGCCCTGGCCCCTGGTCACCAACTTGAGACTGCAAACTGTGCCCCCTAACCTCTGACCTTTGCCATCAGAAGTCCCTCCCCTTGCAGTCTCAGAACCAGAAAAATACCTAATTATGTTCAATTTTTAGAACATCTACTACAACACTCATTAATTTGATTTCAAAAAATATTTGTCTCGATTTACATGCATTTGTGTAGTGTACATAGAAGTGACTGTATAATAACTTAAAATGAAGCTTTACTCATATATTGTGAGCAGAGGTATGGGTGGGTGGGGGTGTGTGTGTATATGTGGGGTGCGGGAGCATGTTGGTGCATGTCTGGATATATGGGTAGGTATGGGGTTTGTGGCTTGCCGCGACTGTGTGTAGGGGGTGGGGGGAAGATGGCTGGGAAGGGTTGTGGCACATGTGGAGGGGCAAGGTGGGCTGGGGTTCATAGATGTTGGGGTCAGAAGGCACTTCAGTAGATCATTGAGTCCGACCCCTTGCCCTGGACAGGAAAAGTGCTGGGGTCAGACTACCCCAGTTAGATGCTTGCCCAGTCTCCTCCTGAAGACCCCCAAGGTAGGGGAGAGCACCACCTCCCTTGAAAGCCCATTCCAGATTCTGGCAACCCTTACTGTGAAGTTCTTTCTAATGTCCAACCTAAATCTGCTCTCTGTCAATTTGTGACCATTGTTCCTAGTTACTCTATTTACTAAAGCACCACTTGGAGTATCTACTATACCCTGCTGCCCTCCCCTGATCAATTTGTAGGCAGCCACAAGATCACCTCTGAGTCTTCTCTTGAGAAGACTGAAGAGACCTAGGTCTCTCAGTCTCTCCTTGTAGGCCTTGCCTGCAAGCCTCTGACCATACAAGTGGCCCTCCTCTGAACCCTCTCAAGATTCTCCACATCCCTCTTGAAGTGTGGAGTCAACTATGACTACAAGATCCCTTTCCACTCCTGTGCTGATCAGAAGGTCACCCCCCAGCCTGTAAGTGTATCGGTGGTTCTTTTTGTCCAGGTGCAGCATGTTGCACTAGTCTTTGTTGAACTGCATCCTATTTAGTTCTGCCCATTTTTCCAACATGTCCAGATCTGCCTAGATCCGTTCCCTACCCTCCGCTGTGTTAACTTTGCCCCATAATTTGGTATCATCTGCAAACTCGGACAGGGTGTTCTCTAGGCCGTTGTCCAAGTCACTGATGAAGACATTGAACAGCATCAGTCCAAAGGACCAAGACTTGCAGGACTCCAGGTTGATACTGACCCATCCACCACCACTCTCTGTGTACAATCCCTAAGCCAATTTGCCACCCACCTGACCATGTACCATCTACAATCACAGCCTGTCAGTTTATTTATGAGAACAGACTGCGATACCATATTGAAGGCCTTCTTAAAATCTAGGTAGATGACATCTTACATCTACCTCAACCTCTGAGTCTAAGCATCTTGTGGCCTGGTCATAAAAAGAAACAAAAGGTTAGTCAGGCAAGATCTACCTGCAATGAACCCATGCTGATTTCCTTTCAGCATTATTTCTCCTGCTGAACACATCCAGCCCCTCCAAAGTGCCCATTCACAAAGTCTGTGCTATCAGTTGGTGGGCTGGTGTCCCTCCTGTGTCTATCTATGATCCAACTGGGAGATTTGTCTTGGTCTGTGTCTAAGGAATACAGATGCAAAGAGCTCACTGAAGAGCTCAGCTTTGTCCCTGCCTGTCACAAATTGCCCTAGATTGCCCTGTAGGGATCCTATGCTATCCTGTGCCTTCCTTCTGCTCCCTATATACCTGAAGAATGGACTTTTGTTGCCAGCCTAAATTCTAATCCTGCTTTGGCCTTCCTAACTAATGCAAGTACGAGTCAGGGAGGTATAAACCCCCTTGGTAGCTACTCCATTTCTACAGCCTGTATACCCCTTTCTTTGCCCTTAGGCTTTCCTGGACTTCCCTGGTCAGCCAAGAAGGCTTCTTGGCCCCTTTGCCCCCTTTTATGTACAATGGGATTGTCTCCTTCCGAGTCCATGGGACTGCTCCCTTGAGAAATGTCTACCCTTCCTGGACCCCTATTTTGCCAATGCTTTTGAGCTTTAACACCTCACTAACTAATTTCCTGAGCACACTGAAGTTAGCCTCTCTGAAGTCTACAAGTCTAGATGTTTGGTAGTGCGAGGGGATGCGTGTGCGAGACCTCTCTCCTCCGTCTCATTGCCCACAGCCCCTGCCAACATTCCAAGCCTGGGCTCCACATTCCTGGTGTTCCTGGGCCAGGGCACTGGCATAGGTCCTGTGCTCCCTTTCACTGCCACTTCAACCTCCCATCTGCCACTGCTGCTCTTCTCCTGCCACTTCCCCATCCCACCCCCACTCACCCCCAGCTCACTGCTCTGGCACCATGTTCCAGCTGTACAGCTAAGACTGCAAAACACAGCAGGAGCTGGCCAGCCCCCACAATTCTCAGCTGGCTCTGTGCGCTGCCAGCCAGGCCAGCTCCTGCTGAATCCTGCAGTCTGGTGATGAAGCTGTGAACCACATGTTGCCAGAGCAGCCAGGAGGTGGAAAGAAGCAGTGGTGGTGGGCAGGAAAAGCAGACAAATAGCAGTGCAAGTGGAGGGGCGAGTAGCAGCTGGTGGGTGCACAGGAGCACAGCAACAGCTGGGTAGAAGCACAAGGCTCACATTGGTGAGCCAGGGCCAGGGCCAGTGCCAGTGGAGGCCCAGAGCAGGGCAGCAGGAGTGCGGGGCCAGGCTGGCAGAGATTCTATGGAGCCAGGCTAGCTCCTGCCTCTCCCTACTGGTGCAGCCTATCCAGACTCTATAGAGCCCCTGCCAGCTCAGCCCCGTGCTTCTGCTGCCCTGCTCTGGGCCCCAGCTGGCACTAGGCCTGGTACACCAACGTGGGCCCAATGCTCCAAGCCAGCAGTCACTGCGCTGCTGCTTGTTACCACTCCCCCCCCACCCCCGGCTGCCATTTCCCTGCTTTCATGCCTGCTGCCACTGCTTCTCCTCCCCAACCCCCCCCACTGTCCACCCGCCGGCTGCTCTGGCACCATGCAGTTCCCAGCTGCACTGCCAGACCACAGGACTCAGCAGGAGCTGGCCTGGCCCAGCCCCAAGACTGTGGCAATCATCTGCGGTCCTTCCCTGCCTCCTTTCTCCTGCCCCCCCATCCCCCTTCTTCGCTGAATTTGCTCTAGAGCAGAGGGAGGTGGGGAACAGCCCCAGGATCGCAGGCCAGAAGCCTCTGCTAGGCAGAGGCTTCCAGTTGGGGGCTGGGGGTGGGGCAGGGCCAGGCCTTGCTGCTGTGTCCTGCTACTGGCTTCTACTGGGTCCTACTGCTGCTGGTGCCCTGTTATCTTGATAGGCAGCTAGGGGCAAATTAATATTAAATTTTCTACATTTTTTAAGGGCCCTGCATGCCAGATCTAGCCCACAGCTGTATTTTGCCCACTCCTGTTCTAACCTCTGACCTATCCAGAATGTAATTCAACAAAATCAATACATTAATTCACAGCATATTAAAAGTCTGGGGTTTAGTATGCCTGGATGATAGTAAGAGGTAACTGTCATCTGTATTGGTTTAACATCACAAATCTTTGTCATCAATAAAAAAGAAACTATAGTTAATGACCTGGGAAAGTGGAGATGTGGCCATTAATATCAATGAAACCTAACCTTAAACTTCTTTTTTCCATAGCAGAGAAAGGAGTAAAAGACGCAGAGAAGTCCTTACAACAGCTACAAATGAAAGAGCTACGAGGCATAAAAACATACCATCTGGTCAGAGACACATACTGCAACTGAAGTTAAAATCCCTGTAAATGAACCAATACTGAACCACAATTTTCAAAAAACAGTTCTTTTTTTCCTTCAATGCCAATTTTAAATATGAACAAAAGTCAATGGCATATAAATCCACCACTAACTTAACTAAAAATATTGTTATTCCAAGTAATTTACATTTTAAAAGTCCATTAAAGAAAACAATTTTAAAAATACCTAATGGCATAGTAAGTTTTAGTTGCGTGCACATTTTTACAATTCTCTCTCAAGAAACCCTCATGTCCCAATTTCTCCAATTATGGGAGAATGTGCAGAGACTCCCTAGTCTACTAAGGACTTTGATATTGGTTTTATGGGGAGGAGCTTCAGTGGTTAGCAATTACAGTAGCATGAGAAAATGTAACACTTGAGCTTTAAATGTTTTTTATCCAACATCTATTACCTTTTTTTTTTTTTTTAAATAGATAACTGAAAACTAAGGTAGAGACATAACACATTTACAACAAAGTTGACTAATTAATATGTAGCAAAAGAGGGGCAGACAGATGATGCACAATCCAACTAAGTAGCAAATCATTTGAATGCAGAGTAAAGTCCTCCTTTGAAAACAATATATAAAACTTTAATTGATGAGAAGTTACTACACAGAACTTACCATGTACCTGCTTCCTTAAGGTGGTGCCACACATTGAGCTTAACAGTAAGTTAAGTTAAAATGCAAGCAGACACACATTAAAGCAGTTTTAGCACATGTTAAGTGCCCTCATGGCATTGCAAAGTTGTTTCCTTTTAGGGGATGGTTATCTCCCACATGTACTAACTTTAATAGATCACAACATGCCAATGATTCACAACTGTTGGAAGTGAATGCATGATAAAGGCATCATTCAGCTCAATGCAAACCAGCTCCCATAGCACCTAGTAGCCATGGGCATGGTACCTACTGGTTTGGGAGACCCAGCTCCTCCGTATTATGGAGCACATTTTCTATCAATTAAAATATGGCACATTCTCATTAAAAAATTAAGCGACTGTGGCATTGACGCCTGCACAGTCAGATAGGTCGCAAATTGGCTGGAGGACCACACCCAGAGTGGTGGTAGAGGAATCATTTTTGACCTGGAGGGACATAGCCAGCAGGGTCTGTCTTCAGGCCTGCACTGTTCAACATCTTCATCAGCAACTTGGACAAGGGGGTGAAAAGCACCTAGTTCAAGTCACAGATGACACCAAGATGTGGGCAGAGGTGGGCACACTAGAAGGGAGGGACAGGCTACAACTAGATCTGGACAGGTTAGAGGGGTGGGCGAATGAGAATTGAATGGGATTCAGTACTGACAAGTGCAAGGTACTGCACCTAGGGAGAAAGAACCAGCAGCATACTTATAGGCTGGGGAACTTGCTTCTCATCAGCACAGAGGCAGAAAGAGATCTTGGAGTCTTAAAATCGATTCCAAGATGAACATGGGCCGCCAATGTGAGGTCAGGAAGGCTAACCGCACCTTGTCATGCATCCACAGATACATCACGAGCAGGTCCAAGGAGGTGATCCTTCCCCTCTATGCGACATTGGTCAGGCTGCAGTTGCAGTACTGCATCCAGTCCTGGACGCTGCACTTCAGGATGGATGTGGACAGCACAGAGAGGGTCCAAAAGAGGGCCACTCATATGGTCAGGGGGCAGCAGGGCAGGCCCTACAAGGAGAGGCTACGGGACCTGAACCTGTTCAGCCTCAACAAAAGAAGGCTAAGAGAGGATCTGGTGGCCATCTCAAATTTACTAGAGGGGGGACCAGCAGGGAATGGGAGAGTCCCTGTTCCCCCAAGCACTACCAGGAATAACTAGGAATAATGGCCACAAGTTGACAGAGTAGCTTCAGGTTTGACCCCAGCATTCTTTCTTGCCCATGGCAGGAGGTCAGACTTGATGATCTGCTCAGGTCCCTTCCAACCCTACCAAATATGTCCACATCCTTGGTGTCATTGAAGGTAGTAAGATGTCACATCTTGTGTCAAACAGGCACATGTACATTTATAAAGTCAGATTTAGGAACTTTCAGTATTTTTTAAAAATCAATATAGGTTGCTTCAAATATTACAGATGTGGCCTCAAAGGGTAAATAAGTGGCACAAGTGACAAAATAAAGCCAATAATACAAAGATACTACAGTATTGGAAATCTTTACATTCCACAGGCTCAGCTACACATAACAACAACCCAAAGAAACTGTCATTTCAGTTTAGTAACATCACCTTTGTGGTCAGATGTACCAAATATGGGTGGCTGATGCCAAGCCTAGCGTAAGGCAGTTCTTATCTAAATGTAGAGAAATTCAAGAACTTAAGAATGAAATAGCAACTAAAAAGCACCACATGCTACACAGCTGCATGTTACTGGATTTGTCTCATTATCAAAACAAACTATTTCAACTTCTATTTAATTTAAATGACACATTTAGATCACCTCTGTTTTCCGGCTAGCTTTCACTTGGTTCTTCCTGGTGTATCACAAGTAATGAAGTTGAGAGGAATGCTGATCTAATCTCTGTCTGTGTGTCACATGCAAGCCTACTAGCACAAAGGAAAGATATGGCAGCTGTAGTCTAGGAACTAAATATCATCCTTGACCCACGCTCTGACATCTGAAGATTGTCATAAAGCAAGGTGTGTCACCAAGCCATCTGAGTAATGATCCAGACATTGATTATTCTAGAAGTGAAGAACTTACTATGTAACTTGGAACTACAGGAACAGATAAAAATCAGTCTACTGTTTCTCTTATCATAGGAAGGACAAGCTTTGCAAATCTAACAAACCAGTTTCAGCCATTTGGAAACGGTTTATGTGCACTGAACTTCTTTTCTGTTACAGGTTTAAACCCATTTCCAGTCACTTAAACCAGTTTATGTGCAACTTGTCTCTCGCCTTTGTGAGTAATTACCTTTTAATATCCCCGAAGTATTTAACAAATAAATCACTACAACTACACACAATATTACATCCTGTGCACTAAAGTAATACTTCTGTAATTAAACACTAGTTTTCCACATGTTCATGTATTATAGTGAATGTGCACAAGAGGGAATTGTTTGGCAGATTCACTGAGGTACTGTATCTAAAAAAGTTAGTTCCGTCACATTTGCCATCTGTTGTCTCCTTTCCTTGTTGTTCCGTCTCTCAGGAATGCACACAACTTCACAAAAAGACTTGGGGAGCACGTAGGTCTATTAATCCCAGATTAGAGAAAGAGGGACAGGAATGCCCAGTCTCCAAGGCTTCACAGGACATTACACCTACTTAGATGATAGGGAAAGTGGTAGACTGCTGCTAGCATTAATTTGCCTGTATCCTATTTGGGAAAAGCAGCATTGGAGTGTAGAATGAAGTCATGGCAGCAGGGCAATGCATGCCTAGGGCCAACAGAAAGTTGAGTGTTTTTGGATGCAAGCTAAAAACCAAATTGTATGGAAAACTCAGAAGTTCATAAAGTCACTAAATCTGCACTGATTTAAGCAGCCCCAATTAAAGCAACCTCTGTATCCCTCAAATTCCATCTCCCTGACAAACTTCAAATTTGCACAAATCAGAGAAGTGCTAAGAACTCTCCAGAGGAGGGGAAAAATTCTGCAATGATGAATACAGGGTAAGGAATATAGTTTGAATATGGGTGACATTGATCTTCCCCTATAGCATGCGCATGAAATGACATATTACATGCATCTACCTCTGGGGGGTGGGGAGAAGAGGCACATAACCACGGATCCATGTTATATCCAGATGTACATACAACATAACTGTTCCATAGTTGCTAGGGTCGGAAGGGACCTGAGCATCATCAAGTCCAACCCCCTGCCATGGCAGGAAAGAGTACTGGGGTCAAACAACCCCAGCAAGGTGTACATCTAGCCTCCTCTTAAAGACCCCCAGGGTAGGAGCCAGCACCACGTCTCTTGGAAGTTGGTTCCAGATCCTAGCCGCTCTGACAGTGAAGTAGCGCCTCCTGATGTCTAACCTGAATCTACCGTCTGCCAGCCTGTGACCGTTATTTCTAGTCACTCCTGGTAGAGCTCAGGGGAACAGGGACTCCCCCAGTGCCTGCTGGTCCCCTCTGACTAGTTTGTAAACGGCCACTAGATTCCCCCTCAACCTTCTCTTGTGGAGACTGAACAGGTTCAGGTCCTGTAGCCTCTCCTCACAGGGCCTGCCCTGCTGCCTCCGATCATGCGAGTGGACCTCCTCTGGACCCTCTCCATGTTGTCCACATCCCTCCTGAAGTGCAGTGCCCAGAACTGGACACACTACTCCAGCTGCGGCCTGACCAGTGTTGCATAGAGCGGGGGGATCACCTTCTTGGACCTGCTTGAGATGCATCTCTGGACGCATGACAAGGTACAGCTGGCCTTCCTGACTGCGTCCCCACAGTCGGCCCAAGTTCATCTTGGTATCAATAATGATTCTGAGATCCTTTTCTGCTTCTGCATTGACGAGAAAGGAGTTCCCCAGCCTGTAGGTATGCTGCTGGTTCTTCCTCCCCAGATGCAGTACCTTGCACTTGTCAGTGTTGAATCCCATCCTGTTCTCATTTGCCCACCCCTATAACCTGTCTAGGTCTGATTGCAGCCTATTCCTCCCTTCTAGCATGGCCACTTCCCCCCACATCTTAGTGCGTTCTGCAAATTTGAACAGGGTGCTTTTTACCCCCTTATCCAAGTTGCTGATGAAGATGTTGAACAGTGCAGCCTGAGGACCAAGCCCTGTAGAATCTCACTGCCCACATCCCTCCAGGTCAAATAAGACCCGTCCACCACAACTCTGGCTGTGGCCCTCCAGCCAGTTAGTGACCCATTTGACTGTGTACGTGTCGACGCCACAGTCCCCTAGTTTTTTTTTAAATGAGAATGGGGTGAGAGACAGTGATGAACGCCTTCCTAAAGTCCAGAAAGACTACATCCACTGCTACCCCTCAGTCTAAGGATTTGGTGACCTGGTCATAGAAGGCCACCAGGTTGGTCTGACAGGACCTGCCTCCAATGAACACATGCTGGTTGCCCCTAAGCATAATCTCCCCTGCTGGCCCCTCATGGACATGCACCAGGATAATTCTCTCAAAAAGCTTACCCAGGATCAAGCTAACTGCCTTGTAGTTTCCTGGGTCGTCCTCCCTCCCTTTTTTGTAAATGGGAACCACATTGGCCCTTTTCCAGTCCTCTGGCACCATGCTAGATCACCACGAGTGCTTGTAAACCCATGCCAGGGGTCCCACAATGACCTCTGCTAATTCCCTCAGCACTCTGGGGTGGAGATAGTCAGGACCAGCTGATTTAAATATGTCCAGTCCCTCCAGAAGTTCCTTGACTAGGTCCTCACTGCCCCTAGGCCTGGGTG
>NW_017728886.1:128818527-128834084 GCF_001723895.1 Crocodylus porosus | reverse complement strand
AAAAAAAAAAAAAAAAAAAGAGAGAACATATTCCTATCCCTGCCTAATAAAGCTGGAGTAGTAAACAATGGTGGAAAAGGCATGATATTGATTAGGTTCCCATCCAACTAAGTCACCCTTACATTTAGGAAATACTGGGGTAAAAAAAATGCCTTTCTGCATATACATGTACCTTAGTATAGACAAAACACAGATGTAGATTTAAAGAAAGCATTTGTCAGATATTTAAAATATTTATCCCCTTTGCATTTAATCCTTAAGGATTGCACACATACAGTTGCACACATACTGTGGTTTAAACTTTGGTTCCCAGTACTAAAAACTGATCTAAGCTCTACTTCGGTCAGTTGTGACTCATAACCAAATTGCTACTAGGAGAGCAATTTCTGCAGCTGAAGAAAGGGCTCACGCCTGGCATTCTCTCTCTGTCTGGATCGAGGTTTCAGAGAAATGTGAAAGACATGTCGATACATGTGGCAATGCTACGAATGAGGTAACTTCCTTCGTTACCCATTCAATAATCAAACTGTCCTTTTAGCAGACTATTCATAACATTAGCAGAGATCACCCTCAATTTCAACTAAAAATGACATTCTTATTTACAGACATATTCCATGCATAGATTAACAATTAATACCATTCTGCAACAAGTATCATCACTTAAATATGGAGTCCCCCTTCCTTCTCCCATCTCCAAATTTGATTTTACTCAGTTACTGCTTAAGTGGGCTACAGAGTTCAGGCCTCTGTCAATGCTCATATACTGCAAAGGTGTACACAGGGGCAGATCCTGAGGGGTGCACTTGGACCCACCTTTAATTCCTCTCCACCAAAAGTTTAAAACTAACTGCCTGGCAATAGAAGCGGCATTCCTAGCTAGGCAGTGCTGAGGGAATCAATTGACTTTATAAATCTACCCAATTCTTTCCAAACTTGTCATTCCGTAAGTGTTAACAACCTTCTCCTTTCCAATGGTCTTCACCTCCTTTCAGTTGTTCCACCAATCAAGCTCTAGGCCTTTGTTCTGCAATTCTGTTAGCTGCTGGGGTAACTAAGCTCCTATTTCACAGCCCTGCAGACTGTTTTTAACTCATTCCAATGAAGTTATATTTGTTTTTCTTCAATTTTAAACTGAATAATAAGCTAGGCCCCTAGCTTATTAGTTAAGCTTCTAGTTTATTTTTAACTGAAGAAAAATATGTGATGGTTTGTATGTGATGATGCACCTCCCCACTTGCACCTCCCTTTTCAAAATTCTAGATCCAACCATGGGTGTACTCTTGGCTTTTACAAACTACCTTTAGATTATGTCATTTTTTTACACTCAAGAGTTGTCACAGTCAAAAGCAAATGGCTACATGTTAATGTCTGGTGCTTATTAACTCAGACTACAACTTTAAGGTGTAGGCTTTCATGAACAGTGAAGATACAGATGCAAATTGGAAGGTATTGTATCTATAAAAAGCATTCCACTCAAATACTTGTTTCATACTTTGGAGGCTTTCAGTGCTTTGCTAGAGCAACACATAGTGAACATACACAGACATAACCAAATAGGGTAATTGGTAATAAGCAAAGCAAACATTTTGAATGGCAGGGTCAAAGAGAACCATTCTGGCAGCTGGGAGCAAAAAAGAAAGACATCTCCCTCTGTCCTTTCCCCCCCCACTTTAGATAAATAACATTTACCCTCACCCCCCGACTCTGCCTGATTCCTTGGATTTCAGAAGACCTGGGGAGGACAAGATTCAAGGACTTCTTAAAGGGGAGGTGTCAGAGGCTTGAGAGTCATGCAGAGATTACAAAATAAATGAAGATGGTGGCCAGCCCCCCCCCCCAAAAAATATATCAGTGGGTCAGTCAGGGTCAAGCTCTACATCTAGAAATCCCCCTCTCAACCAATTTTTTCTGTTGACTGACACTAACATCCAAATTCTGAAACATCCAAGTGTGACTTTAGACCAAGGCACTAAAAGACCATGGGTGCAAATAGAACATGCTCCTACAAAGCTATATGACCTTTCTTGCCCTTCTGTAAATGGCAAAGCAGTCAAGCATGTTGAAATGAATAACAAAGTCTTTGATTATCTGAAAAGCAAATCTGAACTTCAGCACTGACTGCAAACAAAAAAAAAAATATGGACAGAATGAATATAGTAACTGCACACTAACCACAGAATGTCTGGCAATATTAGCTACACAGAAAAACTAGTTACAAATTCCCATAGCGCAATTTGTTTCTCTGCATGCATTTTTGCCCAATGATGTATCCAACATCTGTCAGAATTCTACCAAACATATTTTATGTTCACTGGCACTAATGTGAAATTATGTCATAAGAGGTTATTTTATTACAATTGGAGTAATCACACTTTTCCTACCTAAATCTTCTCTCCCCCATCATAGTTTCAATTGTACAAGTTATTCTTCCCTTGTTGTCTTACGTTTTTACATAGTGTTACTATGCAACTGTTAAACAGCTGTCATACCATGCCCCTTAGCAACTTTTTAAGAAGTGAGCAAAGCATGACCTGGATATTTGAAATGCAAAACGCTTGCCTTTGCATCACTGAGAAGCTTATGAGCCAACAGGACAGAATTTCTCCAGAACACATGAGAAAAAAAAGTCAACTGATCAGCTGGCTTGAATTACAGTACACACTAGAAGCAAGTCCAGTACTAACAGGGCTGCACACTGCTCCTGTTCAGAGACATGGCTGATGGCATTTCAGGAGCATCCACTGCCATTTTGATAGCATACTAACTTTGCTCGTAGAACGCCTTCTTCAGGAAAGGCATATTGAAGCTTCTCCACTTCTTTTTTACCTGGGGCCTAGACTTTTCAAAATACTTTAAAGAAAAGGTACTGCATAAAAATTAGGTGAATTTGTTTTAGGGTAGAGGAGACTGAACACTCAAAAATGTGGGATGGATTTGGCTTGTGCAGTTCTCAGAGTAGAAACTGCCAGACATACATACCCTCTACTCGGTTAAATGCAGCTGATCTGAGTAAGGAGAACTATTGGTTGCTCAGCCTGACAGTTTGGCTAGATTGATATCATACTAGGATCATCAAGCCTTCCTTCTGTAGCAGGCTTACCTTTCAGAGCTAAGGTTGAACCCCAGGCTTGAGATCCTGCTGTTTTGATTGGTGGAGCCCATCCACCAATCAAGAGGCAGCAAGAGAAATAACATCACACCCCTTTCCTGAAGGGAGGGGGAGAAGAGCTCCCCCAGGCTGGATTGTAGACTACAAACTGTCAGGTCTGGAAGACTTCAGGGGCGGAGCCCTGGAGCGTATAAAGGAGCTACGTGGCCAGTACAAGGGGCACATGCGTCAGGGACAGAGAAGGGAGAAGAGTGGGGCTTTGAGGAGCTGAGGAAAGCTGCGAAGCAGGGTGAAACACTAGCCTAGGAAGAGCCCCTGAAGACTTCTATCATCAGGGAGCATGGCACGGCTCCAGCGGTTAGGCTTTCAGTGTGCAGCATGGTGCACGGCTTCCAGACCCTGGGAGCTGCGCGAGGCAGCTCGGGTCTCCAACCTCTGGTGTGCAGCCAGAGACAGGGTGCACAGGCCAGTGCATGGAGCAGGATCTTTGGAGCTCCTAGGGCGGCTCAGGTCCTCAACCACCAGAACAAGGCTGGGAGCTCAGTGCAAGAGACACTGCACAGAGGGTGAGAGGCCCTGGGAGCTGCTTGAGGTAGCTTGGGTCTACAGCTGCTGACACAGGGCAGCAGCTCAGTACAGACGACGCTGCCCAGAGGGTCCGGGAACAGACTGAGCCCCGGTGCTGCACAAGGCTATCCAGGCCTCCAACCCCTAGCACAAGGTGAAGCTCCCACTACACACAGTGGGACATGTGGCTCTATGCCAGGACCGCAGCAGCAGCAGAGTCAGGCAGCAGGGAAACACAGCTTGACCTGGAGAACAAGAGGCAACGCTCCGGGACTGCGGAGTAAGTTACCCTGGAAAGAGGGTCCCCACCCAAGGGTTGTGAAGGGGCACCACATGGGCTGCTTCTGGGTGATAGTGGGGGAACTTCGGAGTCTTTGGGGTTTTCTTCTACTTTTACTTCCCCCACCCTCCTTTCCTGTAGTGGTACCTTGAGAGAGGGGCCTCTGTCCTGGAGGACACCCAGGTAGTCTAAGGACTGCTGATTATATTTGTGGACTATACCTTACAGTTTATGTGAACAATTTGAAGTAATGATTTGTACATGAATAGAGTTATAAGGTTGCCCAATCGATATCCTTTGGTCTGGTTTGTTCATCTGTATTTTAAAAGCGGGGGGGGTGGGGGGTGGGGGGGTGTCTGTGTTAGGGTATATTGTTTTGTAAATTTGTACATACATATACATATATAATTTATGTCCTTACCCTTTAATGGTTTTGTTGTAATAATAAGTCTGTATATAGTTAAGTAATTGATTGACTGGACCTGACTCTACAGGGGATGGAGGCAGCCACTGGGCTGTTGTGTCCTTCTACAGCATATTGCCCTGCCAATAATTCCCTCAACTGGAGAGGGAAGTACAAATCTGCGTACATCCAGGCTACACTTCACTTAGGACACATTTTTAGAACATGTTATGACTAGTAGCTGGCGTTCAAATTACAGGGAAGCTCAGGGAGACTGAGCGCCCTCTCCCCCCCCCCATAAGAAACAAGAGCCCCCCTATAAGACCTGAAAGGCAACCTGGGTGGTCTCCAATTTTATTAGGGCAGGGGTTTTCAGATTTTTAAAGGAGTGTACCCTTTCTGGTAGGTACCCCTTCTGGAGTATACCCCATTCCAGATTGGGGGGGGGAAGAAGGGTGCTGATGGCTGTTCAGACGCAAAGCTGGAGGCACGTGATGGCACAGAGAGGCAGCGTGGGGTGGTGAGTGGTGGCGACAGGGGTCAGGGAAGTGGCGCGCAGCAGCAATGCGGAGTGATGAATGGTGGCTCAGGGGGTGGGGAGCTCACTTGCAGTGGCTGCCACCACCATTCACCATTCCACACCACCACAGGTTTCCTGTGCCAGTGCACATATCCCCTGGGGTACGCATACTCCCGGTTGACAACTCCTGTATTAAGGCATCATTATAGGCTGCCCAATTTTGTTAAATTTTATTTTTTTGCAGGCTCCCCCCCCACCTCCAGTCAAAATGTAATTCAAACCCTGCTGGCCTCTGCTAACAAGAACAGCCACCGAGACACAAATGCTGTCAGGTCAGGCCTCCCTTAGTCTGCTTTCTGGTACCCTATAAGTCAGGTACAGCCTGTTCCATGGTTGGTTTGTCAGCGACTATGCTGGTGCCCCCACGTGGACTAGCCTGGGTGAGGAATTTCATAGATTTCATAGACATCAAGGGCTGGAAGGGACCTCATGAGATCAAGTTTCAGAAACTATGAAACTATAAGTCCAGCCCCCGCACTACAGGCAGGAAGTCAGCTGGGATTAAGTGACCCCAGCAAGAAATATATCCACCTGTTTTGTTCCGTTTTTTTAAAGAGTCCAGAATAGGTGCTTGCACCATTTCTGGGGGGAGTTTGTTCCAGACTCTGGACACTCATACCATAAAGAACTTTTTTCTTATGTCTAGTCTAAATCTGTCTTCCTGGAGTTCATGGCCATTAGACCTTGTTTTCCCTTGGGCAGCTCTGGTGAACAGATGTTCTCCCAGGTCCTGATGCACCCCTCTTATGTAACTGTAGGCTGCCACCATGTCCCCCCCGAGCCTTCTCTTCTCCAGAATGAAGAGGTCCAAGTTGTAGCATGAACTGAACTAATTCTGTAGCTGATGTTAACAAGTGTAATAATAGTAAAATACTCATGTTAGTCTTGTCCTGTAAGCAACTTAAAAACTCCATTTTGTATCCTTCTGCTTGGTAGAAGTGAATGAACTCTGCATAGCTTTTGTGTATAAGTGGGTAAAAGGGTGAATGGTGAGAAAATGGTGAGACAGAAGAAGATTTAACTGTTTATGTAAGCAACAAGGTACCAGATGCAAGTTACCAGCCAGTAACTAACTAACTAACTGACTAACTAACAAGCAGCTGAAGAATTCCTTTGAAGCTCAAGGGCACGAAGGAAATAACAGAAGAAATTCTGCCAAATGGGCAACAAGAACACTCCAAGGCTAAGATAAGCTGAAGACAAAAGAAGAATAACTGCAAAAACAGAAGCTGGGTATAGAAAAACCCCAAAGCACTGAAACAAAGGATGCCAATCCCTATTTTTAAAAAAACAGACCAAAAAACCTGTGAAAATGCCAAGTTGAGCGAGTCTCTTTTTCTCTACTGCCGTTTCATTGGAGCACAGAAGCATCTGTTCTCCCCGCTCCAGCTGTTATCTTCAAATCTGCTATCTTCAAATCATCATCATCTGCTCAATAAGCCCAGGTTGGCCACCCTGGCTGATACTGAGCCACTATTGCTGGTAACTATATCTGGTGTATGTGTGAATAAAATGGTTGTTTTGTGTACGTGTATGCCTGTGTATACTGATGTGTATGATGATTTGCATGCGTCTGTATGAATGGTGTGCCCAAACCTCTATGTCTAACTCATGTGATCAATAAACGTGACACCTTGCCTTATCCCCCTTTATAAAGTCTCACTTGTGATTTGAGCAATTGGCAATTTGTGTAACAAAGTCACTCAGCCTCTTCTCATACGGCCTTCCCTCCAGGCCTTGGATCATACAAGTGGCTCTCCTTTGGACTCTCTCAGGCTTCTCCACATCCTTCCCAAAGTGGGGGGCCCAATACTGGATGCAGTACTCCAGCTGTGGTCTCACCAGGGCTGAGTAAAGTGGGAGGATGACTTCCCCAGTTTTACCTGAGATGCATCAGTGGATATACTCCAGAGTTGGTTTGCTTTGCCAGTCACAGCATCACACTGGTGGCTTATATTCATCTTGTGGTCAATCAAGACCCCCGCAAGTCTCTTTTGATGATGGTGCTAGTGAGCGTAGCACTGCTGAGCCTGTATGTTGAGGGTTCTTCCTACCTAGGTGCAGCATCTTACACTTCTCTACATTGAAGGACATGAGGTTCTGGTCAATCCACCTTGAGAAAGTGCATGTCCAAATCAGTCTGTATCCCCAGCCTGTCCTGTGGTGTGACTGCGCGCGCCCCCCCCACCCCCCATAGGAAGGTGCACGGACACCCAGCAGGACTAAAAACAAGATCTGTCAAACGGTAGATGAGGAGCTCCCTGAAAGCCAACAACCATCCACACCTGGAGAGGATAAAATTAGGCAAAGTGACCTGATGGCACCCAAGAATCACCAGTGAAGCAACAACATCTAAGGTGCCCCAGTGGTTGCAGCAACCCTGGGACTGACTTGACTTGAGGCACAAAGTTTACCTGGCAGCTATAAATTAGCATTATTTTAAGCAAAACCTTTCAAATATGCTATATGGAGGATATTTAAAAAACAAAAACAAAAAACCCCCCCCAAAGCTTCTTCCACAGGGATCAAGGGAGTTAGCTGGCTTCAACTACAGAAATATTATACTTCAAAACCAAGTCACATTGCAATATCAGTCCAGGAGTAAAAAAAGGTGGGTGGGGAGGGGAAATCTTACCTCTTGGTTTCTAAAGACAGTTTCTGAAGAAGCCATAAGATGACTGCAAACAATAAAAAATAGCCTCTGAAAACCACTAAACAAACACCATGACAGTATTGTTCACAAACTTAACATGCAACATGATTCTTCATAGCCTTGTACAGCCATCTAAAAGGCGTTTTTACACATGTTCCCAATGCAGCACTGGGCGATTTTAATCAGCAAGCCACGCTAATTAAAAGCGCCCACACATCACATGCATCAGCAAAGCAGCACATCCCCACAATGAGAAAATGGTGGTGGTACGCTTTGAGCTCAAGCACTTCAAACATGTTTTGGTTAGAAGTGTACTGCTGCTATTTTCTCAGTGCGGAGGTTCACTGTGCTACCGATACACATGACACAAGAGGCCGCCAGAGCACAGCAATTTATGTGCTATAGCAGATTTGATTGATTGAGTCTGCTCTGATGTGCTGGATTTCCAGTATGTGCGGGGAACCTGTTCTGACGTGTGCAAATGTCCCTACAATCCAAACTTCAATAGCAAGAATAATTTTCTAACACCTTCCCTTTACAGGAAATCTTTTATAATAAATTTTAGAGCACTAACAATTACCTCCTCTCCCTACTATTGCATTCACTCAATTCTCATCAGCTCTGCGCAAGCACCAGGCTGGCCCTACCCCCTCAGTTACCACTGACCCGAGTCGGTGACAGCCTCTGATCCCAACCCCATGTCCTAGCTCCAGCCAGCTGGGGGGGAAGCCAGGTAAGGAGGCAGAAGGGGGTTCTGTCCCCACAGTGCACCACAGCCTGGCCAAAGAGGCTTCTTTCCCCCAGGTGCAGCCAGGCGCTATAGTGTGGGGCTGTGCCACTTTTTCATAGAATCACAGAAGTAGGGTCGGAAGGGACCTTGTAGATCTTCAAGTCCGACCCCCTGCCTGGGTGGGAGAAAAGACTGAACTCAAATGAGGGGCAGTGGAAAAATGAGGCCCCATGCTGGACAGGTCCATCTTGGTCCTCACCAAGAGCTGAGTCAGGAAGCTTGGTTAGGGGGAGGGCTGTCCAGCAGATGGGCTCCTTTTCCACAGCTCTCCCACCACCAGATTTCCCAGAGCAGTGAAAAAGTGGTGCAGACCCAGACTGCTGCTCTGCTCCTGGCTGCACCTTGGGGGAAGAAGCCTCCATCAGGGTCCCTCCCCTTCCCCAGCTCAGGCCCCACAAGGTAGGAGGCTCCTTTTCCATACACCCCTCCACCCCTGTCAGAGTTCCCAGCACAGCAAAAAGAAACACAGCTCTGCCACTCAGGCTATCTGCAGGGACCAGGGCTTGGAGTGAGGGGGAGGCAGGGTGCGTGTGTGTGTGTGCGCGCACATGCTTGTGCATCTCCAGCCTGGCACTGAGCAGGCCCATGGCATGGCTCAAAGTGGGGAAAATTGCTGCTGCCGCTGGCATTCAGTGGGGCAATGTGTGCGCGCGTGCGCACACTTGCATGCACGTGTCCACCCTGGCTCTAAGCAAGGTCACGGAGCAATGGAACAGAGCTGCTGCCACTGGTGTTTGGGGGGAGGGGAAAGGGTTGTGCACATGCATGCTTGTTCATCCAGCCTAGCCCTGAACAACCCTGCCCTGCAACCATGGTAGATCCAGGCAGGACAGGCACACCCAGCCCCCACCGCAGACAGCTCTGGGGAGATGCTAGTGCCCGGCCTGCTCCTACTGACACTCAGCAGATGGGGCCCCTATCTGGATCCTGGGCCCTGGACAATCCCAGCCAGGCCCAGAGGTCCCTTCCAGCCCTGCTTCTGCAATTCTGATTCCCGTCACTGACAGAGCAGCAGGAAGGGGGACTGCCCCCTGTGCCAAGCTGCCAGTCAGAGATGGCTTACCCATTCAGCTATGCTTGGGAGTCTCCAGCAGCCTAGGGAGTCTGCAAGGCACTCTGGGAAACATGTGAGAGCTTCCCCCCTCCCCCATCTGCTGAGCTCAGGCAATGCAAGCACCCCCCAAACAGCAAGCATCAGTCCAATTTGAACACACTAACTTAGTGATTTAAACACAGCATGATAGAGAGCTTTCACCACAAGCTTTTTCAACATCTGTATGTAGCCTTTGTTTCAGAAAGCCTTTTGTTCAGGATCTTTTCTTCTTGTGCATTCCTAATGAATAAGATCACAAACCTTGGCTCAAATATTCTAATGTTTTTGCCAAAGGTTTAAGCAGGCCACAACCTCTGTACTTAAAAAGTGTAATATAAAAGGGAATAAAGCCCAAGCTTACTAGTTACTAATTCTAGGATTGTATCATAGGTATTAATATGTTCCTAGTCCCTCTCCACAGTATTTTTAGACAGATGCTAGATAGCATTGCTCAAGGTCATACCTAAAAACATTTCCAAATTAGTAGCATAACTCTTTACAATTGAATATGACTAAATGACAATTCCAGAGGAAGTAGAGAATATACATACAAAGGGAAGCACCTGCAGGTGTCTATCATGCCCATAACTGTACATGGGGTCAGAACAGAGAGAGATGGAGCCAAAAGAATGAAGTCACAGGTAGAAGAAAACTAGTTTAATGTTCACTTCCATGATGTCCTCTTTAAATTATGAGAATGGGATAAACATTGTAACTGCTCAGATTGAGGTTTTAGAACAGTATTTAGTCAAAACCCATGTTAGAAAAATTAGTCAAAAAAGTGCTAGCTGACACTGCAAGGGTTGATTTATTACTCTAAGAAAGATGGCATTATAAAATGCTGTTATTTTAAGGGAAAAACAACACACAAGATGGCCACTGCATGGCTATAGTTCTAGAAGTGAGACAAGTGAGTGCTAAACTGCACAGTTCCTGCTAACTGACATTTTGCTATTTTGCCTTACTCTGTTAGGAAAAAAAAGCTGCATTGAGAGCAACACATGGAAACTAAGCCATAAGATTTTTTTGCACCAGAAACAATCAGTGGATAATGTAAGGTTATTCAATTATTTCACTACCAGTTCATTAGATACAGGATGTAAAAGTATTTGGCAAGGAGTCCTGATATACGGCAAATTAACTGAACAGAATGCATCATATCAGAGACATATATGGCACCAAAATTGAATGCATGGTTATGGAGGGGTTATACATTTAAAAAAAAAAAAAAAAAAAGGAAGCTATCCCAAGTATACTAATTATGGAAGCAAGATATCAGTGCAGCCCACAGCCTAGATACAAGGCATTAAAAGACAAAATCATAATCCTATAGCCTTGTTAATTAGAAGCTTACTAGTATGAAAGAAAAGAAAAAAACTCTTTAACTGAAGATACAAAGATTGATACAAATATTTCAATGGATGGATGTTCAGACAGCAGTAGGAAGTATATACAATATCAATAACGCATGCAATATATTTTAGTTCTAGGTTTACATTTTACCCTGGATCATTAGAAGTCAACGTGGCAGTGCACTTTTGGGTGCCTGCCACTTTAAGGCTGGGAGTAGGCAGCTGGTATGTGCAGGCCAGGCCTAATGGGGTGGCCATTTTAGATCTAGGCCCACAAAGCAGAAGCAGCAGTCTGCGGCCAGCAGCCAAAAGACACCACCTGGGCCGAGCTGCTGCTCAGAACATCCTTGGAGATAAGACTAGGAGCTGTGGGGATGTCAAGAGGCTCCTGGTCCTGGGTGTAACTGAAAACTGTACCCTGCTGGGGAAGGAGGGTCTAGTGGAGCTGCCTGTGGTAGGATAGCTCCCCAGAAATGCCAGGCCAGTTGCTTCCCCAGTGAAAGGTAGATAGGGGTGCCTTATAACCTGAGCCCCCACATCATGGTGGGTAACCCCATAGTAGAGATAGGCTTGTGGATCCAGGAATGACTATCAGAGGCCTGGGACCTATGCAGTGTAAGGCCTAGGGTTATGGGAAGAAGCCCAAGAAGGTGGACCTATATAAAAGAGTAAGTGGGCTAGCTACTTAAAAGCATGACCTAAGGTACCCTCGACTGGTCAGTGCTGGGGCCAGGACCAGAAGGGTCAAAATGGCCAAGAGTGCCCATTGCAAGGGATGCCCCGATCAAGGAGACCTGGGGTTGCAACTGACCTAGAGGCAGAGCCAGGGCCTGTATAGTGAAAGGTCCCAAAGATGGGGCCATTGCTGAGAGGGAGAAAAGTGCAGGGAGTTTGGCAGCCCAGAATGAGGGTAGACTAGACTGCCCGATTAGAAGGGATTTAGTTGGGGTCTAGACTAAAATGTTATGGGGCCCAGTGTGTGGCTGGAGCCACTACTAACTTATGATGTCACCTGCAAGGCATGGGACATGGAGCAGGGGCAGTACAGAGCCATACACAGTACCCCCTGGCATCAGGGCAGTAAAATGGGCAGCCTCCCACACTTTGCACCAGTTTATGGAACAGCAAGTCATGGCAGGAAACACTCAGCAGACTGCCCTAAATCAACAGGTGGGTGCGCTGATGTTGAGACCCAGCCCCACGATGGCCCCTTATCACAGCGAAGCTATAAAATGGCTGTAAAAATATCATTTGAAAGACAGCTTTTCAACAATGTTTAGAAAGATTTTTGTTCTTGGTACTCTTGATAAAAATAAAGATGCAAATTCCTATAGCAAGTACACAATACGCGCATCTACACGTCTGCATTTACTGCACAGTAACAAATGCTGCACGTTATAGGCATGGGTCTACACATGCATGCCCATACTGCAGAGTAAATATGGCAACTTATACCAACTTGAGTGATTAGTTGACTGTGTAGTAGTAATGCACATGTAGATGCCTTATTGCACAATAACACTGTGTTAACAGGTTTTAATGCATGCACATGTAGATGCTGGCCTATTCCCAGTTACTGCACAGTAAATTTAAGCCAGCATACATGCACACATAGACATGCTCAGTGAGTCCATCTACACATGTGCTTTACTGTGGAGTTGACTAATTAGCTTCACAGTAAAGCATCATCATCTTCACATGAACCAGTATTAGGGTGCAGGGAATTAACTCCATCAGTACTGTCAGGAACAGTACTAACTTATGGCAGAGTACTTAACTGCACAGAAATGTACATGTTGACGGTGAAAGGGGCTGGCTAGGGCACAAGGGTGCTAAAGTGTGGGGGCTGCCTGCCACCTAGCCCCACACTTTAGCATCCTCATCCCCCAGCCAGCCCCTCAGCTGCCTGATGTCACTACCCGGAGCCTGGGGATGACCCACCATGCCCTCTGCCAGCCCACAGCTGTTCCACCCCAGCTCAAAGAGCTGCTGTTCTGGGTGCAGATGTTGTGCCTGGGAGCACTTTAGTCAGGCGCAAACTATGCTAGAGCTTATTTCTTTACATTAGCTGCACATGTAGATGCACCCAGGGTAGAGGAAAAACATTACTTGGGTTATTCATTCTACTAAGATAGCCTGTTTTAAATAAAAGGAATTTCTATTAAACTAGCTGAATTAGATTTATTTTAAGATTGTAATAGGGAACATTTTGCAACAAGAGTTAATATTATTAGGTTTCTTACTCAATGTGATCTTATGATCCTTAAACTAAGCCCCTAGCTCTGTGCCAAAAGTGGGCAAACATTTGGTGATCCAAGTCCAGATTTCAATAAAACCCATTTTGAGGAAACAGGTGGCCACAATATCCAAGGGAAACTACTTTTCACTGAAGACAAAAAAATTCTTATCATCAATATTAATGCAAATGTCTAACACTTTTTAGTAAGAAGGGATCATTTCATCATAAAAAGTGGGAGCAAGCTATTTTATGTAATATTACCATTGCCTACAGACTTTAAATAGCATGTCTTGGATTTAAAAAAAAATCTCTTGCCAAAGAGTCAAGGCATAATGTATTATTACTCTCACTTCACTTGACTTGTTTATTTTACCATTCTTATGTAAACTGTATGTAAAAGTTACAGTCTGTTTTTTTGATGCTTAAAATCCCTTTTGTCACATTCTCATTAAACAGGTAAGCTGTATATTAGTACAAATGTATTGTTTCCCATACTGTTAAGTATATCTATTGAGCAACTTGATCTGGTTCCTCTGATCGGAGACCTGAGAAAGAATGTTTTGCATTTGAAAACTTGTCTAACTTTATCCCAAATGCAAGAGTTGGTCCAATACAAGACACTGCCGTAAGAAATCCTTGCCTCTCAATACAATGTGCAGAGCTTTGTCTGTGACAAAGGAAATGAAATTAATAGAGTGCATGAAAGAGCCAAGAAGCAGCAGAATATTTATGGCTTTTATTTATTTTGTTAAATAGGCTATGGTGGTACCTCTCATTTCATGAATTTTCTGGAAAATGACACATTCTGTGAAGCCTATGCTAGTCAAGTTGTATGTAGAGAATCAGAAATACATTCCAAGTCACCACACTGAAAAAAGCCACCTGAACAGCTGCAAAGGATGTCCCAGCTGCCAGGAGAAACAAGGTAGAACAGCCCAGAGGTAAGCTTTGAATCTTTTCTGCAAAATAGTTTTGCATGAAAACTGTAAAAGACCATGAGAGAGAGAGAGAGAGAGACACACACACACACATTCAGGTCAGCACAGCCAAAATCATCAGTAATATACAGCTGCACAAAGAGGCAAAGCACCTGTATCAGCAGCTAAAACCAAGAGCAGTTCTTGACCAACTCCAGAGCAAAGCACACCCCAACTATAGATATAATACGAGCAGCTACTTCCAATACACAAACACAGATCTGAAACCATATGCAAACCTGATCAAGCCTAGAATTAATGACTGTGCAGAATAGAGGAAACTGCTGAACAGTGGGTTTTGCAAGAAATTGATCCTAATACATTGTCCCTGACAATTCAGTTCTAGGCATGTGAAATTCCCTACTGTAAATGATTCTCAAAGATTATGAGGATAAATGTAAAACCAACAACATAGCGGTTTTTACATTTGTGACTCATCAGCAAATGTGTAGCATCATCCAGTTCAATCAATTTTCTCCGATTTTATTTTTTATCCAAAATAAACTGTGTTACTGAAGAAAGCAAGGACACTTCAGCATTAAGTATTTTATAGCAAGTGAAAGAACCAGATTCTGATTCAGACCAGTGAAAAACAGAGTGAAACGTAAAACAATTTTTCCTAGTTTGCCAACTTATCATAGGTAAAAATATTATTTCAGCCCATCATATGCATGACTTTTATTCCCAAGAATAAAAACTGTACCTTTAAAAAAAATGACCTTCAGTTCTGATTAGTAGCTAGTATACCCATTTATATTAGTTCAAATAAATGCCCATCTTTAAAACACTGGTTTTTAAAAATCACACCTAACATCTATACAGAACTTAAATCTCCTTTTGACATTTTTTTGTTTCGAAAGATTTCCTATATAGACGTAACCGATACTCATTTCAAAGTGTCATTTACAAAGGCTTAATAAGTAATGACACAGTAAGTAAACTAAACTTTGACAAAACATTTTTTTGAAGCAACCAATGGTCAAATCTCAGTGAATAACAGCAGTCAAAACAGTCCAACCCTGGTGCAAAACTGACTGGGAGGTACAAGCTGCTAAAGTAGCCATAGGTGGCACTAGAGAGTGAAGATGCACTTCCTGACAGCTTCCCTAATCAGTAGCCTCTGTCACTCACAGGCTAGGTACAGATATTCAAAAACCCTGAGCCTGAATTGATTCCATCTTTGAACATTAGTCTAATCTGTGCACACTGAACTCATCTGCAAGGGAACAGATGTTCACTTTTGATTCCTGAAATGCAGTCACATGCCTGCAGCGGCTCAGGCCAGAAGCAGGGGGGAGGGGGGAAGGAAGGGAGGGAGGGGGCGTGCTAGAACAAGTCATCGGCTGGAGGGAAACTGAGCTGAGGACAAGGGGAGGTGGGGTGACCAGGCCCCAGCAAGCCTGAGTATGATTGGGGTGTGGTTTAAACCCCCACCCTGACCTGTAGGGTCCCCAGCTAGGGTATGGCTGGAAAGGGAGGGGAGAAGCAGACCCTGCCAGGGGTCCCCATTCCCC
>NW_017728886.1:128813593-128818427 GCF_001723895.1 Crocodylus porosus | reverse complement strand
ACCACCACCACTCGCTGCTCTAATGGCAGGAGCAGGGGAGTGGCCAGACCCCAGTAGTCTATGGGGAAGGGAGGGTTTAATCCCCACATTGCTGGCACCGGGCACTGACATGGAACTGGCCCCATCCCATGGTGAAGATCCCCTCAGGCAGGGCCTGCACTGCAGTGCCTGGGCCGAGTCCCTCAGAGGACCGGCCACAGGGAGGGGGGATGAACTGGTTGCAGGTGTGGAGCAGTGGTGAGGGGAGTTGGGGCTAAATCACAGAGTCCAACTTAATGTCGTCTCACAGTGCAGCAATATGGCTAGGGCTGGGTGGCCCTAGCAGGTGGGGGTCAGTGCCTGCCACCTCCAGCTCTGTGCAGGACTTTCACGAGCCATTATTACACAACCGTTTGAATCGCTCTCTTTCGCCTTTGAAGAAAAAATTACTGAAGGCCTTACAATGTTGCCAACCAGATGGATTAACCACCATCTTGTTCATTTCATTCAAATCGAATTCAATCCAATTGTTGTTCATTTCATTCCAATAGAATTTTAACTGAAAAAAAAGTTACATGGGAAACCTACAAATCAGGGTTGAACAGAACTGCTTTTTTCCATGTCAACATTTCATAGAATCATAGAAAGTTAGGGTTAGAAGGGACCTCAGGATGTTATCTAGTCCAACCCCCTTTGTTGTAAGTCTCAAGACAGCATTTCTAGCTTAAGCACAGGAGTTAGATAGGAGGGCACTGCTGTGACTCAAAAGTGCGGCAGCTAGAAGCACGGTAGAGTCCTTGGCTTTAGTAGATATTGGAAAGCCTGCTCTTTCAGAAGCAGCATCCCTGCTGAAGTGCCACAGTATATGCACTGCTATCTCTCTGCATATGGTACAGTACAGCCCAATATATACTGATCCTGTTTCCTCATTGGCAGTTCCTCAAGCTTTCCTAGAATAGTAGGGTGTGAAGGGACTTCAGGAGGTCATCTAGTCCCACCCACTGTTCAAAGTAGGACCATCCCCAACTAGATCATCCCAGCCCAGGCTTTCTCTAGCCAGATCTTAATAACCCTCAAGGATGGAGACTCCACAACCTCTCTGGATAACCTGCTTCAGTTCTTTGCTACCCTCCAAGTTAAAAAATTCTTCCTAATATCTAACTTAAGCTCTCCTTGCTGAAACTTGAGATTGTTACTCCTTGTTCTGTCATCTGCCACCAGTGAGAACAGTCTAGCTTTCAGGACTAGACCATTCAGGAGAATCCTAGCTTCCCTCACATACTCACTTGAGACCTTAACCTCCCATGTACAAGTGAGATCAGCACTTGAGGCTCTGCACAAGGACTGAAATATATTGTCTGTAACTGAATGGGCTTTATTTATTAATTTGTCTTTCTACAGATCCTAAACCCACAAACTCTAGTCTAATGCTTCCCATTTTGAAAAGCACATTTGCTTCAGTGGCTGTAAGCACTGGTCTGCTCAGACCCATATATTGCTCAGCAAGCACAAGACGTAAATGTCAAGAAATTAGGATGTACTTTTCAGATTCAACCATGTTTCTACTTTGCCAGTCTTACACGACCAGTTTTAAATTATGGAATGCGTCAGGACAAATTTCCTTTAAAATGAAACCGCCAGTAGTGGAAAACAGTAGAACTAGTCAATTAAGCCTTTTTAAGAATTTCTAGTTACAAAAGTCAAAAGAGGCTAGGGGTTTTTTTTTTGATACAATTTTCCACGTTGATAAAAGGTTATTATGATTTCACAAAAAACGTTAGGTTTCAATAGACTGGCCACTCGCTGGAACCTAGATTAAACTGTGTCGTCACATTGGAAATTATCATAAGAGTGCTGGAGTACAGCTAGTCTAGGGGTACCATATTTCCACTTCCAAAAAAGATGCCTGTCGAGGGGGGGTATATGATTATAGGCGGTGCAGTCCCCTATCCCCCCCCCAGGCCCTGCTGGCTTTCACTCCCAACCCACAGTCCCCCACCCCCCAGGCTATGCTGGTGCTCCTCTCTCAACCTCTAGCCATTCCTACTGGTGTCCCTCACTCCCGACCCACCTGGGTCATCAGAGCACGGTGGCTCCAACTTGTGCAGGTGGTGACAGAACAAAGTCCTGCCCAAGTGTGGGCTAGAGGAAGGAGAAGCAGAGACCTGTGGCAGCCTCTGCCCTGGGCTGGTACTCATACACTGCATCAGGCAGCCTGGCTATGCCTCTCCCCCAGGCAGTATCTCCCAGATGCCCCACCCCGTGACCAAAGGCAATGGCCCCCGGTGCCACTGGCTCAGCCACACAGTTCCCTTCTGCCACTGAAGGGCCCTCCACCCCCTTCCCTTGCTGGAGAGGCAGGCGCCTCCCCCTTGTCCCTCCTCCAACCCTAGTGTCCAGACACCTTCCCCCAGTACCAAACAGGCACTTGCCTCCTATCACAGACCCATCTCCCTCCACACACTCCTGCCATACACAGAGCCCTCTGGACAGTCCAAGCCCTGGCCCTCCAAATCCTGTTCCCCATAGACTTACCAGCATTCAGCCTCTGGGACTGTTCCTACCATCTTGCCTGGTTGTATGTCGGCCACGTGCATGTGCACATGCAGACACATGGCACCCCTGCCCCAAGCAACTCCTTGCAAGCTGGAAGGCTGCCAGCCTCCATGGGAAAATCCATAGTCTCTTCCTTTAATGAGGAAAATCTGTTTTTCCACAGCAAATGGAAAACCTGGATCCCTGGTAAACATGCATGCCACTAGGACAAGCCAGGAAATGCAGTTCTACCAGCACTGATGTTGAAAAATGACTAACAGAACAAAATCCCAGACATCTGTTTGTACTGCAAAAGACTACACGAATGGAGACTGGAAGACCCAAAAAGAGGACATGTCCAGGAATACCCAGATATATGGTAACCCTAAGCTAGTTTGCACTGCAGTTCATTGTCACTCATCTCTCTACTAATTATTCTTCCTGAAGGAGGACTGGAAGGAAAAAAAGATATACAAGCATTTCCAAGTTTTGATTCTGAAAAGGTAAATAAATGCAAAAATTTCTTTATGTCTATTGCATCAAAAAGTACTGGTACTGAATTCTTATTTTAGACAAGAGGCAGTGGTCTGCCATGGGGTTTGTGGGCTGAGCCAAGCACGTAACTGAAAACAAGGACTGCCATCGACTCCTTGTTTGAGTTTTAAGTCATCCGAACCAAAATGAATTGAATCTTGGGCTCCTCAAATTAAATTCAAAATGTACAAGCAACTAAACGGAGGAGTCCAAATTGTAGCAAGGCTAAGCACTTTTACAGTTTCTATTAGGCAAAGGCAGTTATGAACCCTGCATACCTTGGGGGGGGGGAATTGAATACACAAGGCAACCATGGTCTGCTCCCACATTTTCACCATGACCTCTCACACAAACACAGAGGAACACAAGAATAAGCAGAAACCTTTAACTATTTTACCAACTACGAACACACTTGTCCAGAAGTGGCATAAGTAGGAGCTCACAAGGGTAGCTTATATTTGAGGTCTTTTAATAGATCACTTAAAGATATTCAACCCAAAGTTTATTAAGGAATCAGGCATCTTTTGAAAGTGTCCCTCCATATGGATGCTGCCCAGTGGTATTTTTATTTGTTCCAGTGCCAAGACTGGAGGTTATACATGATATGAGGTAGTAAACTGATGTTTTTTGGTTTTTTTGAAGAAAAAGAAAAAGCTACTGGAATCTGAAAGCTTTTAGATGTTTGTACCTGGACACCTAACTGTTTCTCAAAAACACTGTCTTTAGCAAGAGATAAGAATCCAGACAAATAAAAAAAAATCCCAGTCCTTTGAGACAAGAAACCATATATAATTAATTTTCTCAACCTTCTTCTTGGTATAGACAGTATAGGATATTTGCCTCCTGTATTTGCCTTTTAAAGTAAAAAGCTCTCCAGAACAGGGACCTAGTTTCATTTTTTTCAGTGAAGTAGCCAACAGCCCTGTAGATCATACAGTTCATGATATACTGAAACTCCTTACAAGGATCAGCTCCATAGGCTACCAGTACTGTAGAAGACAATCATTTTGTATTCTGCATTTTTGCTGCCGTCTGGAAAGACTGAAGAAAGCAGCCAGGGCAAAAATAAATATACTCTTCAGAAATGGGCCAGGTGCTTGGCTATCTACAGAGAACAGGATTCAATGGTCTGGTCTAAAAACCAAACTAACTTTGCAGGCATTAGAGGATTGAGAACTGTGTAGCTATGAGTGGATTCAAACATGTATTTCCGGGTGAGTTTCCAAGTAAAAGTGGGTAAAACCTACCAACCTGCTTAATGGGTATTTTGCGTTGTTTTTTCACCAGCCCCAAGAGATGGCCTTGCTTAATATGGGACAGGACGGCCAGGGTGAGGGAGAACTGTTAATCAATTTTTATCATGTGAAGGAACACCTTGAGAGGCTAGACACCTTCAAGTCAGCTGGCCCAGACAGCTTACATCTCAGGGTTCTTAAGGAGCTGGCAAGCATCATAACTCTGCCACTGGCATGGATCTTTGAGAACTTGTGGCGCTCAGGCAAAGTGCCCAAAGACAGCCAATGTGATGTCTATCTTCAAGAAAGGGAGGAAAGTAGATTTGGACTACAGGCCCATCAGCCTGACCTCTATCCCAGGGAAGATCTTGGAGAAAAATCAAAGAGACAAACTGGCTGAAGGCATCTTCCTGAGGGATAGCCAGCACAGATTTGTTACAGGTAGGTCTTGCCTAACCAAGCTCATATCCTTCTACAACCAGGTGACATATCACCTGGACAAGGGAGAAGAGATTGATGTCATATATCTCAACTTCAAAAGCTTTTTTTTT
>NW_017728886.1:128792946-128813493 GCF_001723895.1 Crocodylus porosus | reverse complement strand
TTTTTTTTTTTTTTTTTTTTTTTTTTTTTTTTTTTTTTTTTAATCTGGTATCCCATGATTGCCTTACAGAAAAAAACTGTCCAACTTGGGCCTCGGCTACATCACAGTCCGCTGGCTGGGGAATTGGCTTCGAGGTCAGACCCAGAGAGTGGCAGTTGATGGGAGACAATCATTGTGGTGCGCCGTGACCAGTGGGGTCCCCCAAGGCTCCATCCTTGGACACTGGTGTCAGAAGCAGACTGGCCCAGTTCATTGATGACACCAAAACTTTGGGGTAAAGCATCCACACCTAAGGACAAGATGGTGATCCAGGCTGACCTTAACAGGCTTAGAAAATGGGTAGATGAAAACCTGATGGCTTTCAACACCAAAAAATGCAAGGTACTCCACCTTGGGAAGAAAAACCCACAACACGCTTATAGGCTCTGTAGTGCTATGCTTGCTAGCACCGCAGCTGAAAGGAACTTGGGGGTCATGACTGACCACAAGATGAATATAAGCCACCAATGCGATGTTGCAGTGGACAAAATGAGCAGAACTCTGGCTTGCATCCATAGATGCTTCTCTAGTAAATCCCAGGATGTCATCCTCCCACTGTACTTGGCCTTGGTGAGGCTGCAGCTGGAATACTGTATCCAATTCTGGACTCCACCATTTAAAAAGGATGTGGAAAAGCTTGAGAGAGTCCACAGGAGAGCCACACACATGATCAGAGGGCAGGAAAACAGATCTTATGATGAGAGGCTGCGAGCTGTGGGACTCTTCAGCCTGGAAAAATGCAGGTTCAGGGGGGGACCTGGTGGCTACTTATCAGTAAAGAAGGGCTGTACATCAGGACCTGGGAGAACACCTGTTCAGAGCGCCCCATGGGATGACAAGTTGAAACAGTCACAAACTTCTCCAAGACCATTTCAGGCTGGACATAAGGAAGAATTTCTTTACAGTCCAAGCCCCCAAGGCCTGCAACAGACTGCCAGAGATGGTGCAAGCACCTACTCTGGATTCCTTTAAGAGTCAATTGGATGTTTATCTTGCTGGGATCCTGTGACCCCAGCTGACTTCCTGCCCCTGGATCAGGGGGTTGCACTTGATGATCTTCCAAGGTCCCTTCCAGCCCTAATGCCTATGAAAAAAATAAGTAAATAAATAGTAGGACATCCCCAATGACTATTCTAGTGATAGCCTCATGTGACTATTTCAGAATTATTCCAGAGAAAAGACCAGGCATAGACTACTGTACTGACATTTCTGCTAGGTATTAATTAACCATGCTATAGTCATATCTTTATTTGGTTAGTTTCCAAACAAAGTTGATTACTATGCCGTGGGCATGTCCATATTAGTTAGTCTGTCTTGGAGAACTGTGCTTTTTGGGGGGTTAGAAGATAACGCTGCCATCCCACAGAGTCCAGGAGTATGGGTTTTCCCCGTCAGTCACAATGCCTCTAAATACTATCTAGTGGGGCTGTGCAAAACGTCTGTGTTTCTTTTCGGTTTTGGTGTTTTGACAGGACAGAGATTTGTTTCAGCATTTTGAAATCGCTGTTTCGTTTTGTTGTGGGCAAAACTGTTTTGGGTTTTAACGCCATTTTGATGGTTTGGCCACAGGCTATAATAAGGAATGACTAAAACGCCTATAACTTTGCAAGAATGGTAG
Source organism: Crocodylus porosus (assembly GCF_001723895.1). Lineage (NCBI taxonomy): Eukaryota > Metazoa > Chordata > Crocodylia > Crocodylidae > Crocodylus > Crocodylus porosus. The sequence goes on along the minus strand of NW_017728886.1, from coordinate 128,811,836 downwards.
CCCCTTCCGAGGAGATAGATGCAGGGGTTTCTGGGAAACTGCACTTTAAGGCGCTGACAGCAAAACTCGTGTCACATGTGTGTTAAGGCAGAGCGGGGTGAAAGCAGCAGGGATGGTAACCCCCGCTGAGACCATGAAACCTGTGAGGTTTCAAGGAGATAGGTGCAGGGGTTTCTGGGAAACTGTACTGCATCACAGAGTAGGGTCCCTAGAGATGGCCATGATACCCTAGGGTTCTGTGACCATGCCAGCTCTGTCCTATGGGCACCTTCTTTTCTGGCCTGCTACCACATCTTGTTGGAAAAAGGACAGTAGATAGGGAGGCTGCCACTGAGCTTCAGCTCAGTCACGGTCCTAATGGACCCCACTAAACCCTGTAGGTTCTTGGACCACTTGCTGGGACCTACTCTAAGTAGGCATCTCAAGGGGACATCCTAAGCCTTGAGCTTGATCTGTCACTCTAAGTGCATTTTATCATGCCCCATGCCTCACAGATAGTATATCAATATAGTCCCTGTAATGAAGTGTCAGTCTCACTCTACCTTCTGGGCTGGGCTCTCTATGCCCCTGGCGCTGAGCCCCCACTGGCACTGGGGCCTCTACATGACATGGTAGTGTGCCCAAATGAGGCCTCCTCCTCCCCTACACCTTCAGGCTGGTCCACCACTTTAAATAACAACAGGTAAGCAGCGCAGTAGCACTAACATCTCAAACAGCCAAAGTGTCACACAGCCTTTCCTTCCTTTCCTGCAGGAGCTTCTTCTCCAGCAGCTGCCAGAGAACTCTCCCTGCCAGCCCTAGCCCTGGGGCATAAATTGTGCCCGGGGCCCTTCCTCCTTCCAGTCAACTGACCGGGGACAGGTGGTAGGCGTGTAGGTTGTAGCCATGTTGGTCTAAGGACATAGTAGACAAGGTTCTTTGGGTCAATCTGATGCATTTTAATAGACTAAGGCTCCTGCCTTATCCCCCACCTCAGCAGGCAGAGGCACAACAGGAGGAGCTGAGCCAGATAACCTCACAGCCTCCTCAACAGTCCATTCCAGAGAAGAGGACCTGGCTCTAGAGGAACTTTGAGGGGTGTGAAGCAAATTCTACTTCCCCCTACTGCCCCAGAATTTCTTGTGCTATCAAGCTGAGGTCTCCTACTTCAAGATTGAGCTCCTCCAAGACTGGGAGTGGGAGGTTCATGGTGGGACCTGCAATTGGGGTGGACAAGACTGTTCTTCTGGTGCTGCTTATTGTCATGTTGCTAGTGCTGGGGTTTATTATCACAGTTGGTGTTAGAGGGGGTGCAGCTGCAGGCACTGCTGTCCTTGTTCCTAGTATCACAGCAGAAGCCTCGTGGCTGGTTGAAGAGAGGCTGCATCTCAGCTCAGGCGGCAGGAAACTGATACCTCTCCCTCTGCCCCCTCTCACTCCTCTCCCAGACTTGGCAGCACCAGCCCTTCCAGCACACTTCATGTTTTCCTGTGCTGAAAAAGGTGTCTGACTGCATGTAGATTGAACACACAGATACCTATACATAAAATCTATGCTGTGCTTTCCTGAACAGTGCCCAGTGATCACACTGTCAGGCAAAACACAGATTTCTTTATTTCTTTTTCTTCAGGTAAAAAAAGAATAATTTCAAACAAATGGATATAGGGAAAAAAAGAAAGGATATAGGGATAACAATACTAGTACTGAAGTTAGGCTAGTATAACTAAGCTGTCAGTGTAAGCTGTATCCTATCCAATCCTTTGCAAGTTGAAGACACACTCCCTAGCTAGACAGCAGCAGCTAGGGAGCAGTCAGAGTCAGTGCCTTTCAGCTGCTGCTCTCTGGCAAGAGAGACAGGTTGACAGCTTAAGCACTCAAAGGCTTATACATGGTTTTTAAACTTTTTAGGTCCCTCCCCCAGAGCACTGGGGTTGGAAAAGACCTCAGGGACAGTTGGCAGACACTGGCCAGCTACAAATGTCAGTCCATTTCCCTCACTCTTTCCCCTGTCTCTACTTACTTTCTCTTTCCTTGCAAGCCCAGCTTCAAAAAACACCACTAAAACACCTTCGAAACATTTTGACTTGTTTAGTTTCATTTCGAGTGTTTCGACAATGTCTCCCATTTTGTTTAGTTCAAAATGCTCAAAATACTGCCGAAACAAAGTGCCAGTTGAAATTTTGCACAGCCCTACTACCTAGTATTGCACAATAGCATTCAGGTCCATAGTTGGCTTTTGATACTAGCAGCTAAGAAAAATTACTCCCCTAGTTGAAGCAGGCACTAGATTCTCTAAGTAAAGATCATTTGAGATGAGGATTGAAAAAAGAAAGAAACCCAAACAAACCCATCATACCTTCCTAAACCAGGGACACAATGAGAATCAATGGTGAATCTAAGAGAAACTACTAACGGGAGAGGTGTCCCACAGGTCATGGAAAAGTCCACGTACAGCAGCGGTTGGCACTTATGGCCCACATACCAGATTGGGCCCACAAAGAGGTTGGATCTAGCCTGGGATGGTCCAACCTGGCTTGGTGTAAACACAACAGATTGTGCTGCATGCAGCTATGCCAATTCGCCCATCCCTTCCTCAACACCCACTTTCTGCAACTCCTCTGCAGAGAGGGTTAAGTAAAGGCATAAGAGCCAGGGATTAGCAGGGAAGCAAAGGCAACTTGAGCTCTCTGAAGGGGTGGCTGAGATTTGCAGGTGGCCTGGTAACAAGTTCTGGTCCACTGGGGCAAAGGAGGTTGCCAATTCTCAGAGACAGGCACTAAATACCATTAAGCCTTTGACTGAAGATTGGAGAACCAATCCTGAATGCTCACAGTAGTGTTCGCATTTGTATTTACTGTCATTTTTCATACCAAGAAACAGGAATCTAAAATTGTACTGAAGAGGGGAAGGAGAGGAGGTGGATGTCTCTTCCTTTTCTGTTGCTGACATGTCAAACAGCCATTTAAACATTGATTTTCAGCAGAAGGAGACAGTACATCTCCCAGAGTTGCTGCAGGGAATGTACAAGGTGCCCATGGGGAGGGTGGTAAGGAAGGGGTGTAGGAGGGTTAAGCACCCCCCATAGCTCTATTCTGGCACCTCCTCTTTAAGCAGAGCTAATGGCTCATACTTCACTTTGCCAATGGGTATAACAGCACACCTTTTCTACTGTAATCTAGGCCTTGGAAGCAATTTTCTCCATAATCCTTCAGTAAACTACTAGGCAGTACTATTTTACCTTTAATAACTGAACCTTGTTCCCATGTCTTACAAGAGGAAGGGGTTTCCAGAGAAGTAAGTGCATCTTCTGCCTGTAAGTGATGTGGGAGGGTTTGGACTTGTGGACAGAATAACTCATAGAGCAAAAGCCATCATAATCAACCTATGGAGCCTGGGCCAAGGCTTGGAACTAGCTCAGTCCCGTGTGGCACAAGTCAAGTATTTGGGAAAGAGTGACTTCAGAGTAAGATGAACTTAAACAATGATATGCGCCAAAGATTTTTACAAAACATTTTTACAGTAAACACATCCCTTACTTAGGGCTATTGAAAACAGATGAACAATAAAAATGCTTATGCAGGAAAAATAAAAAGCTTGGAGAAAGGCAGCTTTATAACTTATGGTCAATAAAATCAATACTTGACACAATCCATGTGGCAGAAATGGATTTCAAGAACTCTGTTGAAGAGCGGTACATTTGGGCTCACTGCACATTTACGGAGCTTCCATGCTTCCAGAGATTTACAGTTCTGCTGCTCTTATACAAGCTTAAGTAGAAAAAGAACCATGAACAGGAAGTGGAACAAGCTCTCACTTGCTATCTTTCCAGCACTGATGCTGCTGTGAGCTGAGCCACAGGGCATCTGGAAGATTTGAAGTAGTCTAGTATTTAGCCAACAGTTAAATTTTCAATAGCAGCAAATACGCTTCATTGTAATTTAAAAGCCTTTTTAAATTAAAGCAAAACATGTCCTCAGACTTTTATTCACTATTCTCTTGCAAAATATTTCCATTAACTGATGAAGGAGCAGAAATGCCTTCTAACTTGTCTCCTGTTATGCCACCAAAAGCAAGTCCCCTTCACATATTTGAGAAGTTCTTTTTTGCTAAAGTTACATGAAACCACTTTAGCAGCCATGCTAAAAATCTGACCGTATGGAAACTCACCTGCAGAGTTAAACCTAACTTTAAGAACTTTGGTCTTTCTGCAAGAGAAGAATTGTGTTCTTTATAAATTCTTATCTCCGCCACTAGCTCACAGCTGTACAGACAAGGCTTCCCCAAGGCATATTTTCTGCAGCCATCTGTCATAGTATAGCATGCTAGTTTTATTTCTGTTAATTCAAGATCATCCCTAAGAAAGCTCCCCTATGTACTAATTCACTAGCAAGTATCAAAAACACAGAAGTGCAGAGGGAAGAATATGGAGAGTATTATATATGCTGTACATACAATGAACTCCACAAAAAGGTAGAGAAGTCTATGCAATATAAAAATATCCTTTTGGGCAAAATTCCAGAATTAAAATAGTAAAGAGAAAATAGTATCTGAGGAAGAAAGCCAATGATTGTAACAATCAGGCCCGCTTTCATATTGAACACATTTGCTACAAGTTAATTCAGAAAACCTAGTGGTTGTATAATTAAGCCAGAAATAATCCCATTTTCTTTTCACATTGTGATTTTCAGACTGCCTCAGAGGAAAGAAACACTCAGATGTCATATGCAAGAAAGCGAGGAAAATTAGTCACACAACAACACAGACCCTCACTGGTCAAGTGTATGTTTTGGGTTAGCAAAAAAGCATGTTAATAAATCCCGAGGAACCAAATATCACTTTTGGTTACAGTGTCAGCTAGAATTAAGATGTTCCCTTCTAAATGTGTTATACATTACACTTGTTGCTCAGTTCACTAGTGTGCAAGCAGCACTTTCAGATAAAATGGTACTGCTGTTGCAAAGTACTTAATGCCTCATTTATAACAATTTACTTCGTCGTTAATATTCAAACAAGCACCAATTTTCACCCTGCTCACTGTGGCCAAAAGCCCAGATTCACATTTTTAATTTTTTTTGCATGCTGTTGTTTAATCTGAACCTTGAACTGTTTCAGCTGCAAGAAAACGGAGGCCAGAAAATCGGTTAACAGCCTCCCTTCAAAAGGTGAGTGGACTCAAATCACCTGCCAAGCTCACAATCTGTACAGCAGAATAGCCAAATTCCTTCACACCACTACAGGGCTCAATTAGTTTGTGCGCCACAGGGTCCAACTTAATTTTTAACTGATCATTTTGATTTGCATAATGAGCAAGTCTTCAACATCCAGGCACATGTGATTAAAGCTTTTCTAATAGAATATGCAAAATATGCATTTATTCTAACAATGCAACCTTCCCCAGGCCAAAGCTCTAGCCTAGCCGCTTCTTCAAAGAACAGGGAAGACTGGAAAACTGACAGGCCTTGCAACATGTCCTGAAGAGTTAACACATGTAGCATCCTCCATTTCTAGAGACACTTTGCACAGACAGCTTTACAGAGTTGTCCCATGTACTTCAATGGAGTTATACTCAGGAAAAGTTAAAATGTGCACAAAATCTTTACAGAATCAGAGCCTGTGTGTGGAATAAATCTGAATGAAAGTTAACCCTACAGGGTGGGGGGCCAGTTCTGTAAAACTCAGTTCATCCCAGTTTTAATGCAAGAAGGGATTTAATTAATAAAGACAGACAATGAAAGGATTTAGGATCCCAGTCTAAGCAGAGGAATGGAACTTGACTGAACTAAAAAAAAATTTAGAAGTGTTTTACCTCATAAACCTCTGAGACCACTCCAAGTCCAAACTTCACCAAACCCAGGTTTTGTAATTTGAGACAATCTATACAGCTGAATTGAAACCACCATTTTATTTCTAGAATTTGTTGAACCCCAAGGCTAGGGACAGACATTCAAAAAGCCTGAGCCTGAATTGATTCAATCTTTGCAGGTTAGTCTAACTTGGCTACAATGAACTGGTTTGTAACTGCACATTCTCTCTGGATTGAGGAAATGCAGGCACAGGACAGAAGCCAGGGGGTACTTAAGCAGCCTTCCCTTCCCTTCCACAGGGCTGAGCCAAGGGGGGGGCCTGGCCAGGCCCTCCGATTAGGGAGGTCTGCCTGCACCATCCTAGCCATTTTCCTGCTCACTGCTCAAGGGGTGGGAGTGTTGCCAGACCCCAGTCCCAGGCTAATGCTCAGGCAAGGCATGTGTATGCAGTGCATTCATCTCGTGATGATACAGAGCTTTTCAAATCTCCCTCCCTGGTTTTTTTTACTGTCTGCAGCAAACTGACAGGCAAGCAAGCCAGCAGGGGGCTAATAACAGTGTTTCTCACTCCATCAGTGAAACAATAGCCTCTCTCCAGTAGTTCAAGCTCTTCTTAAACAGCTTTTTCCAAGGAAGGAATTACCACCTGACCTGTTGATCAGCTCCAAAAAAGCCTTAAGCGGACACTGTTCTCTCTGGCTATCCCAGTGGAACTGGAGGCAGACACCTGTCAGCATTAGCTAGCAAACCATGTCCATGGGGCTGGAGTAGCCAGGGAGACCCTGCTGTACCTGCATTCTCTGCCACAGCTCCAGCCAGGGAGCAGAGGGGAGGGGAAGCCCAACTCTAGAGCCCCAGAGAGCCTGCTGGGATGCTGGGGGAGTCTGGTTTAAACTTAAATCAGAAAAGGGCCTGGGACAGACATTGCATAAACTGGTTTGACCCAAAATAGTTAAGTCTGATACTACATTCAGACAGGTTTACCTTAAACCAGTTTCAGCCATTTTGAAATTGGCTTACTTGCAATGAGCTTCTGTTCTGTTACAGGTTTAAACCAGTTTCTGATCATGTAAACCAGTTTGTGTGTAATTTGACCCTAGCCCAAAAACCTGGGAGCCGGTACTACTGCACGGTGATTTAGTACTTGATTAATCAAGCACTAAACTTCATGCACAGTAACTATGGTGCTTTAATGAACATATAGATGAGCCTACTACGTAGCTGGGAGGGATATAAACAAGCTTTCAGGTACCATGTACCTAATAAAGGATACTTGGTAGCTAAAAGCTTGTCTATAACCCTTCTATCTAACTGGTCTAATACACAATGTCACCCACAAAAATTCTTGCCTCTCACATCAGATTTAATTACACTTCTGGCACAATAATCCCCAATAATTTTTTACCACCAATTAAAGAATTGAACTGTGGTCACTATCAAACTCAACTGATCACATCTCAAATGTGGAAGGGAAGGGGAAAAAACAAGACACCCCCCCAACTTTCCATAGACTGGGCCTGCAGTTCTAATGTTACATTACCAGTGCTACAAAGAGGTTGTCCTTGAACAGGCAGCTGCAGAGTTTGCAACATCCCCCTTATCTTTATGCCACTATTACAGACCCACCTTTTTCTTCCTTCTATTCATCACTCCTTTCATTCTCAGCAGCAACAATGGGCTCAAAGTCTCCTCACTGATTTGGTCACTATGGTCTAGTAATTAACCACAATGTCTTGGCTTGCAGCTACAGTGCCTGTTATTCCAAAATGACTTCTCATATAAAATATTAGCCAAACCAAGGGCAGTAAAAGCTTCCAAGACCTGGTACATTCAATCCATTTAGACCACTGTTACAGACCCATACCTGTGGATTATTCTTTTTTCACTGCAGAATCCTTATTTGACTGGCTACTAACCAAGTTTATTTTTAAAGACTTGCCCCTCTCTTGTAAAACTTACAGTAAAATATGAAAACCAGTCAGCAGCATATCCCTTTTGGCAGGTGACACTTAACTCCTTTAATTCAGAATACCATTGCTAACTTCCAGAGTCTGTTATCACCTTCTTTTCTTCCTGCTCCTTTTGTACATACAGGCAAGAATACTGCAGAATACTATTGGCTATATCCCAAGAACTATTTTAAAAATTTAAGGAATTATTGGCCATACCTAGTCCCTCATTCAAATTTATTCAAAATTAACAGTAGGATTAGAGTCCAGGAAAGGACAAGGGTTTTTGTGATATCTTTTGTTGAACTATATAGCTGAGAGACCTGTTGGACAAATGTTTCTAAATCAGGTGCCCTTCCTCTAGTCTGAAGGAACAGCAGGTATAGGCAAGCTAAATATCAGAGAAGACTCCATACAAATGCGAACAGTCTTCTTGAAGTGATGGAGGAAGGGCGTGAAGTAATAGAGAAGAGGTGTAAACCAGAACCCTTTTAAGACAGGAACCGTATAGTAAAATAGATAATCTCATTAGCCGCAGAGTAAGACCATTCAATGTGGGGTAGTTTACCTGTGAAGTTCAGGGAGATGACTAGCAGTATTTATAAGTGTATAATAAGCCACAGAAACCATCTATATAAAGATCAGATTGTTTTCTTTCCAGTATAATAGATGCACCCAGCCCCATGTTTTGGAGCTATTTCATAAATTTCCTATTCCAAAGACAGACCAACTCAAACATTTACTCCACTAAACTAAGAGATATAAGCCAAGAGATCTCCCTTGCAAGAGATCATGCAGCAGTCCCAAACTACCCAAAAGCCTCATGACAGCAATCCTATACAAGAAGAAAAATTAGAACCAACTATCACAACAACAGCCATCCCAGAGACAGCGTGCCAGCAAAGCAGAAAACAGGACAAGTCCAGTGCAACAATGCCATGAACTTACCACAACAACCCCTGTCCCACAACATACCTGTACCTGACAAAGGCCTGAACTTCTGCCCAGATAAACTACCTGACAGGATTCCAATACGTGACAACAGTAATGCATGATAACATCATTAACCATCTCAAAAGAATGAACCTCTGCCCCATCATCCTCCTCTTTATGAAAGACATTTAGCCCAAGTTTACTCTTTCACTACTTTTAGGTTTCTAATGCAAAAGGTTCTTGTAGAGTGCTGGATGGGCTTTTGAATAATGCACAATAGAGGATATGAAGAAAGAGACACAGGTAATGTTCAGCTCTCTGGGCATCCTCCAACCCACACATCATGGGGGGAAGGTGGTGGCAATCAATTCAACATTATAAAAGCTTTAGCCTGCATCTGTTCTCATGACCTTACAACTGGTCATTTTGTCAGCTAGAATCCTCAGTGCTCCAGCAACCACCACCAGAGGAGGTTTTCTATCCGCTACCACAGTAAAGCCAGTGCCAGCAGTACACTGACACCGAGTGCTCTTATGGCTCTGCCCCACCTCCAGTCCCATACAAAGGCAAACCCAGCCCAAGCCCACAAGTGACAAGTATGCCTGCTTTGACCCAGCTCTGGAAGGAACTGTCTACATGAGGAAGCAGGAAGCAGACACCTCACCAGCCCTGCCATGGCACTGCTGTTGTACCTGCTGCATAGGCTCTCCAGCTGCAAGGTAACCCTAGCTTCCAGGACTCTCCATGCCTGCCTTTTAAATGCTACTGCAATTGCTTCTACCTGCTCCCAGCTAAGATCTGCACCAAGGGCTGGAGGATAAGACAGAGCAGGGGCAGGAAGAAGGAAACTCTTTTACTTTATTTTTTCCCCAACAAATTCTCACCCCTTTCAATATGCTGCACCAGATATAAGGAAACTACTAGAACCAAGTAGGGATATTTTGCTCATGTTTTAGGTTACACATATTTGTACATACTTGATGTTTTTCTGTATTATATCATACAAGTGCCTTCTTTAAAAAAAGTAAACAATAATACATAATAAATGTATTATTTACATATAGCACATAAGGAGGTGTTCTGCTCATGACTGGCACAGGGCGCCAGAATGTCTAGTTATGGCTGTGTCTACATCACAAACATTTCATTTTTCACCACCCTGCACCACTGGAACAGCATAAAGCACAGGCACTTAGCCTATACAATGTGTTCCAAAGTTATTCTCCTCTCCATATTACCATTTTCCAATTATGCAAGATAACAAATCTGAGTGAATATTTAGAGAGGCAAGGATTTTTGTGGGTGACCTCTTACTGGACCAACTGCACACTTGAGATAAAACATAGACAACATTTCAGGTACCACAATACCCTTCCTCAGGTCTCTGTGGAAGAAGCAGATAAAGCAGAACTAAAAGCAGATGGAACAAGGGCTCTGTAAAAACTCCATATGTAAATAAAATAGCATGCAAGAAAAATTAGCAGGTATCCAAACCAGAGAAATGCAGCAGAAGCTTGGTAAGTGGCAGAGCAAAACCAAATCGAGAAGGCTATTATCACTTGTGAAGTACAGAGATTAGCAAGTATCAAGTAGATTATAGTAAATTTAGGGAGGTTATAAAATAGTTTTCTATTGATCTGTTTGGAACATCAATATATTGCTTATTTGATCATGAGGTCAGAAGTTGTCAACTGAGCAACTGATCGTGTGGGCATTTGTATCCACACAAACCACTACAGTCTGCTTTTAGTGTTAAGGTTAGGTTAGTTTGCTCAAGGTTTTTAAAATATAAATAGCCTGTGTGAAACATGCCATGCTGAAAAGTCTAGAGAAATAAATCCTTGTGAAAAAATTACAAGCTTCTCTGTACCTCCTGACTACCTTCTCCAGCCCCAGATTTGAATCAAAGTCCATACCTCTAGGAATAAGGTACTCTGTAAAGAACCCTGTAACTTGCTATGAAACCACTAAAAAAAGCCTATTTTAATAGCAAATGTGGCCACTAGTCAACCAGTAAATGGAATGAGACCACAGACTTATTTAAATCAAAGCTACCAAGCCAACCCACCCTATTAGAACAGTAAAGCAAAGCAAAGCAAAGCAAAGCAAAGCATCTCAAGGCAAAAAGGTACTAGTCCATCTCTAGCTTCTAAAACTATTCAGTTTCTATACTGCAACACTTTTTTCTCCCCTTTTTAAAAGGCATCCTCGGCTGTTTGGATGCCCAGATTAAGTGCTAGAGTTAAACACTAATATAATCCCTGAAGCAAAAAAGATAAATAATAAGCAAACTAATTTCAATTTTACAGGAGAAGTGTTAAAGACAAATATAAAGGCAAAAAACTATGATTAAAATAATAAATATCTTAACCTTGAAGCCCATTTACTGAAATGGATTCTGTGAAACTTTGTTAGTTCACATAATGAATAATTTTTACTAAAATCTTAGATCCCCAAACTTCATAAAGTTCTAAGAGATTACTTCTTCTATTAACTTCTTATTTATGTAAAGATGACAAATGGGGTAGAAGCAAGTTCAACACAGCTTTTTATGAATACATTATACGCTGCTTAAAGTTAAATGCCTATATGCGCCAAATTTTTGCTCTCTAAATGAGGAACACCTGCAGCAGCAAATATAAATCAACTTTACAGAACACACACACTTCAATTTCCACAAGGCTGGCTGAAGAATGCCATTCTTATCCAATATAAAGGGTCTAGGTGAAGAAAACCACCAAAAACGCTCACAGTATATGCTACCTGTCAGCTTTGTATTCCTGAGGGAGCCCTGGCACCCAGCTTGTTGGGCTTACAAAAGGACTTTTTCTATCCCCCACACCCACACCCACACCCACACCCACACCCACACACCTGTCATCTAACAAGAACTAAGCAGAAGAAAAGTTTAATAGACATCTCAGGCTGCTCATTCCCTGATCCTGGTATGGGAGGCCTATTTAAACTTGATTGACTAAAATTCAGTTGCTGGGTTAGGGAATGCTGAGGGAAGAGCCTGAGTCAGAGCGGGTATAGGTGACATTTGAACAACGGTTAGGGGTTCATCACAACATCCATTCCATTGGAGCCCTGACTACAAATGCTGTCATACTTTTTCCCGGAATGACTGGTGGAAGTCCTCCCCACAAAGTTTATGAACACTCCAAGTAATCAGTCCCCTTAAGTACGTTAGCATGACTTTCAGATCTTACTGTAGTCTTTTAAGCTGAAGCTTAAATCACAACAGGTAGAATACAAAACACTGATGCTGACTTCACAGTGCAAGCATAGCTAAGCCATCTGAAAAGGAACAAAATGTGGTGTCCCTTCCAGTATATCTTCTATATTCATAATAATTTCAAGCTGACTCCTGGGTGTCTGGTCTCCTTAAAACTTTATGTTTTTCATGGTTGTTAATCAGTTTCTTAAGATGTTCTAAACCAGATAACCCCTTGTCACTGAAAAACGCAATTCATTTTAATTGAAACTGTTTATATAACAAGATTTTCCCTGTTAATTACGGCTTGGGACCCTCATTTACACAATTAAAAGAATGCTCTGAAGAGGCTGGACTAAGGTTATAAGAAAACTGCAAAGCAGCAAACAGTATGCTTCAAGCAGGAGAAATCTCTCTGAAACCATTTGATGTTGATCTTGAGAAGCTGGGAGAAACCGTCTCTTTCATGCTAGGAACATTCCCTGACAACAAAACACTAGAGTGCCTTGGAACAGCATGAGAACCCAGCTCTCACTCTCTCTTTCTCTTTAGGCATAGCTTTCTGAACCCGAATTATTAGTTAAGCTTGAGCTAGGTTTCAGACACAGACACAGACAGACAGAGAGTATTTGACTGATTTGGTGGCTGAAGGAACCCAGCCCCATTGAAACAGAGTCCAGTGAGATAGCTCCACTGGGGGCGAGGACTTGCAGAAGGGAGAAATACAGCTCCATATAGAAACACAAGCAGCACATTGAAAAATTACGAAGACCCTAGAAACATATCCCTAATAAATGAGCACAGCCCAATGTGATGGGCAAACCTGGTAACACACATAAGGTACTCAAATTAGAAGTGAACTTTTAGTTTTCTGATTCTGAGCCATCTGACAATCAAAGGGCTAAACTAAAACATTATCTAATAAAAGCTAATCCAACTGTCTATGGCCATATCCCTTGAAGTGAATTTATTTTTCAAGATAAATTGAAAAGGCTAAAACCCAGAGAAAGTACTCCATTTTAAAAGGACATGTGCTTAAATTTTGGGTCTCAAGACTGACAGTTTCAAGCATTCAGGTCTTTCAGGTACAATAAATAACAGCTCCAAACTGTGCTGCTCTAAGGAACTGCAGTTGTCAAAAAATTACGGAGAGGTCATTTAGTGTTTACTACATTTTTCAGCCCTCAGGGGTTGTGTGTAGTCAATGAGCTGGGGGTGGGGGAAGGAGGAAAATCTGTTAATTTAACATTAACCAAACAGTTTTGCTAGTCATCTGTAAAACATTTTGAGTTGTGACGAACTAGTAAGTAAGTATGATTTTTGAACATGCGTCCACTGGCAAATTGTTTTGTAGTACAGGCAGTCCTCAGATAGAGTCCTCAGTCCTCTCTCTCTGGTTCCTGAAAACTGTGTCTTAAGTTGAAACATTGTACCTTGGAACCGATTTTCTCATAGGAAACAATGTTATAAATGGGAGATTGGTTCCTGAACCAAGGCCCAATACCTTATTTTCACCAAAAATACCCCAGAATTTTTTACTCAAAAAACTGTAGATGAGTAATATAGCTACATTAATGTATTTATATTGTAAACAGCGATCATATTGATTTGGAAGGACTTCTTTGAGGAAACTTTGCTGGACATTTTGAAGGGCTCTTGTTTGGAGTCTTCTCAGGAGTCTCAGCTGCAGATTTTTCTGGAGTCTTGTCTAGTTTTTTAAAGTGTCTAAGGAAGTTTGGACAGATGTTCTCCACGGAGATGGGTGAATGCAGCGAACTTGTTCATGGGCATGGCTTGGTGTCAGATCAAGCGTTGTAAAGTTGAAAAAAACTGACATCAGAAAATTGAAATGGTGTCAATTTATAAACATTGTAAGTGCGAAACGTTGCAAGTCGAGGACCACCTGTATATTCAAGGGTGAGATTTTTTCCCCTTCCAACACATCCTCTTGTTCCCTGCAATCCATCCCCGTTGTTCTCTTAAGCTACAGACAGAGGTTACATTTGTCCCAGGATAAACCATTTTATCCTGGGACAAAGTACAGTCATTCAGACATCCACATCCATTGTCCCAGAATACATCATAAAAAGGTTCACAGGGTGAGAAGTACTAATGGTATATCCAGGCACATTGCAAAGTATGTTTGAACAGTTATCCCCAGCTTGCATCACTGAAACAACAGCAGAAAAGTGGCAGTACATTCAGCCGGTCACTAAACCCTGACTAGAAGGGTGACACCAATCCCCGAATATTTATGTTCCAAGACAAATACAGGCACAATTTGTCCAGGGACAAATACAAAATTTGTTCCTAGCCTTAGTTTCCTACTTCTCTCAGTGCCTATGGTTAAATGCTGCCTTCAATTCCAAGAGCTATATAAAACTTGTCTGGGAAAATCCTGGGAAAAAAACTTCCCCCAAAAGAACTTTGAACCATAGTAGTATTAATATGTATCCATATGATCCGTAAGTACTTGGAAATAACCCTCAAATAAACTCACAATACATCTGCAACTTGTAAAAAGGGGGAAAAAATCTAGAAGTCTAGTCTTAAATCTTAACTTGTCATAGACAACTAAGACCCAAGAACTTTCTGCCTCTGCTTGATTAATGGTACAGTGCCCACTTCCCTACCTACAATCCTACCTGCTTCATAAACATTGTATTTTCAATGTCTACTGCAGAACTGAAGAAAACAAAGCCACCTAAAGCCTTGCACCTCCTCATTCCCTCCTCCCACCCCAGATAAGCTAGTTAGATGATACACATCTTTACAACATTGTGTTCCAATACAATGGTGCTCAACCTTTTTGCCTGGTGGGCCAGAAAGCTGGTTCTGGGTCCCTCCCTAGGCCAGGTCCAGCCAGTGGTCCCAACCCAGCACCCAGAGCAAGTACAGCACAACCCTATCCACCCATGCAGAGGGGAACCTGGGGGACAGCCCAGCCCCAATCTTGCCGTGCCAGAGAAAAATTGGTCCCACGTGGAGGGAAAGGATATGGTCCAACCCTGATACAGCCACACAAGAAAAGGGAGCATGGCCCAGCCTGGATCTGGCTGTGCAGGGGCAAGGGGATGTGGCCTGGCCCCAATCCAGCCATAGAGAAAGAGGTGGCATGGCCCAGCCCCACAGGGAGAGGAGTCTATGGCCCAACCGCAACCTGGCCACGTGGAGGGAAGAAGGCATGATCTGGAGACAAATCTGGCCATGCAGGGGGAAGGGGTGTGGCCTGACTCCAACCTGTGGGACAGGACTAGGGAATTTAGCAGCTGGAGAAGGTGGCGGTATTAATTGCCACTGCTCCCCATCTGCCAAATTTCCTAGCCTGGTGGAAGCTGTGTAGGCCAGATGCCATGGCTCTGCAGGTCAGATTGGATCTGGGGACCAGAGGTTGAGCACCCATGTTTTAGTAAGTCAGCTGCTCCTGCCAAATTCATTTTGAGTACTCATCTTTGAACAATGGTATACAGACCATAATCATGGTTACATGTTTGACTAGGGTTATGCTCTATAATGGTAACTTTGTGCATTCTTCATCATCTTCATACCCGCATTTGTATGCAGGTTTGAGGAGCCACTCACACCTGCTTTCACTGTTTGTAACTTCACAAAGTATAATCTCAGCTCACAAACAGTGAAGTTGAAAAGGATAAGTGGATCAAATTGTGTGTCCACCAGCCCTCCCTTCCAAATTTGCAAACATATAAATATTGTCAGTGTAAAGTTGTGCAAGGTCACTAAAAAGATCAGTCCTCATCATAAACTCTGCTAAGGTCTGCAGTGGGAGGTAGAGCACTTTTAAACATCACACCCTACCCTAGCATCAGAGTGGCAATAACTCGAGTGCAAGCCTCCCTGCCCAGCACTTGCTCCTTGGCTGGTATAGCTGATAGATCCTTCAGATGGCAGCCATGGGTGAGACTCCTTCCACAACTGACTGGGCTAGGTGGTAGCTCCCCGGGTTGGTCTGCCAGTGACTGACTGAACTGATTTGAGCGATAGTTAAGGCTTAATAATTAAGCTTTCCTTTAAGGTGCATGCTTGATCTTCTGCCTTGTAATAAACCCTGTTTTAGTCTAACAATTTCTTCTGAGTGGGGAAGCTTGTTTACATTAGAGGAACATCCAACTTCAATTTTATTTCCACACTCAGTTACTTCTTTTCTGGATGGGGACTCGAGCTATATTTGACAAGTGTAATATACATCTCAGAGGTTACAGATATATACTAAAACTGTAAACTGGAAAGCTTCTGCAAACTAACCCATAAAAGGAAAAAGTGGCTAGGAAGAGCAGGCATCACTATATTCAGCCTGTAATACATGATGAACTGGCTCACATAGCACAATTAAATACAGCTTCATTTTAAATCAAGATTGATAACTTTTTGGTCTGGACATTTCACACAGATATATTTTGGCTATTCTCTAGGTTTGTAAAATAAGTCCAGATCTGAAGGGCAAAAAACTATTCCACTTAGGATTCCCTCTTCATCCAACACATACATACACACATTGAAATTTGGAGTTCATACATTTGTCCTCTCTCATTTCCTCCTGCCTTTACAGGAGTCTTTCTTTCTACACATCTACGGTGAGAAACAAGTCAATTAGCAGCACAGTTCATCATAAATCCAAGCAAAGCTGCGTCTTCCCCACCACCTTCCTGGGAACAGAATATCCAGCTACTGAAGAGCTCCCACCTTTTGTTGGCCTAGCACACAGACCTAAGCCATAAGTTTTGGAACACAGCAAAGACAAACCAGGCCTGTTCTATTAGTGGGGTTTTTTATGCAAAGTAACTGGTAGTGGCACAGCTGTCTTTGAAAAGCTAGTCTAGTTATACTTGTTCTGGTTTGGATTCAACCCATCTGAAGGCTTACGAATTAGCCTCACTTTCTGGTGTCTTTGTTCCTCACTTAGGGAATTAAATAAGAAATATTATACTGCTGTGAAGTAGATTTTGCCCTGAGAAGGATGACACATTGCTCTAGAAAGTCACTTTTGGCAAAAGAAAAGCTGGAAAACCAAAAAGGAGAAAGTGTAGTGCTTGTTTTGCATGACTTCTTTATTACCCGCATATTTGTATTTAGCTTTTATAAGAAGAGGGGTAGCTCATTTCCACGTGCATATACCCTACCAAATGGAGGAACAGTGATGCAGTTTTACCTCAACATCTACAACCATTCCAGTTCAGCTCTTAAAAGATGGAAATGCATGTACTGTACATTCCCAAGGGAACATGTGTAACAAAAACAGACCAGCTTTCTCTGCTCTGTCAAGCCAGATTTCACTTGGAAAAAAAAAAAGTAATCACAGTACTGTAATGATTTAGGTATCCAGGGAGATCACTTTACAGAACAGAGAAGCTAGTCTTTCTACTAACTTGCACTTCCTCTGACAAGCTGCTGTTCCATTCAGACTTCTGTTAACTTCTGGTGCTGAATTAAAACCCAACTCAATCTTTATAAGCCATCAGTTTTGGGGAGGATTATGAACTCTTAAAGATTATGCTTTATAATCACCTTGATACTGTAATTGTTTACCAGATCATACATGCATCTTGTCATAAGCGTTCTCTGTACAGACTACTCAGTGGTGCATATAGACAAGAGTACAAATAACTGCATTACTCCAGAGCCATAAGCAAGTTATTTCGAATGTGCTAGGGGAGTGCCAATAAAAACTCAATTTCATATATGTTTCAGAGAGAGAGAGAGAGAGAGAGAGAGAGAGAGAGGGAGAGGGAGAGAGAGAGAGAGAGGAGTTGAAGCCAATCTGATTTAGCAAGCTTTAAACAATTTTAAGGATGTTTCATCTGTAGCATCTTTCAAACTTCTGAACACACAAGCTTCTGGAGCACAGTGGGTGACACTGGTTCCACCGATTCCAATCATACTATACTTTTAGTTTTTGCAGAACTTGAGGAAGCGTACTGGGAGACCCAAAAGCTTGTCTGCATCTATTCTATCCCAACTAATGTAATTGGTCCAATAGAGGATATCATCTCTTGTATCTTACCTCATGTGTTTGAGCTACAGCAACACACCACAATATGAGGTTCTACTGCCTGCATCTGCTAAACATCCCAATCTCAAGAAAATATTTAATATAAAAGCTTGTTTTCAGTAGTATCAGGAAGGACATGTATTTAATGAACACCTGCAATCCCAAAGTGCACTGGATACCCATCCAGGCACTTCCTTTTCACTGCTACAGAAAGAGACAAGAAAGCAATACAGTCTCCGGGAAAACAGAAAAAGAAATTATGACAAACACTACTGGACAGCTGTTGGAGAGTCTCATGCTAGGTCATGCTGCAGCTGTAATAGAACCGCCTTTAGATGCCAGCTCCCCATCCTCAGGAAGCCATCCTTAAGGCACTGATTTAAAGCCTTTGCAGTTCAAACAGACATCATGCACAGAATAAAACGCTGCAATATATTGCAAAATATAATTACATTAGACATTTCAGAACCTAAAAGCTAGTGTCCATCTTCTTGATTCAAAAGAAGAGAAAAGCTACCATCACAGAGACATACCTGGAGTCCCCCTTCCAGCCCAACTTTTCAAAGATATGGCACTAATTAGGCCTCAGACCCAGTCTAAGATACTAGGCAATTATAGGAAGCAGAGGTGAAAAAATTCCCCATTAGATAGCACATTTCCTTATCTTTTCTATTTAGTTAGGGTTACCATATTTCCAGTTTCAAAAAACAGGACACCTTTCAGGAGGAGGGAGTAGGGAGTACCAAATATGCTCATGCCCTGTGCCTGCTCCTCACTCCCAAGCCACAGTCCCCCCAGCCCTACTGCTGTCCCTCACTCCCAAACCACAGTACACCACCCCTCAGACCATCCTGGTGCCCCCCACTCCCAACCCACAGTACACCACCCCCCAGACCATCTTGGTGCCCCCCACTGCCAACTTACAGCTCCCTGGCCCTGCCTATGTCCTGCACTCCTGGCCCACAGTCCCCTGCCCCCCCAGTGCCTCTCACTCCCAAGCC